>NC_047109.1:34788191-35121780 GCF_902500255.1 Thalassophryne amazonica
TATGATTGGACATGTTTCAGCTACGCCCTGCTTAATGTGTCACCTATGCAGGTGGAGTCTTCTCCCCCTCTCCCATGTCCTCCTCCCTGCCACAGCCTCCAGAACTGCAGCCTGTGTCTGGGCTCCAGAGGCTCTGATGGGGGCTGGCAGCACTGCGTGTGGAGCATGGCTCTGCAGCAGGTGAGACAGCTGAACATTATGGACCATTAAATGTGATTTAATAGTGGCATTATATGATCAATCTGTTTCCCTTCCCCACAGTGCATGAGCCCATCGTTTGTATCACTGCGCTGTGAGGCAGGTCAATGTGGTCGCCTGCTTTCTGGCGGGGACTCCTGTTCTCCACAGTGCTTCCATCTCACCCAGTGTTCCCAGTGCATTGCCAGACCTCAGTGTGGCTGGTGTGCAACTCGAGGTGGTAACGGGGCTGGACGGTGCATGCAGGGAGGACTTGATGGTGACAAATAGCTTTTCTGGATTGTAGGTCAGCGTTAGTTTGATCTTGCAAGATTCAGTTAACCTCTACTTTTCTACCTCCCTACACCGTTTTCTTTGCTAGGTGTGAGTGAGGGTGTTTGTCCCCTGAGAAACAGCAGCTGGTCTTTTCTCCACTGTCCCGAAGAAGACGAGTGTGCCAATGGCCATCACCACTGCAACAGCACCCAGGACTGCCATGATCTTCCACAAGGTTACCACTGTACCTGCAAACAGGGATACATACTCAACAGGTGAGGGTGCTCCTTTCTGAGGTTAAGTGTGGATTAAAAATACCAAGTATTGCTTATCACAATAGCTGGATGGTCTTTATCTGTTTGTCTTGCTGTCTTCCTTTTCTTCTGTTCAGTGTTTCGAGCCAGTGTGAGCCAGTTTGTGCACAAGGCTGTGTGAACGGAAGCTGTGTGTCTCCAGGAGTTTGTCAGTGTCACTTTGGCTTTGTTGGGGATAACTGCTCCTCTCAGTGCAACTGCAACAAACACAGCGACTGCGCTGGAGTTAACAAACTAGATGTATGCCTAGAGTGCCACAATAACACCATCGTAAGTGGTCGCAGATGAGGCTTTCATGCCTGACACATACCTTTACAGACCTGCCAACCTGTATGTAATTTGTGTACCAGGCACATATTTTGACATCAAGGTCCACTGCTATGATTTAACGCCCCCCCCAAAAAAGGAGATCTCAAGTCTACTGAAAAGCAAAGTAAGAGCTTGACAAATTACAGCTTGTAAACACGGTTACATTTGACCAATCATAGCTGTCTCAGAGCTGTGAGCTGAGCTCCACACAGTCCAAAGAGATGGCTGGAAGCACTGGCAGATAGATGCTGTGGACTGAAAGTTTCTGTACTCTCTGTAGATTTTACAGTATTACAAATATCTTACAGTTGTGCTCAAAAGTTTACATACCCTGGCAGATTTTATTTATTTATTTATTTATTTGTCTATTTTTCAGAGAAAATGAACACAAAACCTTTTTTTCCCACTCATGGTTAGTGGTTGGGTGAAGGCATTTATTGTCAGATATTTTTTTTACTCTTTTTAAATCATAATGACAACAAAAACTACCCAAGTGATGCTGATCAAAAGTTTATATACCCCTGTTCTTAATACTGTGTATTGCCCCCTTTAACATCACTGACAGCTTGGAGTCTTTTGTGGTTGTGGACGAGGCTCTCTGATGGTAAAGCTGCCACTGAATGTGTCTTGAACTTTATTTCCGTCAATTACGTAGAAATGCACACAGTATGGCACTCTGTGGTAAATCTGCATGGGGTAGACTGTTCTCAAAAACTGAGTGACTGTGCAAGAAGGAGAAGAGTGAGGAAAGCCACCAAGACACCCAGACAACCCAGAAGAAGTTACAGGCTTATGTGGCTGTGATTGGAGAAATTGTGCACAGTGCAAATTCTGCATTTTGCATCACCACTCAGGTTCATAGTGGAGTAGAGCAGAGAAGAATATTCACCAAAACAGATCTAGTCTAGGCTTGCATCTCAGATGTACCTTCTGGGAATTTGCAGCTAAACTTTCAGGTCTTCTTTTTAAGAAAATTCTCCTCTATACCACTTCATCATGAAGCTGAAAATTATAAAACTGAAAATGCTGTCTTGCCGAGTTATTTTAGCATTGCATTATATTTGAGAACTGCCTCCTCCAGACTGTTTTTACCTACAGTACCATACTGTTTGTATGTCATAATAATCGATGATAGTGAACTCCAACACATATTCATTGATTTGAAAATGTTCATGTGTCCATATCCTGACTTACCAAGAAAGCTAAATTTTTGATAATTTTGGCTTTGATATATTTATGCCAGTTATATCATGCAGATGTTTGTTGAGATGAACATCATTGAGACTCACGGCCTGTATGCGACTTCTTACGTTTTTGCCCCTGTGCATGTACATGAGCTGATTCCCCCCCCCCCCCCCCCCCCCCCCAACCCCAAAAATGAAGTAGTACTCCAACATGTCCTTCAAGGTTGGCAGGTCTGCTTTAAACATACTTCTTAATAATTCATTAGTGTAAAATCTCACATGCAAATTTGTTCTCATTCTCCAAATTTCAGGGTCTGCACTGTGAGAAGTGTAAACCTCTCTTTGTGGGCTCTGCCAAGGGTGGTGGTACTTGTCGACCATGTCGAGAGTTTTGCAGGGGTAACAGTGGTGTGTGTCTGTCCCGGGATGAGCATAAGAAGGCCCTGGAGAACCCGCGACTCTTCCATCTGGACCCTGTCTCTGTGAGTACCTGCTGTCATCCTGATCATATGTACTTTAAAGGGGCACTCTATCAAATTCTCTTCCTAAAATGGAGTACTTTTTTGTTTTGGTTTGGAGGTTTGAATGTATGCTGTTGTCACACCTGTTTGCTGTTGGCATACTTCATGTGTGACTCTTCTGCCTCACTGAGAGCAAATAAAACCCCAGCACAAAATACATGCCTCCAGCATGTGCAGCACAATTTAGTAACTTTGCTGAGTATAGGGGATATGGGTTATAAACATAACAATACTACAGCATTCATTTTAGAGCAGGGACAGAGAGGCTTTCTCAGCTTGTAAAACATGTAACAAAGAAACTTACTGGACACAGGTGCACTTACAGTCCTGCTCACAATTATGGACACACCTGATTTTCAAGAACATTATTCAGAATATCTTCAGAAAAAATCCAAACAAACCAGTTTTGTATAATCAAAATATTTATTAAAATATCCAATGGTATTAAATAATTACTATAATATAAACTATAGCTATAATAAAAATGCAAGTTTATATCATAATATATACAAACATACATGCTTAAAGGAAAAGAAAATTCACTGATAAAATACAACTGCGAAGATAGACTGTGATATAAACTGATTGATGCGTATAAATGAAAATAAGTAGCGCTTACATCTGAAATATCCGCCTGCAAAAGTCAGAATTCATCCATCATCAACAATTTCATGAATTGAATTGAATTCATTAGACATAGGTTTTCTCATAAATTGAAATTAGGGCTGGGCAAGTTAACGTGTTATTATCGTGTTAACACATTAATTAATTAACGCCAACAAATTTTTTTTCACGTTAATGCAGTTGGCTTTTTTTCTTATCAGTATAGTACTTTGAGTCTTAAATATCACCTAAATGCAGCACACACAGCTGATATCAGCAAATCGTTCAACAAAACACTGCAGCGCGAGGCTTCGGCAGACTATGTTAGATGCAGCGTGTGGGAGAACTATTGATAAACAAAGGCAAGAGAAGCTTGCAAATGCCACAGCAAAATGGATTGCTACAGACTGCAGGCCGATTAGTGTTGTGGAAGATGTCTGTCTGAGAGACATTCTGAGAATCACAAAAATGACGGCATGTATGCGATTCCCTCACAACACACCATAAAGGAGAGGACTGCGAAAGCCACAACTTTACATGCACCTGCTGTTGCTCTCACTGGGGACTACTGGACATCACTGGGTAATTTTACAGTGTAATTTAGCATATTTTGTTTGTTTTTTCCTTCTGGGTGGTGGTGGGACAAAGCAGGTTGAGAAACTCACCCAGAGCAGACAGACACTGAGAGACATCTTAAAAACTCCCTTAAAAACCCATAACAATTAATTTCCATTATAAGGAATTAACGCATTTCCAGACATCATCTTCCAAAACAAGTCTATCATGTGGAGAAAAGTTTTCATCTGTGATGATGAATCCTGGGAACAGATCAGATTAAAAGACTTTATTAATCCGTGAGCCGGCTTCTAAAGTTTTAGCTTTTGTTGTTAGCTCCACGTCTTCTCCATTTTTTTGTAGAAGCGTTATAGCACTACATACAGGCATGGCATATGTACAACAGCATTTTCACGCGGTTTCGCTGGATCTGTGAGAACGGAGATATTTCTTGAATGGAACACTTTTTGAAAATGACAAAGAAAAAGATTGTATAGGAGAAGTTCAGTTTCAGTGTAGACAATGCCTTAAAAACATGGGATGAAATTCAATTAAAAAATAAATGAATTATTTTGAAAATAATTCAGTTATTTTTTTAATTTCATTTCATTCTTGGGGATGCTGTGACAAATCCATGGGGAGCTCTCGCACTCCCCTGGCTAGAGTGCCTTTATTAGAGAGAGTGACAACATGGCAGGTCGGGGGGAAAAAAAGCGGTCACGTGACTCATGGTGCCATCTTGGGGCAAAAATAGCATTGGCTGTTAATGTGTCTGTATGTAAAACCAGCTATTTTATTTATTTATTTGCTGAAAATGCCGGGTTGCCGTGCTTTTGGATGCACAAATAGTCACAGCAAGGGCTTCAAGATATACAGATTCCCTTCAGATCTGAACAGAAAAAAAATTTGGGAAAATAAAGTCAGCCGTGTGGGATGTAAGCTGACTTCATCATCAAAGCTTTGCGAGGTAAATTTATTGTTCAGTCCAATGTACAGTAAAACTCAACTAAACCGTCATCCTATAAACCAGATATATGCAGTCACCGGACAAAAAAGTCCCAAAGTTTTTGTATTGTTTTCCATGTAATAAACACTGCATATAATGGATTTTGTACAGCAGATTTTTCACTCACATCAGATAAAATGTCCCATCTGATCATAATGTATTTCCATTAAAAACTCTGAACAATCTGGACACGCAGAGGTACAAATTAAAGTTCAGCTCTGACACTCGCCGATTTGTGAAAAGTGGGAGAGGAATCTTTTCTGTGATTAAATGTCCGACCATTTAGTTTTTCAAACGAGTGTTCAGACTTGGACCAGCAGCCTGACGTGCACCTGTTAAATCAGACAAAAAAGGCTGTGATTTGACACGTTTCTGCTTTTAATCCTTCATTTCCCATCATAGTAGTTTTTATAGCGTGCACGCTGATAAATGGATCAGAAAAGTCCGCATCACATTTACAGCACGAAGTCAGTAAAAGAGGAAAATGTACATCTTACCTTTGATTTGGAAGTGATGATTGCGGAAAGAAAAGCTTGTTGAGGATCAAATTAGTGCATAATCCAGAGACGAAGAACTTTAAAACTGTCACTCACGTCATTGCATGACACAGAGTTACAGAGCAGCAGCTGCATAAATCAGGCTTTAAATTAATTAAATAAATCGTAAATTTGACAGCTTTAACTATTTTTATATTTATTTTGGTAGTACCTGTACCTGGATGTGTTGCTGTATGTGATTAAGTGATTTTAAAAAAATGTTGAAAACATAAATGGTTCAGCACAGTTGGAGCCAAAATGGCGCCATGTTCTGAGTTGACACCACTCTCCAATCAAGGCACTCTGCCCCTGGCACAGCCCATGCTTTTGTTTATATGGCAGAACATTTAAAATAAAATTGTGCTGTACACTACTTTTGAATTCATTTTTGGATTTTGCATATAACAATGCGATTAATCATGGAAATCATGCGATTAATGTCGATTTAAAATTTTTAAACATTGCCCAGCTCTAGTCAAAATACATCAGTTGATGTTGCTCATTAATTGGCTGAAAGCTGCGGTCTTCATGCGTCATCAAACTCATTCCAGAAAGGGCCAAGAGGGTGCAGGTTTTCTTTGCAGCCACTGACTCCACCAGGTGATTTCACTGATTAATATCAGTAGGTGGAGTCAGTTAATCAGTGAAATCACCTGGTGGAGTGGGGGCTGCAAAGAAAACTTGCACCCTCTTGGCCCTTTCTGGAATGAGTTTGAGATCTCTAACATCTTTGCCCCTTCTATACTGCAGGGCGACACTGGTGGAGCGTTGAACCTCTGTGCCCATATGATGTCACATATCGCTGTTATAGCAGACGGCATGGCTGCCTGCTGGTGGCTTTAGACCAGCCATACAAAACGCGCTTAACTTTAACATAAATGATCACACATGCCTAAAACTTTTCATATGAGCTCTCAATATCATAGTCTACCAACCCAATCGTAAATTATCGGTGGGTTTTCTTTTCCTTTAAAATGTTTGCTGGACTTTTCTTCAAAACTATCATTAGAAATTGTTTTATCGCACAAAAAGCAGCTGATTTTCAGTTTCTTCTTCATAACGGTAAAAGCTAAATAAAGTGCTGTCTGAGAGCACCAGAAAAACCATCATCAAAACAACATAACTCCAAAGAAATACAAGGCAGTCATCAATGATCCTAAAATCAGAATCATGCTGTCAAGATGTTATTTTATCACAGTGATAAAACATTTCCAGGACACGGTGCTACAGTTAGTTAGTTGCACTAAACCAACTAGGGCTCTGTGGAATAACACCAAGAAGGACACAACTATTGATTCAAAGCACAAAAAGGCAAGACTGTTTGAATGAATCTTAGAAAAGCCACAGTCTTTGTGTGATAGTGGTCTATGGACTGATAAAACCAAAGTAGACCTTTCTGGGAATGAAGTACATCAGGTGACAAAAACCCACAAAGAAAAGAACATCCTGTCTGCAGACATGATAGATGGAGGTTATATGATGCTGTGGGACTGTTGTGTTGGATCTGGTACTGGAACTATTGAATTATCAAAGGAATGAGGAAATCAGAAAATTATTAAGGCATTTTAGGGCCGGTGTCAGAACACTGTTTCATCCGAAGGATTTGGGTGCAAAAGCCAGTGGTGGGCACAGCTAACCAAAAAGTTAGCTTCGATAACAGCTAATCAGCTAACTGAAAAGTTATCTTTGATGAAGCTAAACCGATAAACCACCCAAAAAATTATTGGAAGCTATAGCTAGCCGATAACTTTCAGTATTGTCTCCAGTACACTTGCAACTACTAACAAGCTGATTTTGAGTTTTAACACCACGATCGCTTAGAACTGGTAGCGTCAAAGGCGACCACAAACCCAAACAATGAGTCAGCACTTCTGTCTTTGTGCACCCTGCCCACTGCTGGAAGCTCCTGTTTACTACATATCTTGCAGCAGTGAAACACACACACAAAGACACACACACAAAAAATTCCTTAACAGCGTATAGCAGTGTTGCCATGAGGCAGAGGTCTTGGAAAATAAAGCAGTTTTGACTTCTAGTTTTGGTTTATAAATGAAATTAATCTGGATAGAATAACTCCATTAATGTCAATTCAGTCATTTGTGCAAAATTTAAATATTACACATATCTTTTCATTTTAAATGGTGCACTAATTCTCAAGTTTTGTAACAGACAGATGGCAAAGGATTATGCGTAAAATGAGCCTCTGCTAACACTGATTGGTTGACTCATTCATTCTATGTAAAAACCAACACATTAATGTGAGATGTGTGTTGGTGTTTACATATAAATGTGCTTTTGTAAAATATGCCTTTTTTATTATTTGTTTTAAAAAAAGCCATTTGCAAAAGACAGAAGTCAAATTGTGATTAGACAACCGTCTGATATAACGGGTCAAAATAAATAGAACACTGCCATCTACTGGCGCTCAGACCCTAACCCATAATCCTTTGCGTGCCAGAGAGTTGCTGCGGTTTAAACAGCACAGAGAGAAAACACGACGACAATTGTAAATGAACATTATAGAACCAAAATGTACATTTTTATTTATTTTCATCAGCTGCAGCAACTCTCTGGTGCGCAAAGGATTATGAGATATCTCAATAATTAGGGCAAATACTGCTATGAACACTACTGGCCAGGAGATGGCAGTAGAGACCCTGAAAACTTGCTAAAACATGTCGAGTGGAATTAAGACCAAAAGGTTCTATTTTGGTCTCATCTGAACACATAACTTTCTCCCATGACTCCTCTGGATCATTCAAATGGTCATGGGGAAACTTCAGACGGGCCTGGACATGTGCTGATTTAAGCAGGGGAACCTTCTGTGCCTTGCATGATTTTAACCCATGACGTCTTAGTTTATTACCCACAGTAACCTTAGAAACAGTGGTGCCAGCTCTCTTCGGATCATTGACCAGTTCCTCCTGTGCAGTTCTGGGCTGATTCCTCACCTTTCTTAGGATCATTGATACGCCACAAGGTGGGATCTTGCATGGAGCCCCAGTCCAAGGGAGATTGACAGCCATGTTTAGCTTCTTCCATTTTCTAATAATTGCTCCAACAGTTGATCTTTGTTTACCAAGCTGCTTGGCAATTGCCCCATAGCCCTTTCCAGCCTTGTGGAGGTCTATAATTTTGTCTCTGGTGTCTTTGGACAGCTCTTTTGTCTTAGCCATGTTAGTAGTTGGAGTCATACTGATTGTGTGGGGTGGACAGGTGTCTTTATGCAGCTAACGACCTCAGATAGGTGCTTCTAATTTGGAATAATAAGTGGAGTGGAGGTGGACTTTTTAGAGGCGGACTAACAGGTCTTTGAGGGCCAGAATATCTGCTGATTGGCAGGTGTTGAAATACTTATTTGCAGCAGTAACATGAAGATAAATTATTTAAAAAAAATCATACATTGTGATTTCCAGATTTTTGATTATGTCTCTCACAGTGGACATGCACCTAAGATGAAAATTTCAGACCCCTGATTTCTAAGTGGGAGAACTTGCAAAATCACAGGGTGTTCAAATACGTATTTTCCTCACTGCATATATTACTCTGGAACAAAGACGACAGACAGTGTTTGACATTAGCAAGACGTTAAAGAGCAAGTGGGAAGCGATTGCAGCTCACAGTGATTCCAATTGAAAATAATGGAGAAGCAACCTCAGCTTCTGGCATTTTTACATAAAACAAACACAATAACAATGTTTATAAACCCAGAGAATATAGTCACGAGAGGTTTAGGCATGTGGAGCCTGATCAGAGCATCTCAAATGCATTTCTCCTGTTGTAAATGTACTGAGATTACCCATAATGCAGCTGGACACAGCATATCCACACTAAAACCTTCAAAATTAGTGCATTACTTTAAAACTAAAACATATATCTGATATTTTCACTTTATAAAACTTCAGAAGTGACATTCATTTAAATAACCTGTCTGAAATTAGTTTGGTTCAAATTTAACCATAAGTTAAAACTGTATGTCTCTGGATGACTTGGGTTATATTGTCAGCGAGTCAGTATGGGGTCAAAAGAAATTAGATTTTTTCTTTTCTGTGACCAGTTCTTTGTCTGCAGAGGATAGAGTGGTTTCTCCTGGAACCAGCTCTCCTCTGTTTGCAGAGGATAGAACTGTACATTTACTAAAAAAAACATTTAAACGGTAGGTGCTCAAATCTTTGATGTCAGACTTCATAAATGTTTGTAACTGTTAAGCTTTGTTCACCATGCTTGCAAAAATATGTTAGCGGTGTAGAACTTATCTGACCAAAATTTATCAGAAGATAATTAGTCCACTGATGGTTTTCAGAATTATCTGAAAAGCTAATCCGATAATGAAAACATTAGCTTTGTTAATTAGCAGTTAGCGGATTAGCGAAACTGTGCCCACCACTGGCCAAAGCACACATCCAGAAACACAAAATAATGATTGAAAAACATGGATTGTGTTTAACTGGCCAGTAATGAGTCCGAACATGGAGAGAACTGTGCTGCTGCGAAAACGGCTCCTGCAAATTTAAAGAGTTTGGATGCATAGCAGTGGAAGAGTGACAGAAACTCAACAGACAGCTGCCAGCTTCTAAACACCACAAGAATCATTTGGAGGTCTGACGGTGTCGTCAACAGTTGTGCAACAAAACTTAGCAAAAGTTATCAATAATTCTGTGATACATTTTTGTTTGTATTATTTCAATAATATGCAGGTTTTATAGTTTTTCTTTGGTTCACTAACCCTGGACATTTTCTTAAATATTCTGACTATATATAATTGGTTGTTTTGCAGTCATGCCTCAATAACATCATAGTTCACCAGTATTACAAGATTGTTAAATGTATACAATATTGATACATTAAAAATCAACACTGAATAGAATGCAGGACAGAGAGATGTCACAGTTCATATCGTTAGGTACCATCTTTATTCTGTGTATCCTCTTGTCAAATTTTTCTTTTATTAGATTCAGAACTGGGTGTCAGAAGGGCCCACAGAAGAAAATGCTGTTTGTGTGAGTTGCCAGAACAACAGTGTGGGGGACAAGTGTGAGAGCTGCCTCAGTGGCTACTTCCTCCTGCAAGATAAGTGTGAGAAGTGAGTGCTCTTTGTTCTTTAATGCAAGGAGGAAATTGGTGTGTTAATTCAGATTGTGTACACAGATACACTTTGGGCCCTATTTTGACAGCAGCCACAAAAATTAGTTGTGTGGAGTGTGCAAGCCCATTTAGGGGATATCTAAGTTGTTGTTGCCCTAGTCCTGAGGCCCATTGGGCTGGTGCTTTTCTCCGCTATCTGTGGCATGAAGTAGACAAGAGACCACAATTTCCCTTGGAGAGGATGCCAATCCATCACAGGTTACTTCCCAGCCGAGGCTATTGTATTTATTTATTGTTTTGTTTTTGTTTTTTAAATAAAAAAAACACACATTTTGTTAAAATGTGACTGACAAATAAAAGCTTGCACTAAAGTCTTTTATATGTAGCCTAATTGGTATTGAATTAAGTAAAAGCTACAGAAAAGCTGTCCTTGTAAAATGTGTTTATCCTGAAGTATTTAAATAATGTGTAAGTTAATGTCTTTCTATAATATGCTGCATTAGAAAAGAGCAGCATTGGTTAGTGAGTGAAATATAATATTGTTCATCGGGAGAACAATTTGCTGTTTTCTTAGCTGTCTCCACCTTGTTTTACCTTAAATCCTAGGACGCAATCACAAAAGCGTTTCTATAACAGGTACTGTAGATGGTGAACAGCTTATGATTTAGCTGTAAAGAAAAAAAAAATGTTTTTTTTTTTTTTTTTGGCTTTAATCCCTGCCTGTAACGAATGTGTCTGTCTACGGATGGACAATCACTATCTATCAAAGAGTCTCTCTAGGGAGGAATGTTACCTTCTCCCCTGAACCACAAACAGAGCCATACTCCTCAAGCACTCCCTGGCTGAATTTATGACACATCAGGTCCCTAACTTGGATAAAGGATCAAAAAGCACTTGTGTTCCGGTCAACACTTATTCAAACAGGATTTACTCAATAGTTTAATGAAACCTGTCCAATTTGGAGAAGTTTCAAACCCAGAACAGGGCGCTTTCTGCCAATAACCTCTCAAGCGCCCTTTTTCTTGTCGTACAGTAGTGTTCAGAATAATAGTAGTGCTATGTGACTAAAAAGATTAATCCAGGTTTTGAGTATATTTCTTATTGTTACATGGGAAACAAGGTACCAGTAGATTCAGTAGATTCTCACAAATCCAACAAGACCAAGCATTTATGATATGCACACTCTTAAGGCTATGAAATTGGGCTATTACAACCCCTGGCAGTAATTATGGAATCACCGGCCTCGGAGGATGTTCATTCAGTTGTTTAATTTTGTAGAAAAAAAGCAGATCACAGACATGACACAAAACTAAAGTTATTTCAAATGGCAACTTTCTGGCTTTAAGAAACACTATAAGAAATCAGGAAAAATAATTGTGGCAGTCAGTAACAGTTACTTTTTTAGACCAAGCAGAGGGAAAAAATATGGACTCACTCAATTCTGAGGAATAAATTATGGAATCACCCTGTAAATTTTCATCCCCAAAACTAACACCTGCATCAAATCAGATCTGCTCGTTAGTCTGCATCTAAAAAGGAGTGATCACACCTTGGAGTCATGGCTCCAACATGAGAGATGTCAATTGAAACAAAGGAGAGGATTATCAAACTCTTAAAAGAGGGTAAATCATCACGCAATGGTGCAAAAGATGTTGTTTGTTCACAGTCAGCTGTGTCTAAACTCTGGACCAAATACAAACAACATGGGAAGGTTGTTAAAGGCAAACATACTGGTAGACCAAGGAAGACATCAAAGCGTCAAGACAGAAAACTTAAAGCAATATGTCTCAAAAATCGAAAATGCACAACAAAACAAATGAGGAACGAATGGGAGGAAACTGGAGTCAACGTCTGTGACCGAACTGTAAGAAACCTCCTAAAGGAAATGGGATTTACATACAGAAAAGCTAAACGAAAGCCATCATTAACACCTAAACAGAAAAAAACAAGGTTACAATGGGCTAAGGAAAAGCAATCATGGACTGTGGATGACTGGATGAAAGTCATATTCAGCAATGAATCTCGAATCTGCATTGGGCAAGGTGATGATGCTGGAACTTTTGTTTGGTGCCGTTCCAATGAGATTTATAAAGATGACTGCCTGAAGAGAACATGCAAATTTCCACAGTCATTAATGATATGGGGCTGCATGTCAGGTAAAGGCACTGGGGAGATGGCTGTCATTACATCATCAATAAATGCACAAGTTTACGTTGATATTTTGGACACTTTTCTTATCCCATCAATTGAAAGGATGTTTGGGGATGATGAAATCATTTTTCAAGATGATAATGCATCTTGCCATAGAGCAAAAACTGTGAAAACATTCCTTGCAAAAAGACACATAGGGTCAATGGCATGGCCTGCAAATAGTCCGGATCTTAATCCAATTGAAAATCTTTGGTGGAAGTTGAAGAAAATGGTCCATGACAAGGCTCCAACCTGCAAAGCTGATCTGGCAACAGAAATCAGAGAAAGTTGGAGCCAGATTGATGAAGAGTACTGTTTGTCACTCATTAAGTCCATACCTCAGAGACTGCAAGCTGTTATAAAAGCCAGAGGTGGTGCAACAGAATACTAGTGATGTGTTGGAGTGTTCTTTTGTTTTTCATGATTCCATAATTTTTTCCTCAGAATTGAGTGATTACATTTTTTTTTTCCCTCTGCTTGGTCTAAAAAAAGTATCCAACCATTACTGACTGCCACATTTTTTTTCCTTATTTCTTATAGCGTCTCTTAAAGCCAGAAAGTTGCCATTTGAAATGACTTTAGTTTAATGTCATGTCTGTGATCTGCTTTTTTTCTACAAAATTAAACAACTGAATGAACATCCTCCGAGGCCGGTGTTTCCATAATTTTTGCCAGGGGTTGTAGTCAAAAAAGTAGAAAAGGAGGTGTTCACAATAATAGTAGTGTGGCATTCAGTCAGTGAGTTCGTCAATTTTGTGGAACAAACAGGTGTGAATCAGGTGTCCCCTATGTAAGGATGAAGCCAGCACCTGTTGAACATGCTGTTCTCTTTGAAAGCCCGAGGAAAATGGCACGTTCAAGACATTGTTCAGAAGAACAGCGTAGTTTGATTAAAAAGTTGATTGGAGAGGGGAAAACGTATACGCAGGTGCAAAAAATTATAGGCTGTTCATCTACAGTGATCTCCAATGCTTTAAAATGGACAAAAAAAAAAAAACCAGAGACGCGTGGAAGAAAACAGAAAACAACCATCAAAATGGATAGAAGAATAACCAGAATGGCAAAGGCTCACCCATTGATCAGCTCCAGGATGATCAAAGACAGTCTGGAGTTATCTCTAAGTGCTGTGACAGTTAGAAGGCACCTGTGTGAAGCTAATTTGTTTGCAAGAATCCCCCGCAAAGTCCCTCTGTTAAATAAAAGACATGTGCAGAAGAGGTTACAATTTGCCAAAGAACACATCAACTGGCCTAAAGAGAAATGGAGGAATATTTTGTGGACTGATGAGAGTAAAATTGTTCTTTTTGGGTCCAAGGGCCGCAGACAGTTTGTGAGACGACCCCCAAACTCTGAATTCAAGCCACAGTTCACAGTGAAGCATGGTGGTGCAAGCATCATGATATGGGCATGTTTCTCCTACTATGGTGTTGGGCCTATATATCGCATACCAGGTATCATGGATCAGTTTGGATATGTCAAAATACTTGAAGAGGTCATGTTGCCTTATGCTGAAGAGGACATGCCCTTGAAATGGGTGTTTCAACAAGACAATGACCCCAAGCACACTAGTAAACCAGCAAAATTAATTCCTCACAGATGTGAAGAAATCATGAAAAACTGTGGTTATACAACTAAATACTAGTTTAGTGATTCACAGGATTGCTATAAAAGCAGTTTGAACATAATAGTTTTGAGTTTGTAGCGTCAACAGCAGATGCTACTATTATTGTGAACACCCCCTTTTCTACTAATAGCCCAATTTCATAGCCTTAAGAGTGTGCATATCATGAATGCTTGGTCTTGTTGGATTTGTGAGAATCTACTGAATCTACTGGTACCTTGTTTCCCATGTAACAATAAGAAATATACTCAAAACCTGGATTAATCTTTTTAGTCACATAGCACTACTATTATTCTGAACATTACTGTATCAGTGAAAACAAGTCACTCAACCCCGTCAGAGATGAAACAGACTATTGATACTGATGGAACCACAGTGCCCCCCGAAGGACATGTTGGGAACTATACTAAAACCATAAGAGGACTAAATCAGAATAGCGTTTATTCACCAAGTATCCTTAAAGAATACAAGGAATTTTATGAGCAGTTACATACAATAATTATTTGCCCAAGAATTTATATACTAATTCAATCCTGGATGAGTTTTCTTTCATATGATGTTAGAGTATTCCTTTGTGCATAATGTGTTGTTGCATACCTCAGTGTAATTTGTTTATTGTTAATAAGAACAAAATGCTTCAGTATGTAGAATATTTTCCCCACTTTGTTTCTTCCTGTGATCTGTTAGGTTAAAGATGATTTTAATTCAGGCATTTGTGTTAGTCAAAGAAAGAAGGCATAATGATATTTCATTTATTCCATATGCAGTTTTATTATTTCAAATACTCTCTGGTTAAAGCAATCTGATGCCAAGTGAGCAGAGCTTATGGTCATGTGTGAACCTCCTTTAAAAGAACACTCAAACAAAGAAGCTGGGATTTTAACTCTCTTGTATTCTCGTTTAGTCTTCGCTTTTTGTCTCTGTTCTTTCTTCGTAAGGTTTATTCCTGACTTTTCTCTGCGGCAGTCCATTTTTTCCCCAAAACAGAACACTACCCGAGACAAGTACCAAAAATAATTAAATAACATAAAATAAAAATGGTAATAATAAAAGTACAATGTATATAATCATTGCTGCATATGGTACAAAAGCACATTCTTCAATAAATACATATTATATAGTACAATAATAAAGATAACACATACACACTCAAAAAAAAAAAAAAAAACATGAGGGGGAAAAAAAACAAATTAACCTCATGCCAGAACCAGTTCCCAAAACATTTTGCACCCCAATACTTTAAAGAGAAAAATATTCTTTGACCATATACCATCTCCTGTTAAAAAGGTCCATTTTCATTTGTAATGATGCAGTCATTTTTTCCATCATATATACCTGTTTTGAACCTCTGTTTCCATTCAGTTATGGTTGGTGACTTCACATTCTTCCAAGTAACAGTCATGATTTTCTTGGCAATCAACAGTAAAATGCGTAAAATATATCTTTGGTCAGCAGTGAAAGCATCAACCAATGTAACACAGAATAAAATTCAAAAAACTTTATTTGTCCCCAAGGGGCAATTCAAATGCCAAGAGCAGCAATATTTCAGACAAAAAAAATAAAAATAATTAATTAATAAAAATAAAATAATACCACAATAAATAAATATCAATACAATTATAAGTACTTCAGAAGTAAAATAGTTGTATCACAAATTATTAAGGGATTGCAAACAAAATTCACTCCTGCCAGGGAAACAGAAAAAGGAGAAGGATTAAGAGGAGTTAGAGGAGAACAGCCCTGGGAACAAATGTCACTCTTCTCTGAAGTTGGTGCCCTGAGGGGAGCCACTCAAATGCAGTGTGCAGAGCATGTGTTGGATCCTGCATGATCTTTTAGCCAACCTAAGTGCTTGCTGATCGATGGTCAAGAGAGATCTAATGGGAAGTCCAGTCATTTTGGAGCAGACTCTGGCTATACTCTCTAAATGATTCCTGTTGTGAAAGCTAATGGAATGAAACAAGCAGGTCACAGAGAATGTAACAATGCTTTCTATAAAAGAAAAGTAAAAAGTTAACAAAATGTTTCTACTGACTCCAAAGGAATTGAGTTTCCTTAGGAGATACTGCCGCTGATGGCACTTCCTGACAATCTCCTCTGTATTGGAGGAGAATTTCAGCAGGCTGTCGATGATGGTGCCCAGGTATTTATACTCCTTCACGAACTCCACCAGCTTCCTGTGAATTAAAGTGATGGATGCTGCAGCCAGCTCTCTGTCGATTAGGGAAAAAGTCACCAGCATCTCTTTGGCCTTACTCACATTTAGCTCAAGACATGAGCTAAATGTGGGAAGGGACTTCCCAAAATATGTGTGTTGAAGGGACTTCTCTTTTAACAATTTTCTCAATCTCTTCTGTAGTGTTTTTCTAGTACTCAAAAACTTTTAACAGCTTTGCGAGTTTTTCCAAGTAACTTTAAGGCATGAGTCAAGTAGAGCTGAAACAACTAATCGAGTTAATCGACTAAAATCAATTATTAAAATAGTTGTCAACTAATTTAGTCATCGATTAGTTGCTAAATAACTTTGTTTTACCACAAATGTTTCGTTTCTTCCATATAATCAACCGAGCTTTGCTTTGAATCTTGAATCAGTGGAGTGCTTCGAGCTGCTGCTTTGTTGGTTTCATTTGTTTTATTTTGCTTTATCTTAATTTTTCCCCACTAAAAACCTAAAGAGCATATGTCTGTGAGGAATATTTGCCTTTTTTATGGTAAACTGACCTGTTATGGTCTTCTGAAACAGTTGATAGATGTATTTTATGCTAACGTTGATGCTAACACGTTAGCAGGTCTATGGCGTTTTCAGTGTTAAAGTTAGCATTAAGCTGCTGGCATTTCAGCATGTTTGTGCATTTGTTTTCTGTATAATAATTAATGGCTCAGCGTTTGTTGTCGTAAAAGAGTCAAATGTATTACAAATTATAATATTTTTAATTTTATTTATATATTAATAATAATAGCAACAATAATAATAGTAATAATAACTAATAATGCTACAATACAATTTTAGAGAAAGAGACATGAGTCACGTGTCATTGTGAAATGAGCACATAGTTTACAAGATAATGTTGCACATATGAGTCAGGCTATAGTTTTTGATTTAGGTTTTATGGTTAACTGGTTATGCCAATTGCTCATTTGCAGTAACAAAAATACCTGTTTTTTTCACCATATATAACGTATATATTTAAATGTTGTTTTATGGAAACTCAGCACTTTGATAAAGCAGTGTCATTTGAAATAATTATTTTTATTCTTTATTATAAACTGTTTTATTCTTTATTATTTTATATTTCAACAGCCAAGGGACATTTGACAATTGTTGATTTTCAAGTATTTTAAGTTTTCAAATAATGTTCTGTTGTTAAATAAAGTGATGGAAGGAGAGAAAAATTGTTTCCCTGGCACATTTTAAAATTTGTTTTAATTAATTAATTATTAATCGTGCCAAAACCCCATCAGATTCATCGATGATCCAAATAATCGTTTGTTGCAGCCCTAGAGTCAAGTCATCTGAGTTTTGAAGACAAACTTTTCTTTGCTTGCCAAAAGCTTTAACTTTAATTTTTCTTCTGTGACTTCCTTTGTCAAGTCTTGAGCCTTTTTCAATTTTTATAAAGGCATTAAATTGATTTTCCACAACTTTTGCAAGCTGCAGGAGCATTATTTTGACAGCAAACACTGATAGAAGTATTCCTCCAATATTAGTGAATCATGTATCAAAACGCACACTCAATATGCATATGAACTTGTTTGGTTAAATTAGTTTACTTTCCGTGCAGCAAGTACATTTGTCTCGCTACTTGCTTGGCATGGCAAGTGACCTCTAGTGGTTTGCATAGAGCCCTGTATGATTGTAACTTTTTAATTTTGTCTGATTCTTTGTTTTCATAGTTATATTTTCTCCTGTTTCTTGCAGGTGTCAGTGTAATGGCCATGCAGATACTTGTAATGAACACGATGGCACAGGTTGCCCATGCCAGAATAACACAGAGACATCTGCCTGCCTCAGCAGCCCTCCAAGTGATCGCAAAGACTGTTACAGGCAACAGGTAAGCATGAGCGAAGAAATTATTTTCAAGCATGGAAAATAATGCAAAAGAAAGTGAATTTGTATGCAGGACAATCAAGGTCTGAAGCAAACATTAAAGTGTCGACAGATTGATTCACAACAATGAAACTTCTGAAAACATGAAAACCTGTCAGCCAGGCACTGTTTTACCTCATATTTCTGGCCAGGGTTATAACAACGTAACGGCTCATTACACTACTGTCTAGACAAATTACACTGCAAATTGGGCCATTATGTTGTTTTCGAGTGTGTGTAGCGGGAAAATGATTTTTTTCTCTACATTGATTGTAACTGACTAACTTACATCTATCCAGGCAAATATTTAACAACAGGCGCCGGTGCAGAGCTTTGCCTTGTTTTGACATCTATCCACGTGTTTGTTTCCTTCCAATGTGGGTTATCTAGGTTCATTTATACCAACTACAGCCCGAGATCGGCTTTGTCATGCGTATGCCTCTACATTGCAATGCTCTCATAGCTCTTTTGTCACCTCATAATTCATCAACCTTCATCAAAGCCATTTAAAGATATTAATTGTGACTCACCTTTCTGCTGATTAAAGTCGCTAACGAGACTCTGGTGTGTTGTTGCGGGCAGGAAACATGAATCGTCCACTGTTTCACACTGGACAGGTTTTATTACTTCTCATTAACATGCTTTTCATGAGGTGTCCCACAACTGTTCGCCGGCATGGACTGGACCATTAATATCTCCCACTTCGCTAATTCCTAAACTGAAGTTATGGTTTCTCATGTAAAGGAAAAATAATTATAATAATATCCTCTGTGTGTTGTTGTGGGTTCTATTTCATTCCTCCTGACCGTCAGAGGGCGGTGC
Organism: Thalassophryne amazonica; assembly: GCF_902500255.1. Taxonomy (NCBI): domain Eukaryota; kingdom Metazoa; phylum Chordata; class Actinopteri; order Batrachoidiformes; family Batrachoididae; genus Thalassophryne; species Thalassophryne amazonica. The sequence continues at coordinate 34,807,478 of NC_047109.1, forward strand.
TTTAGCACCTGGATAACTACATGTGCGCAACACAGAGGTCGAGAATATATACCAACAAAGTCACGCCATTGGATGTGACCTGAGTGACATCAGTGGTTGTCTTTATATACCAGACGCACCCAGCGCTCGCTTCTTTCTACATTCTCACATTCTTAGAGGTTGAGAACGCATTTAGCTGCGATTGCCGCTCTCGCTTGTAGCCTCGCAACCCACCTTCGGTTGGAGCTATGTGCACTGCACACGTCCTCCAGAGGCTGCGAGACACGGCTTCACCGTTTTTTGTATTCCTTGACTGACACCTGTCGTGAGTACACCTTCCTAAACGCCGGGTGCGCACCTTCGCCGCTGCCCTGCTGGGTATTTTCCTCTGTGCACATTAGCTGTGTTGTTTTGACGAAAGCTGGCTATTTGTTCAGTTGTGTCACTAACCCCGTTAACTATGTGGTAGTGTGTTTATCAGAACCAGTATAGTGTACTGTGTTGGGCTTGCCGTGAGTGTTTTCCACTCCTTGAAGTACTTATCTGCACTGCCGCCATTTTGCTAAGTTTAACAGCTCTGCTAGCAGCTAGTGTTGTCGTTGTTGCCGTAAGTGACTTAGCACTTGGGCTGAGTTTTTCGGCTGTGTGCATCGTGTTATTACTGTGGCTTTGAGTGTTTCACACTCCGTGCCTTGTATTGACTTTTACACTGTGAGTGCTTCACGCTCCAGGCCTTGTATTAGCTTTTACACTGTTTCACGCTCCGTGCCTCGTCTCAAGTCTGCGGTTGGGAGTGCTTCACGCTCCGTGCCTCGTATCAAGTCTGCGGCTGGGAGTGCTTCACGCTCCGTGCCTCGTATCAAGTCGACGGCTGTGAGTGCCTCACGCTCCGTGCCTCGTATCAAGTCGACGGCTGTGAGTGCCTCATGCTCCGTGCCTCGTATCAAGTCGACGGCTGTGAGTGCCTCACGCTCCGTGCCTCGTGTCAAGTCGACGGCTGTGAGTGCCTCATGCTCCGTGCCTCGTGTCAAGTCGACGGCTGCAAGTGCTTCACACTCCATGCCTTGTGTTACTATTTACACTGCGTGTGATTCACACTTTGTCTTTCTATCTGTAACCGTCAGGGCTTGTGTTAGCCATCTGCACGCAGTCCACAATGTTGACAGGGCTTTTGTTGCATGGTTTGGCTCCCTTGAGCCCAGATGATGGACATATGTTTTGCCCCTTGTGTCTTGGGATTGGACACCTGAGGGAAGCCCTGACTGGCGATGCCTGCCGTAATTGTGCCAGCATGCCACTGGCAGAGAGATCTGCTAGACTTGCGGCATTGGAAAGTGGAATGTCTAGTGCAGCTTTGGCCTCCAGCCCCAGGAAGGAACCAAAGTGCCGTAAACGCCTACATGCAGGAGCCCCTTCTGCTAAGAAGGTTACTCGTGACCATGCTTTGGCTGAAAAGGTCGAAACATTGACTTCTGAGTTTGCTCAGATTAAGTCCTTGCTTCTGAATCTACAGCCTAGGGATGCCGTGACAGTTCCTGTTGTCCCTAATGAGGCTGATCAGACCAGTGTAGTTACTCAGCAGGAGGAAGATGTCATGTCTATTGCTGCGACTGATTCCTTGTACATGACAAGTGATATAAACTGTGTGGAGGATCAGAATGAGAGGGGTCTTTCTCCAAGCCATTCATTAGTGGGCTCTCACACCTCTGAGACAGAGTCCCTGCCGCATACCGGACCTGGACTATCCTTTATCAAGCAAGCTGTTCAGTTGGCTTTATCCAGGCTTGGGATCGACAATCCCCCTCTGGAAACCACCGCTTCAAGTGCCTTTTTCAAAGTCACTCAGAAGCCTGAGTTCAATGTTCCAGTTTCACAACCATATATCGAGGAGCTCCACCGATGTTGGGCGGACCCCAAATCATTTACCCATCTATCGCAGGGCTGTAGAGCCCTTAGCTTTATGTGTGATTCGGCGCAGTATGGTCTGAACCGTATGCCCGCTGTTGACAGCATTATTGCGAACCTGGGTGTGGCTCCGGCTGATGCTGCTTGGCCGGATGCCCGCTGGCCACGACCTCAGTGTAGGGTCACTAATGACCTCCTCACCAAAAGCTATGACATAGCTGCTCGCATCGGTCACCTAGGCAACTCACTGTCCCATTTAGCCCTTGCCCTCTCAAAGTCTTTGAGGGAGGCAGAGGTTGATGATGCTACGCAAAGTCTTAGTGATGCCTCACTGCAAACCTTTGCTTATATGTCCAGATATCTTGGCAGATTGATGTCAACCCTTACCATCACTAAGACATCAGGTGCGGCTTGCGCTGTCCCCCCTGTCCGAATCCTGCAGAGGCACACTCCGTTCACTGCCAGTTCTTCCAGACCAAGTATTTGGACCTGCAGCACAACAAACTTTGGAGTGTGCTGTTGAGGCTAGTAAATCTCGGCGACAGTTTGTTGACCTACACTGGTCTTCCAGACCTCAGCCAGTCAGACGTGCTACAGCTTTTCACTCTACATCCAGGCTCCCGCCGACTCCCAGAGCTGCGCGTGCTTTCGCAGTTGAGGGCCAGCTCTCCCAGCGCCCTGCTTTTCGGGAGCCTACGGGCAGACCCCCGAGAACTGAACGGTTTCACAGAGCTTCCAGTAATCGCGCCCAGAGGTCCTCAGGGATGTGAGGCAGAGGTGGTCGGGTCTGACTGCCAATGTTTGGCCCCCAGCCATTTTTCACGAAATCATCTCAGCCACTGGGAGGCTCAAGTTCAAGACCCATGGGTCATTTCAACCTTGTTTGAGGGTTACAGAATTCAGTTCAGATGTCATCCTCCAAAGTTCATTGGGGTGAGGATGACTGTTGTTTCCGACTCAGTGCAGTCTGCTGCCCTACAACGGGAGATTTTGGAACTCCTGGAGAAGGGGGCCATAGATCCAGTTCACAGTTCAGACCAGCTCAGGGGGTTCTATTCAATTTACTTCCTTGTTCCAAAGAAGGATATCGGCTTTCGTCCTATCCTCGATGTCCGACGTCTGAATTGTTATATCAAAGTGCTGCAGTTTCACATGCTCCACAGTAGACATCCTTCAAACTGTCACACCAGGAGCCTGGTTCACAAGTATTGACTTAAAGGACGCCTATTTCCATGTGCCAGTGGCGCCTCGTCATAGGCAGTTTCTCCGCTTTGCTTTCGATTGGCAGGCATACCAGTTCATGGTGCTTCCTTTTGGCCTCTCTCTTGCCCCTCATACATTTACCAGATGTATGGCTGCAGCACTAGCCCCACTGCAAGCTCTTGGATTAAGAATCCTATCCTACTTAGACGATTGGTTTGTCTGCGCTCCGACTCAGGAGCAGGCGCACAACGACACAGCTCTCCTACTGAACCATGTCTCTGTTAGGACTCACAGTGAACTTTGCAAAGAGTTCTCTTGTTCCCAGTCAACAAACGACCTTCATCGGCATTGCCATCAACTCCCTGACTATGACTGCATCGCCATCCCTGCAGAGAGTGGACGATGTAATTCGTCTCGTCTCACACATTCAACGGGCTGTGACGCTGCCTTTTGGTTTGCTGCACCGGTTGATGGGCAAATTAACTGCAGTGTCGCTAGTGGTACCTTTGGGACTTCTGTTCTTATGTCCCCTACAGATTTGGATCAACAACTTAGGCCTCAACTCAAAGTTGCATCAGCACAGGCTTGTACGACTCTCCAACCAGTGCTTTCTGCCCTGAGAGGAAGACATGTTCTTGTCCAGTCGGACAACACGTCAACAGTCTATCACATAAACCATCGGGGGGCACCAGGTCCAATCACTCATTGGCAGAAACTCGGAGGCTTCTCTTATGGGCGTTGCCTCACCTTCAAAGTGTCAGAGCAGTTCATCTGCCCGGTGTACAGAACAGTGCTGCGGATTTACTCTCCAGACAGAAACCACCACCGGGAGAGTCGAGACTGAACCCGATTGTGGTCCAAATGATCTGGCAGAAGTATGGTATAGCGGAAGTGGACCTTTTCGCTTCAAGCACCTCGACACATTGCCAACAGTGGTACTCCCTCTCAGAACCAGACAGCCCGCTGGGGCAGGATGCATTGGCTCACCCGTGGCTGGATTGCCTCCTTTATGCCTTCCCTCCTCTCCCGCTGCTAATGTTGACACTGCACAGGATAGACCAGAGCAACCACAGGGTGTTGCTGGTTGCATCGTTCTGGCCGGGGAGGATTTGGTTTCCCATGATTTACAAACTCCTCGAGAGGGAACCTTGGGCTTTCCCGGAGAGGAAGGATTTGTTGTCACAGCTACAGGGGAGGATTTGGCACCCTCACCCAGAATGCCTTCAACTGTATTTGTGGCGGTTGAGGGGCTGGACTACGTGTTAAGTTCTTGTGACCAGGCTGTTGTTCAGATTATCCTTAATTCACGTGCTGCTTCTACCAGGGCTTTGTATGACAACAGATGGAAGCTGTTTGCGCGGTGGTGTGAGAACCAAAAGTTAGACCTGGAGCATTGCCCTGTGCCTATTCTCCTCAAATATTTACAAGAACTGCTGGAGAAAGGACTTTCTGTCACTACCTTGAAGGTTTATGTTGCTGCAATCTCTGCCCGGCACATCTACGTTGATGACAGGTCAGTGGGTTCACATCTCTTAGTGTGTCGTTTTTTGAAAGGTGCTCTACGTTTGTGGCCTCCAAGGCTTGCACGCGTACCTTCATGGGACCTTCTTCTAGTCCTGGAGGGTTTAAGCTTATCTCCTTTCGAACCAGTTGAAAGTGCTGATCTTAAATGGGTGTCAGTGAAGACTGCCTTTCTACTTGCACTGTCTTCAGCTAAGCGGGTGGGAGAGCTCCGTGCCCTATCAGTCGCTGGGGACTGTTTGCGATGGAATTCTGACGGACCTGGGGTTACACTGTGGCCTAATCCGTCCTTTTTTACCCAAGAGAATGTCGCGGCTCGTCTTTTTGGTCTTCTCAGGATGTCGTCTTTTAGATAACACAAACTAATTGCAAGTGATATGCTAGAAAGAGGACACAACACTTTAGAATAATTCAGCCTTAAGCAAGATAAAATGCACAGAGTTTTTAAGTTTATTTAAGCCTTCGACACAAAGCTTAGACAAACTGAGTCCTCTAGAGAGACTGAATAGGTGACAACCGCGCTCATCTATTTATTGGAGACCCGCGGGCATCGCTCCTCCTTCGACTTTTTTATTTATTTCATTCCCAAGACATGGTTTTCTATTGGAAGCGTCCTCTAGTGAACCCTAAGCAGGTGTTAGGCCATTATTTCAATGTGACAAACGCTCCCATTAAAACATGAAGGATTTACAACTGATTTTTTTAAAAGACCTTCAGCCACAGGTGCAGCTGGCCTGAGGCCCCCTCCGCACGTGGCCTCAGCCACACGTGCAGCTGGCCTGAGGCCCCCTCCGCACGTGGCCTCAGCCACACGTGCAGCTGGCCTGAGGCCCCCGCACGTGGCCTGCGGGAAAGCACCTAAAAGGCCTTGGAAAGCCCCTGACAGACTAAATGACTAATAGAGCCCTTTTTTTGGGTTGAACACCTGCTAGTTCAACCAGAGGACATACAGTTCGGATCAGGACACTTGATAGTTCATCACAGTTCAAATATGGACCTAAAAATTCTTCTACAGTCCCTCCTCTGGGACTCGAAAGAGTCCCATTACATCAACTATACTCTTGGGTTGTTTACTGACAAGACATCCTCATTTGTGCATTGCAATAAAAAAGAAAAACACATCACTCGAGTTACTGATAACTCTGGTGCGGATATGAATATCAGTGATACTTCACACGGTAAATATATTGCAGTGCAGGTGATCCTACATACTAAGGCACAAGGTGAGCAATTAGCTGGATTATATCAACACAAGGTGACATTCAAACATTGAGTTTTGGTGTAATTCAAGGCACTTAAAATGGCCACATAAAACAAGTTACATCAACCTCTTAATCATGGCAAAGTAAAGGCTTCACATTGACATCAGTGCAACCAATCATCTTCTGGCATCTATTGTCTCACTCGACCAGAGGCTCCAACCCATTATACCTGGTTCTACATATTATTTTGTTAAAGAGTCACACATTTATTATTTAAATGCATCAAATAACCCCTACGTTACCACTATTTAGTCAACCAATCAAGAAACTATTCTAAGGTTAGCGCAGCTATGTCTAGTTAAATGATAAACACAATAAATGGTTTCCCTTCATGTCCGTCCTTAAGTCATTTGCCTTAGTCAATCATATAATGGTTTTCATTATAGGCCATTTCTCAACATTCTCCACTTTGTTTTTCTTCTTTTTCAGCTTGTTTTCTAATGCCCTTTTTGGCCAGACACCAAATTTAGGCAATGCATGTCTCTTGAGGCATGCTATAATTTAAGAAAAAAGGGGTCCCTATGGTGCATCTTTACTACTAAATCTACAAACACGCCGTGTAAGGGTCCCCTTTTTATAACTTTGCAATGTGATATCTATGTGTATGCATTTAGCTTTATCTGTGTTACGCAGATGATGGTAAGGACAGACATTTACCCAACTTTCGTTACTAACATATATCCTTCTTTGTTTTTAGTTACACTCAGATTTCTGAAACCAGTCCGCAATTCAAACTCAAGAACCAAGATCATAGTCCGTGTTCAGTGCCATTACGTCAGTCCGCGCTTCTCAGCATTTACTCAGCATCTGAAGTTTTGGGAGAAGTTGGGGAACATGGGGAGGTTGGCCTTTCAGGGGTAGTGGGGGGAGGATCAGGAATTCTGGCTTTCAGACAGTCGTGCAGTTCTCTGATGGATCTTTCCAGCTCCTTGTGCTGCTTGGCCAGGTTGTACAGGGCCCCCAGAGAATTCTTGCCCACATTCAGGGTGGTGGTGGCCAGCCCTAGCTGTTCCCTTTCCATATGCTCCATCATGCAGGCTAGCATGTCCATACTAGACTGAAGACCACACAGTTGAGTATGGAGGCCCTCCTGAGCACAAGAGATGTTGGCATTGTCACGGTGTATCCTGAACAGGTATGCAGCTGTCTGACTTAGTTGTGGCATGATTTCCTCAAATAGCTCATGGGGAATGTGATTTGTGAGGGGCAGGAGCTGCTCCAAGGTTTTTGGAACAGACTCTTGTGGAAGACGAAGCTCTCGAACTAAGATTGCCATGTCCTGTGGGGTGACCATGACCAGATTAAGGTTGTGCAGTCCAGGGGACAGGAAGTACAAGGGGGAAGGCATTTCGTGTGTGGGGGGAGTATTGTTGATGTCGCACAGGCAAGTGGGTGGGACACTCTGGGCATTTAGCAGCCTGTACAAAGCTCCCCTCTGTCCTGGTGGGTGAGTTCGGCTAAGGTCTACCCCTGCTGATCCTCCTCCAGAGGTACTGGGCTGATCAGAATATCTCTCCTGCCTTGGGGGTGGAAAGCTGGGGACAGGTCCTAGCAGTGAATTGGGTCTAGGATGCACTCGGGCGGTTGCTGCATATGGCCGACCTTGGCTGCCTCCCCTGGAGGGTATCGTTGCCACTGGCACATGTGACTGTCTCCATGGCATCTGCGGAAGGGGTGTGTTCCTGAGTCCAAAGGGTCCTTCAGGTGATGGTGGAGTCCTCGGGCCGACTCTTGCTGCAGGCAGATTCTGTGAAGCCGTCATCGCCAGGTGCTGGAACGATGAAGATCCTTCTGTTGCCAACTGGTTTAGCTGCTGGATGGATGGCGGCTGTGGCGATCAATCATGTCTCGACCATCCCTCTTGTATATCCTCTTCTCCAAACAGTTCTGAGAGTCCAATCAGACTTGATAGAGGCAGATCAGGCATAGGTCCCTGATCAGGGGAGTCTGGTCTCTCAGCCATACTCCTGTGTCCTAGTAATATACATATACGTTCATTATTACAGCTCCATGTCATTCTTTCAGATATTGTCTATCCTATCCCTCATTTTTGTGGGTGCATGTGTGTGAATGTAAATGTGCGTGCATGTCTTCTTCCTCGTCTACAATATCACCAAGCACGGTCCATCCCAGTCCTCCCTATCTGGGGTATACGCCACAATATTAGGGAGCTGGGGGCTGTCGGGGAGGATAATTGGTATTTCATCCATTTCCATATATTCTGGTTCTCTGTCTGTTTCGTTTGTGCTTTCTTCTAGGGCTCGGATGGCTAACAGTGGGAGCTGTCCTACTGTGGATGAAAGCAATTTATTGACCAGAAATTTTATCAAGGGAATACCACAACATATTACCAGCAAGACCGCCACCCCTGTTAGTGCCAAGATTACACCTATCTGGTATAACCAGTCTTTCCATGATATCCACCCTCTCCTTAGAGTCCCAAACAGTGAAAACAGTGGGCCAATATTCATTCCATTCCCTACAATGTATCCAGAATCGTCAGTTTCATTTCTCCCTCCTATGGAGTTACTTAACAGTTCCTGTTGCATCTCTTCAAGTGTGATTAAGAGCTCTGTCAAATTTCCGTCTTCCCCTGTACGCATGGGAATAGCTGTGCAACATTCGGTGGCTTTGATCATAATACAAACTCCTTGTTCATCAGCCATCATCATCTCGATAGCTAATCTATTTTGCATTGTCATTAGCGAGGTGGCGTGCAGTTGTTCGGTTAAGGCTCCTACTGCTGCCAATGTCCAGTTCAGGTATCTTTGCTGATTATACCACAAGTAATTAATCCACTGCACCTCCTGGAACCTAGAACGGATTTTTGGAGTAACCCCGAACAGAGCCAATGCCCATCCCCATTTATCCGCGTCTTCATCTGCTTTAACTCTGCTACTGTCTATGGCTTCTAACTGTCGGGGTATCCCTTCTGGTATCCCGTTTCTTACTGTGATGTTGTAGTCTGTTTTAAACGTCATTATTCCTCTTTTCTTACGAAGTTTCTCTGGCATGGGTTGTATTGAATTCGGCATTTCAATTACTGTTATTGCTCCTGTGAGCATCACAGGAGCACAAAGGCCTTTCCAATTCGGGGACAGCGATGACAGGAGTTTCCTTTTTTGTCCGCATATCCAAAAGATGTCAGCTAAGGGTACCGTTCCCTTAGCTAAATTTGGAGTAGATACCCATGAAGCATGGGTGAGATTCAGTCCAATTACAGACCCCCCTGTGGCCGGTACTATTTGTTCACACTGTATGCCTGCTGCTGGCAGGGTGTGACAGACGGTAATGTTCCATGCTGTTTTGGCCGGTTTGTATTCTTGCTGCTTTTGCATACACTGTATGTGGTGTTTTGGCTGGGTCGTCCCTACCTGCCAATCGCTTATGTATTGTGCTACTAAGCCTTTAGCTATACAGAATGGGTGTATCATCCCTTTCTCTATTTTAATCATAGGTGGAACGGTTCCTTCTGTACTTAGGGGCACTGGACAAAGTTTACTGTCGGCAGCATATTTTTCATCACCTACTGCCATTTTCATAACACATTGTGTATAGCATTCTGCTTGGTCTGAGTTATGTTGGGGACTCCTATAACAGTTGTTGATATCAGGTAGGGGTTTAGCCTGAGGTATCACACCTTTCCGGTGACAGGCTATGCAAGGCTTTTCACTGATCTGCCTAGCCGAAAATTTCAACCATTGGTAAAATAAATTGGTCTTCAACCCTTGTGTGCGGGCTAGGTCTGTACTGGGATCCCATCTCCCTAAGTGACTGCTTGTTTCTAGGCTTCTAATTGTCCTCTTTTTCCTTGGTTTGATTTTTACCCATTTTGTGGCTTCATGTACTGTAACAGTTACGTCTTGCTTGGTTTCCCTGCATCCTCTTTTATCACAAATGACCTCTATGTTGAGTGTTCCCTCCTCTTCACATTTGATGCTAATGGCTTCGCCTAATATGTAATCCCCCAGCTTTCCCTGTATTCCTATGTTCTTGTAGGCTTTTGATTTAATGTATACCAAATTATATGTTTTTCCTGTGTTTAGAATGCCTTGTTTAGCTGCTATTGCGGCCATGGCCACGGCACAGTCCGTTGTATGTTTTGGATGTCTATTTTCTCCCATACTGACCATCAGTAGTGTTGTCAATCCCTTGAATAATTCCTTAATCATTGCTCTGATGACTGTTGAGATACTAGAGCTACTAGATGTGCTACTAAGTGAGCCATCACTAGATGAGCTGTCACTAGGGATGTGTGGTGTATCTGTGCTTTGTCTGGGTTGTACTTCCTGCGGTTCTTCTGTCGGTAAATCTAATGAGTTGCTGTCCGAGTCTGATGTCTCCTGTGGCCTGTCTATCTGTCGGTCTGTATTTCTGTCTGTCTGTTGGCCTGCATCTCCAGTTGTCTCTGAGTCTGCATCTGAGTCTGTCGCTGCTCTATCTGGCAGGGATCCACTACTCTCTGAAGCTGTGCGTCGTCTTTGTTCAATCAGTCTCTGTGAGCGCCTTGGCCGGTGTTCGCCTGGCTGCAGGGAGGCGTGGCCTTCCCTCTGTGCTTCTTCTGGCTGCAGGGAGGCGTGGCCGTCCCTCGGTGCTGCTGTAGGGTCTCTGGCTTCTCCTGCTTCCCCCCTTGGCCCGGCGGCTCTGCCAAGACGAGCTTGCCAAGGCCGCAGGGGCGCTGGGCCACCAACCCTACATCAGTGGTTTAAATGAAACCAAGTGTCCTTACCGTCTACTTTGACTGCTGTACGTGAGGCAAGAATAACTTTAAAAGGACCTTCTCGGCGGGGCCTGTCCCACTTCTTTTTGAACACCTTGACGTAAACCAGATCACCAGGCTGGATGCTCTGATTTTCGAGTGGAATCTCTGCTTCTCTGTCTTCTGTAGCACCTTTGACCTGCAAAAAGATAGTTTTGTGTATTTGGGTTAACTGTCTCAGATAATTATGCCATTCGTCTTGTAGCTGCTCCAGCGATGGTCCTTTGTAGGGTCCTCTCAGGTATGGAATAGGCATCGGCCGACCTGTAAGAGCTTCAAATGGTGTCAAATGGGTTAGTCGGTTAGTTTGTGAGCGCATTGACAATAAAGCAAGCGGCAACGCATCCAGCCAGGTTAGTTTGCCATTGCTGTCTGCTATGATTTTTGCTAGTTTGTTCTTTAAAATGCCATTAGCCCGTTCCACTGCCCCATTTGATTGAGGGTGATAAACACACCCAAACTTCTGTTTGATACCCAATTGTTTGAATGTTTCTTGTGTAACCTTGGCTACAAAAGCCCTACCGTTGTCAGATGAGATAGTATCTGGAATGCCAAATCTTGGAAAGACATCTCGGCACAAGAATTTGGCTACCGTTTTATGGTCTTGATTTGCAGAGGCTACTGCCTCAATCCATCGGCTGAATCTGCATATCACTACCAAAACATATCTCATTCGTTTAACTCGATTTTCAGCTCCCATGTCTATGAAATCCATCATAAGATGTCTGAATGGCCCATCAGGGACCGGAATGTGGGCTAAAGGGGCTGTGAATGATTTCCGGACCTTGTACTGTGCACATACCTCACACTCATTCAACAAACGGTCCACTGTTGCTGCCATATATGGTGACCACCAGACAGCTTTTAGTTTGTTCATAATTTGGACTCGCGAACAATGATCGGGTCCGTGGGCCCAAATGATTGCATGTCGTAATAAATTGGTGGGTAACACAAAATGTCCATGACTACTGCGCCACAGCTTGTCCGCTGGCCCCTGACTGCGTGTCTCAATAGCGCCTCGTTTAACCCACATTCCTTTTTCTTCTCCACTGGCCCTACTTTGAGCCACTATCAGTGCGTCAAGTGAAACCAGTGGGGCACAATCTTGGATGGTTAGCAGGGGAAACATATTTTCTCCTTGTGCTCCTTTGCGAGCTGCGTCATCTGCTAGATTGTTACCTTGAACTATGATGTTATTATTCTTTTGATGAGCTGCACATTTAATGATGGCTACCTCAGACGGTAATTGGAGAGCTTGTAACAGTTGGGAAATCGCTTCTCCATGAGTGACAGGGGTGCCATCTGCTCTCAGGAATCCCCTTTGTTTCCAAATGTTGGCATGTACATGACATACGCCATAAGCGTAGGCTGAGTCTGTGTAGATATTAACACGTTGATCTTTAGCTATCTGGCAAGCCATAGTTAAGGCTTTGATCTCTGCCAGTTGGGCTGAACAAGGCTGATCAATTCCTTGGGACTCCAGTAATTCAAAGGTCTCGCCATCCGTGTTTAGTTTAACTATCCCCATACCCGCATGCAATCCCGCGGCATCCCGAAAGCATGAGCCATCCACGAACAGGGTTAGATCTGCATCTATGGCGTGATTATACAAATGTTCTCTGGCTCTCAAAAATTTCTCTGTCTCTGCCACACAGTTATGTGGAGTACCATCTAACGGTGTGGTCAATTTGGTGGCGGGATTCACCGTGTGACAACGTTGTATTGTTATTTCTGGAGCGGACAACACAACTTCATATCCAGTGCGTCTAGCTTGTGTTAAGACAAAACGTTGACTGGTTAGCAGGGCATGTAACTGATGCGACGTGTACAACGTTACTGCATGTCCCATGATTATGGATGATGCTTTTTGAAATGCAAAGGCAGCTGCTGCTAGACCCTGATAGCATGGTGGCAATCCTGTTTCAATGTTGTCAAGCTTTGTACTATAATAGGCCAATGGTTGTTTTCCTTCATTTGTTTCCTGCATTAGTACAGCACAAGCATATCCAGCTTTTTCAGTAACATACAAATGGAAAGGTTTCCCATAATCTGGGTTACCTAACGCGGGAGCAGATTGCATGTCTGTTTTTAGGGCCTCAAAAGCTCCCGTTGCCTGATCTGTCCAGACGAGGAGAGCTGCATTGCTTGTTTGCCCCACTGCTCTAATCATGGCACGCAAAGGTGCAGTTTTTATAGCATAATCACAAATCCACGGCCGACTGTACCCTGCCATCCCAAGGAATGAAAGCATCTGTCCCACTGTTTGGGGTTTGGGAGCCTTGCCTCCACAAGCCAAGCCTCCACTTGGCTTGGGGCTATACATCGCGTGGTCCCACACAACTGTCTTCCCAAGTATTCTACTTGTTGTTTGCAGAACTGCAATTTGTCCTTACTTACTTTATGACCTCCATCTGCCAATGCATGCAGTACAATTAATGCATCTTTTTCACACTGTTCTTGAGTCTCTGATGCAATAAGGAGATCATCCATATATTGCACCAATGTACTGGGTATATCAAGGTGTTGTAAATCTTCAGCCAGGACTTTGTTAAAGATGGCTGGGGACAGGTTCAGTCCCTGAGGTAGCCGTGTATACGTTAGCTGTTGTCCCAGAAATGTGAATGCAAACAAATGTTGTGAGTCTGGGTGCACAGGCACACTGAAATAGGCTGAACACAGATCGATTACTGTGTACCATTTTGCTCCAGCAGGGATGCTTGATAGTATAGTATGCGGATCAGGTACTATAGGTGCATCCATTTCTATAATTGCATTGATAGGACGCAGATCATGTACCAGCCGATACTCTTTGGTATTGTTTTTAGGGATAGGGTAGATAGGAGTATTGCATGGGCTTGCAGTTTTTATTAAAACTCCAGCTGCCATTAGTCCCTTAATTACTGGTTTTATGCCTTCAATAGCCTGAGGTTTTAATGGATACTGCCTTTGGTGAGGCAGTTTTGCTCCCGGTTTTACTTTTATTTTTACTGGTAAGGCTGTTTTTACTAGTCCTACATCTGTTTTGCTTTTGGACTACACCACTGGTGGTATTTGCTCTAACAATTTCTCTTGTTGGGCCGATAACACCATCTGTCCCTCTGGTCTAGGATTGAGCTCCACTTTTTGAGCTATAGCCTCATCATTTACTTTTAAATTAATTCGTACAAACTGCTGGTCTTTTGACAGATGTACTTGTGGACTTTCCATGTTTTGCCATTCTTCAACTTCTGAGGCTGTCTTTACCATTGGACCTAGGTCATGGGATTCGTACTTTTCTGAGACTAAAAGGGTCACATGAGGCGTGGCATTCGGCACTTGATACCATTGTTGTTCAGCTGAAGTTAGCTTGACAGAAGCTGCGGCCCCTTGGGGGCCTAAATAAATTTCTGTGGTGGTTATGTGAAACAGCCGTTGATTCATCAATGCATCCCAGCAGCATGCATAGTCAGTTTGTTCTTGTTTGGCGTCGAACATCAGGGTGACATGTAAAGGTAAACTAGGTGTACATACTGCTTCATAGTGTTGTTCTGCCCAGGGCTTCCATTTTTCCCATTCCAGTTGGAGATTTGAATTTTCTGGTTGTAACTTCAGCCAGTATACCATGGGTTGCACAGGTCGGCCCTTGTTTTCCATGTCCATAAGCACCATAATGTTGGCGAGTGCTTCGTCAGGAAAGTGTATTTGCAGTCCTTGATGGGTACACACTATCTGGGTTTGTAGCTTACATAAAATGTCTCTTCCCAGCAAATTCACAGGTGTATTTTGTGAGTATAACAGGGGTGCTTCAATTGTTTTTCCTGCAATCGTTACAGGAAGTGGGCGTGTAAACGGTATTATTTGAGTCTTCCCAGAGAAGCCGATGGTCTTAATTACAGACCCAGAGAGGGGGAGATGAGCGCCCATTTTCCCTATGCAAGAGTATGTTGCCCCTGTATCCACCATGAAAGGGAAATCTCTGTTTTGTATATTAACAGTGACGGTTGGCTCTTCCTTAGGTATCATCGAAATAGCCAATGCCACCGTTTCCCCCTCTGTCTTCTCTAGGCCTCCCTATTGCCAATAGGCAGAGGGTCCAACCCAAGGTCGGGCCGGACAATTTCTCATTCGATGTCCAGGTTGTCCACAGCTCCAACACTCATTAGAGGGTTGATCCCCTATTGGGGGTGTTGGTCCCATAGGCGGTCCCGCTTGACTGTTCCTGGGAGCTGAGTTTTGGAATCTACTTCCAAATGAAGGTTGGCGAGATCCTCTTCGCCACCCTCCTCTTTGACCTTGAAAGTTCCGTGACTCTCCTCTCCACCCATGACTGTAGGTGGGTCCATTTCCGGGTGTGCCAGTGCTATGGTAGTGATAGTGATGCTCCACTGGTGCTGAGACTTCTCCTGCATCAGTGCTCCCTGCTGCTCCTTGGGGGCTCTGTGTGGCTGTTACCACAGGTGCCTGTATGGTGGCAGCAGTGTTTGCCTTAGGGCCTAGGCTTGCCGACTCAGAAGGAACAGGGGTCATCATTGGTGCCTGGGTCTTTGTTTTTTCTTTCTTGACTTTGGTTAGCTCTCCCAACTGCATCTGCACCAATTTTTTCGTCAGGGATTTTGCTGCATCTTCTTCTTTTTGTTTTTCTTTCTTGTAGATTTCAAGATGGTGACAAATATGCTCAGAGTATAAAGCCCAATTCATTTTCGATAGTCCCACAACTCCATCTAGGGCTTTCTGACCCTCATCTGGTAGAGCCTTTTTTACAGTTATTTTAAACAGGATTTCAGTTGCTGGAGAATGGTTCCATGCATTTCCTGTTTCCTCCGCCCATCTTTTCTGGAATCGGTGCAGGAACTTCTTTGGGCACTCTTCAGGTGTCCACTCCTCATCATCCAATTTAGAGGGATCCAAGACCTCAGGGTACTTTCTTCTCAGTCCTTCCCACATGGAGTTTCTATAGCGATTAAAGGGGACTTCATCATGTTGATTAGTGCCCATCATTTGTGTTAGTCCAACCTTTCCTGCTAATTCTTCAGTGTCATGTTTTCCCATGACATGCATTAGCAAGGCTTTTATGTCACCTAAAGACAAGGTTACCCCTGCAGTGCCTTCTTCTAAGGCAGTTATCCATCTCCCAGCTCCTTGGGTGATGTCTGGCAGTCTGTTGGCCAGCCCCACCATGTCTGTCCAGCTCCATGGGGTATACACATGATGACCATTTCTAACCACCAATGGGCATATGAGGTCTTCGTCCTCCTCTTCTTCTGTGCGGACTCCATACTGTCTTCCAGATCGAGTGCGACTGACTGGTTCCAGGCAGTCCATCCAGTCGGTTATATTCTGTTCTAAAGCCGCTATGTCTTTGGCTACACATTGTTGTCTTTGCCTGAGTCGGGCCTCTTTTGCAGTCTCAATGATGATCTCACCAGAAATTTTTCGGGTGGGTGGCTGTATAATGTGATTCCCTTGATTGGGCGTCGATTGTTGTAATATTCTTCTTTCCTCGGCGTCCCTATGTCTTTGTATTCTTTCCTTCGCTAGCCGAAGTTGCTCAGCTAGTTCTTCATTATCTCTTCTGGCCAGATCCAGTGTGCCACAGAAGCTCTTGTGCCACTCTTCGGAGCCTCTATAGCCTGTGAAGGTCCAGTCGGCTGACTTATGGTGGGAGGGGACGGTTTTCAGTGGACCTCGATGTGCAGGCGGAGCCTTCAGGTCTCTCTCTTTATCCTCGTCTGCCTCCGTGTCACTGTTATTTGTGGCCCCCCCTGCTGGTCGTGGTGTGCGACCACTTACTTTCGGACTTGGAGACCTTGTATGATCCATTTGACAGACTGAGGACCTGTCTCCTTGTGGCTCTCGAGCTTTTAGTGTCAGTGTGAATTTGCCCTCCACATCCATGCCTTGGTCCTCTTCACGAGTTCCTAATACAAATTGTCCAGCTGTCTTTCCCATATCATGACGTTTATATGGGGGTGGCTCTGCTTCCCAGCTCGGTGCACTGGCTTTAGTCTCTTTGGATCTTTCCTCTGTCATTTTTTCTCTTTTCTGCTGTAGCCTCTGTGCTTCCTGCTTGAACAAGGCCAAAACTTCTTTTTCTTCAGTGCGTTTTTTGTTGTTTTTCACGTTCTTCTGCTGATCTTTAATTTCTTTTTTCTGTATTTCTACCGCAACTGCTTCACACATCACCGGATCAAATGATCCCACCAAAGGCCATTGCCTGCCCCCATGTGACCTTTTGTGCCACTTTCTCATACATTGGTTGGCCTTAGTGCGTTTTCCTGGATATTTTCTTAGTACTAAGTCTAGCGGGGTACTTTCCCGACCTTGACCTTGAGAGTTACCCATGTAACCCTGACAAACGCTATGTGAGGTGTTTCTATGGTGTTCTGGTAGTCCCTCAGGGGCTGTCCTGATCCAGACCAATAACTTGCTGGCTGTAACACCTGTTTTGTATTTTAAACCCTTAAAGGATTAAATTTCCAACTGCTATGCCCGTCTTCTTTTTCTTTAACTAAATATGAAAATTTACCTGTTTCCCACCGAACCTTCCTTGGGACCACAGTCAGAGTCAACCTAGGAAACAGTTCTTCACCTGGATCGGTTGGTAGTGTTACTAAATGATTTAATGGTATGCTAAGTTCTTTATTAGGGTCAGCACAAAGCAGCTCCAGCCACGGGGTTAAACCCTGATGCCACAGACGTCTTATCAGCAGCTCCCAATTAATTAGAGGGAATTGTTCTTTCTTTTGCTTCAGATTGATTACCTTAGTAATCTGCCATAATTTCTGATTGATCTCTTGTTCGTCCTGCCAATGTTCTGCTCCTACCCTGTCAAAATAGGTCCTTTCCAGCCAAAAATGTGTCCTGATTCCCTGGGTTTCGATGTCTCCGTCAGTCAAGTAATGTTCTGGGAGTATTATTTCATCATCACTTAAGTCTCCCATCAATGACTGTCCCAAGCATTGATCAGTCTGTCAGCTTTTTCACTATAATCTAAGCTTTATCTCTTTTGATTTATAACCAACTTTATTTATTTAATCCTCTTACAACCCTAACACTTCCTAATGTCTTTGCTCCCGACTTTCTTCTATTTTCCTTCTAATTTTTTAACTTTCTGCTTCTAGTCTTTTTCTGCTATATTTGTTTATTAGTTTTCTCTCTTTGAAATAATATCTACCTTCTCTGTATTTACATAGCACTCTTCTCCTGTCTTTTCTTCACTGTCTGTTTCACACTTTCCTCTCTGCCTGTCATGCACCTCCCAAGTCCTCCTGTTGGGTCTAAATACCTCCCCCTCGTACTCTTTCACATTAATCTTGTATGTCAGCCAGCCTGCAAGTTCTCACAGCTTTACACAGATTACTCTCCACTCTCCCACACACCAATCTTCAAAAGCTTTATACACAAAAATTATTAAAAACAACTTTCTATATATCTCTATCTAGACTTCTGCCACTTTTCACTCCACGGCTTTAAACAACCTTTTTATTCACTTAACACCAATGTGTTCTGTTTAAGCATGTATCTCTTCTTCACGTTAGACAGCTTCTCCAGCGCTGTCAGCAACTTCATATATTACTTTTTTACAAGCCCTCTTTGAGCGTACAATATTTCATTTACTTCTACGCCTTACCGCGCCTCGCGTGCGTATCCTGTGCTTAATATATTATTTTTCACCAGCTCCTTTCTGAGCATACAATATTTCATTTACTTCTACGCCTTACCGCGCCTCGCGTGCGTATCCTGTGCCTTTCTGCACTTTCTTCTACCTTTTTTCACTTACTGAGCTCCTCGTGAGCTTAATGTGCCTTTGCACTGAAAATATTCTCTTTTTCTTTTCTTATAAAAAAACTCATATTACTGTGTACTTAATTACTTATTCTTCTCCCACGCCCCACAAGCGTGTATCTGGTGCCTTACTGCACTATTTTCTGCTTCATTAATTCTCATGTATTCTGCACTAACTCTTCATTTATTTTATTTTTTATAGTTTTTCTCTTTTCTTAAAAAATGACGTCCTTTATTGAGCTCTTTTACTTACTATCAGCTGTGCCACTTTGCACTTTTAAATCTCTTTATCACGTACGGTATTTCTACTGCGCCCCCTCAGGCGCTTATCTTGTGCTTCCTCTGCACGTATTCTCTGTTAAACTCTTTTTTCTCACTTATTTCACTTCAGTCTCTGTTAAACTCTTTAAATAACCTTGTATTACCTTGTATCTATTTGTCAGTATACTCCCCTAAATTAACCCCTACAGCGCATGCTATCAGCCGGCACGTTAGTAACGAATTTCAACACCAATTATTCCCCAAGCATCCAGGTTAGTTCTCCACGCACTCTTTCCGCACCAGAGTTCATGAACATTCCTGAACTTTCACTCACATAGACATTCTTTTTCCCGGGAACACACACACCTTCTGAGCATTTTATCTACAAGGCCTGATAATTTTCAATCTTATCTTTTTTTAGTCTCTTATCAATTTTCTTAGTCCAGGTTCTTTTGGGTAAGAGGCAATTAAAAAATATCACCTGTCAACTTGGGCGGAAATCCCGACTCACTCCTCCAGATCGTGCAGAAATTATAAAAGGTTTCTGCTTACCTTTTAGTCGTGATCACTGTTATTTACGGTCTGGAGGGATGAGCTGGACTGCCCCAGGCTGCCGGAATGCCCCTGGACCCTCCTGAAGCTGGCTCGCCAAGTTCTGTCGCGGCTCGTCTTTTTGGTCTTCTCAGGATGTCGTCTTTTAGATAACACAAACTAATTGCAAGTGATATGCTAGAAAGAGGACACAACACTTTAGAATAATTCAGCCTTAAGCAAGATAAAATGCACAGAGTTTTTAAGTTTATTTAAGCCTTCGACACAAAGCTTAGACAAACTGAGTCCTCTAGAGAGACTGAATAGGTGACAACCGCGCTCATCTATTTATTGGAGACCCGCGGGCATCGCTCCTCCTTCGACTTTTTTATTTATTTCATTCCCAAGACATGGTTTTCTATTGGAAGCGTCCTCTAGTGAACCCTAAGCAGGTGTTAGGCCATTATTTCAATGTGACAAACGCTCCCATTAAAACATGAAGGATTTACAACTGATTTTTTTAAAAGACCTTCAGCCACAGGTGCAGCTGGCCTGAGGCCCCCTCCGCACGTGGCCTCAGCCACACGTGCAGCTGGCCTGAGGCCCCCTCCACACGTGGCCTCAGCCACACGTGCAGCTGGCCTGAGGCCCCCGCACGTGGCCTGCGGGAAAGCACCTAAAAGGCCTTGGAAAGCCCCTGACAGACTAAATGACTAATAGAGCCCTTTTTTTGGGTTGAACACCTGCTAGTTCAACCAGAGGACATACAGTTCGGATCAGGACACTTGATAGTTCATCACAGTTCAAATATGGACCTAAAAATTCTTCTACAAGAATTTCACAGGTCTGACCAATGAGACACTCCCTCTCTGCTCTCCTCACTCCTGCTGCTCTTCTGGCCTGGTTCCGAATGTCCAGGTGTTGGCTTGCTTTGGGCTGTCTGCTGGAGCATGTTTGAAGCCCAGTTGCTGTTTTCTCTTACTATGAGAAAACAACAGAAACATGATGATGAGACACAGTTTGCAAGCTCCTCACCAATGAATTATCCTGATCCAACAGCAGGTATTTTGAGAGTTTCACATATAATTTTTTTTAATTTACCCTGGTATTATATTATACCTGGTGTTCATATACTATTGACTTGAAGAAATTTAGACTGTAGACTACATGATTGTAGACAATACAGTTGTATGCAAAGGTTTGGGCACCCTTGATAATTTTCATGATTTTCCTTTTATAAATCATTGGTTGTTTGGATCAGCAGTTTCAGTTAAATATATCATATAGCAGACAAACACAGTGATATTTGAGAAGTGAAATGAAGTTTATAGGATTTACAGAAAGTGTGCCATAATTATTTAAACAAAATTAGGCAGGCGCATAAATTTGGGCACCCCAAGAGAAAAAAAATACATCAATATTCAGTAGATCCTCCTTTTGCATAAATAACAGCCTCTAAACGCTTCGTATAGCTTCTAATGAGAGTCTGGATTCTGGTTGAAGGTATTTTGGACCATTCTTCTTGACAAAACATCTCCAGTTCAGTCAGGTTTGTTGGTTTCTGATCATGGACAGCATGCTTAAAATCACACCACAGATTTTCATTAGAGCTCGACCGATATGGATTTTTTTGAGGCTGATACCGATAACAATATTTGGATGAAAAAAAATTCCGATAATCGATACATCGGCTGATTTGCCGATAGCCGATAAATCAGACAATTTTCTTTTTTTTTTTTTTTTATGAATAAAATGTTCTTTTTTGGACCCTTAACAAAAAAGGTATGAGCTAAAAGCTGAAGCTTTGTCCTCATATTGATTAACTTTATAACAGAGAAGAATTTTCAAGTTCAAAAAATGCAATCAAGAATTAAACCTTTGTGAAATTAGCAAATACATATCCTTAAAAAGAGTTGTGAAATATATCTGATCTTGTACCTCTTGTTGCTGCAACTTAGATATAGTTTATATTACAGGTAGAAAAACTTTGTAGTTGCAGACAAGTAACTGTGAGAGGAAAGAAACACAAACACTAAGGAAACATTATTTTCACAAGACTCCTTTATTTTTCTATTCTGCAACTTTCAAGAACAAAAAACTTTCAAACAACCTTAGTGCAAGCAGAGGTTGGTTTTAGTGCTGGTACAACATTTTAACAAGAACAACCTTTGATAATAACCTTTGATCAGCATGGGGTCATGATAATGTGTACCAAATTTGAAGACGATTGGACGAAATCCATAGGACGAGTTTGTTCAATTGTAAGTAGTGGAAATGACCAAAAATGGCAAAAATGGTATGTTTACCACTGTGTTACATCACCTTTCCTTCTAACAACACTCAATAAGTGTTTGGGGACTGAGGACACTAATTGTTGAAGCTTTGTAGGTGGAATTCTTTCCCATTCTTGCTTGATGTACCACTTCAGTTGTTCAAGTTGTCTTGCTGAAATAAGCAGGGATGTCCCTGAAAAAGACATTGCTTGGATGGCAGCATGTGTTGCTCCAAAACCTGGATGTACCTTTCAGCATTGATGGTGCCATCACAGATGTGTAAGTTGCCCATGCCGTGGGTACTAACACACCCCCATACCATCACAGATGCTGGCTTTTGAACTCTGCACTGGTAACAGTCTGGATGGTCTTTTTCCTCTTTTGTCCAGAGGACACGACGTCTGTGATTTCCAAAAACAATTTGAAATGTGGACTCATCAGACCACAACACACTTTTCCACTTTGCATCTGTCCATTTCAAATGAGCTCAGGCCCAGAGAAGGCAGCGATGTTTCTGGATATTGTTGATGTATGACTTTCGCTTTGCATGGTAGAGTTTTAACTTGCACTTGTAGATGTAGCGACGAACTGTGTTAACTGTCAATGGTTTTCTGAAGTGTTCCTGAGCCCATGCGGTAAGATCCTTTACACAATGATGTCTGTTTTTAATGCAGCGCCACCTGAGGGATCGAAGGTCACGGGCATTCAATGTTAGTTTTCGGCCATTCCGCTTATGTGTAGAAAGTTCTTCTGATTATTTATATTATGGACTGTAGATGATGGAATCCCTAAATTCCTTGCAATTGAATGTTGAGAAACATTGTTCTTAAACTGTTGGACTATTTTTTTCATGCAGTTGTTCACAAAGTGGTGATCCTCGCCCCGTCTTTGCTTGTGAATGGCTGAGCCTTTTGGGGATGCTCCTTTTATACCGAATCATGACACCTGTTTCCAGTTAACCTGTTCACCTGTAAAATGTTTCAAACACGGTGTTCTTTGAGCATTCATCAACTTTCCCAGTCTTTTGTCCCAGCTTTTTTGAAACGTATTGCAGGCATCCATTTCAAAATGAGCACATATTTGCACAAAAACAAAAAGTCTATCAGTTTGAACATTAAATGTCTTTGTGATGTATTCAATTGAATATAGGTTGAGGAGGATTTGCAAACCATTGTATTCTGTTTTTATTTACATTTCACACAACGTCCCAACTTCATTGGAATTAGGGTTGTAAATGAATTCCAGAGCTATTTCGTATATTTAGACTATATACGTATATTTAGTAAAAAATAAATCTTCCACGAATGTCACACACCACCCTCATTTCACCTCATGTCATGGAGCTCGCAACTGAGTGTGTTGATGCGTCTTGATTAGCGGTGATCCTTAATAGAGCGTGACAGCATTCACAGTGGTTCCTGTGATGGTTCTTGGAGCCGTACTGTCACTTGTTACGAATTGTTATGAAAACTGTCAGGTTTTGACACGAATTGTCATGCAGTGTCACATTTCACTGTGCACCACTATGAATCACTTCTCACATGCGCACAATTAAACTATGCTGCACCACATTCAGTTTCGTTGCTGCGGTATGCCAAAGCGCGGGACATTATTCTTGACCATGCGTAATGAATGGTTCCTGATAATTCACCAGTGAAACGTGCCATTAATTGTAACAGGTTGCAACACTTCCTGAGGACACCTGATGCCTCTGCCCCGAATCATCACATTCGTGATCAGCGGCCAAGAATGTATACTTTGTGGCATTCATGACTTGTCATCATAAAGTGTAAATGCAGCATAACCATAAAACCCACCACCAGGGCGCCACCTAAGCGGCCCCCGAACCCCCATCTTTTTAAGATGATTTTTCCATCCCACTACTCTTTTAAAAGAAAATCCTGGTAACAACCCTGTACCTAACTGCTCTTTTAAAAGTAATAATAATAATAGTCATCTCGGCTTACTGGTAAAAATGACAAATAAAAATTATCTTCTCTATTTCAATGTTTACTAACTTTTTTTTTTGGTAGGGGCACAGACACAATCTTATTGTTTGAATTGCTTCAGGTGTTTGCTCAAATTTTGTGCTTTATTTCTTAATCTCCATTTAGTGTGCCAAGTGCAAGGACTCCTTCAATGGCACGCCAGTGAACGGGCGTCAGTGCTACCGTCAGTTCAATGTGGACACAGAGTGCTGTTTTGACCCCACTTCCCAGACGAACTGCTTCCATGATCCCAGCATTCGCAATCTGCCCAAAGGCCGCACTGTCTTTTTCGCTGCCCAACCAAAGTTTACCAATGTGGACATTCGTGTCACAATTGATGTTACTTTTGGTGAAGTTGCAGTTTATGTATCCAACTCCCATGACACTTTCATCGTGGATGTGGAGCACCAAACAGGGATCCACACCATCAGAATTGAGGAGGAATCGGTGGTGCGTGGAGTCGACAAGGACTCGCCTCCTTCCCCTATTAAGGTGTTTGCCAATGGCTCTTCGAATATTGGGAGCCCCATGGTCCCCACAAACCCACTGCAGCTGCAAGCAAAACCCCCGGGAGCAGAAAGAGAAATCCGTGAAGAGCGTGCTGAAGGACTCATCACCTACATCACGGTGTGGAAGCCCCAGACGGTGCTGATTGTCCGTCGTGTTCGAGACCGTGTAGTCATCACCTTCCCCCACGAGGTGCACTCTCTGAAATCCAGCCGCTTTTATATTGCCCTGAGAGGTGTGGGAACAAATAAGAAAGACGGAGAGTCCCAGGGCCTACTGTTTTTGAGACAGGATCAAGCCCACATTGATCTTTTTGTGTTCTTCTCAGTTTTCTTCTCCTGCTTCTTTCTCTTCCTTTCTGTATGCGTCCTCCTTTGGAAGGTTAAACAGTTTCTGGACTTCCGTCGGGAGCAACGTCGCCACATCCAGGAGATGACCAAGATGGCATCTCGACCCTTTGCCAAGCTCACAATCTACCTAGAACCTGAGGAGCCCCAGCTCATCTACCTGCCATCAACCGGTGGAGGGGTGGGGGGCAGTACAGTGACACTCACACATGGCCGCACAAGCAAGCTTGGAGGTGTGGTCATAGGCCAGAGGGGAAGGGCAGGAGCTATTACCTACAAGCATGACCCAGGATCTGGACCCACAGCCCACCACCATCACCATTTCACTCTCGGTGGAGGGGGCAACAGTGGGCAGCACCTGCCGCTGCACTACCTGAATACCCACCATTACGCCAGCACCACTGGGGGCACGCAGGCCCCACATCATCAGCACACGTCGGCATACAGCGGCTACCAGCACTTCTGCCGTTCCGATCCCTTCCTCTCTCAGCTCATGGGGTTTTCCTATTCTTCTTTTAAAGTTGGACCAATCACCCTAGAACCCACAGACGACGGCATGGCGGGAGTAGCCACTGTCCTCTTTCAGTTACCTGGAGGGGTCTTGGCTCCAAACCGTGCCTGTCTAGGTTCTGCACTTGTTACATTGCGTCAGAATCTGCAAGAATACTGTGGCCACGGCAACGGAGGGGGGCACCCAGGGTCGGGTGCAGGGCGAAAGGGCCTGTTAGGGCATCAGCACCTCACCACTATGGCCGTGTAGACAAACACAAGGCCTTACAGAAAGAAGACTGTGGTCATCTATTATTGTTGGATAAAGATATAAAATATATAATAATTTAATTTTCTGAAAGAAATGTGACTGCACGTCAGAGTCCAGACGTTTCTGTGTCTGTTACGGTCATCCCAGTGAACAGAGTTGTACATACACTGTATATTAATTACTGTCTTGTGTTGCATCATGCCTTGCTGTGCTGTGTTTGAGTGCTTCACATGGCCCATCGGGCTGTCTCTACAATGCACCGTGGCTGCAGTACATAGCTAGAAAACTGTTGCATTCAGTCTGTGGTCACTACAGAGGAGGTATGAGTACGTAACAGCCAGATCTGACTGAGACTGAAGCCAGACTGTTGTTTAATGCATCACCAAGAAACTAAGAAGAAAAATAACTGCTTAGAGCCAACTAGTGCTTTATATACTCCCAAAAGTGTCAGTCACAACCACACTAAAGACAAGAGACTTTGGTTCAGCACAAACTGCAAGGTTTTGTTTGCCTGCACGGGGGGTACATGTTCATGAAATGTCTTTAATATCATTGAAGATTGGACTGATTTTTTTTTTTTTATCTTTATCATGTATGGCAGGCTAAGCTACGTGTTGTTTTGTTGATTTTGTATTTTGGCTTATTTTTCTGCTCTGCCTTCACTTCTTGCCTTGTCTGTGAGCCAGCTGGCTTACACTTAACATGCTAAAGGAAATGTGTTGGTGCTGCTCGTGGATGACTTAATGATCTACTGTTTCTTCATGGGCAATGTTTCATCTTGAGTTCATAATATTTAACACTACAGAATCCATACAAATGAAGTGATGTGTACGGGAAATTCTTTCATCAGTATGAGTGAAATTTAAAAGTAAAGGTCTCCTGGGAGAGTTTTTGTTTGTAATGAGACTGAATTAATTATTCACTGGTTGGTGTTTATGTGGCATCAACAGTTTTATGTTTTTGCACTGTTTGGAGCCAATGCATCCCATTTTTCATGTGAAAACACTAAAAGGTGAATTGATCCAAGTAAGGTATACAGTGACGCAAATAAGTATTTGATCTACTGTCGATTTTGCAAGTTTTCCCACATACAAAGAATGAAGATGTCTGTAATTTCTATTGTAGGTACAATTCAACTGTGAGAGACAGAATCTTAAAAAAAAAAAAAAAAAAAAAAATCATCATCTACACAATATTTTATGGTCTGAAATCTTGCTTGATTTAACCAGTCAGATTTGTGGAAAAAATGTAATTGGATTAGAATAAAATTACAGACATCTCCATTCTTTGTAGGTGGGAAAACCTGTAAAATTGTCCATGGATCAAATACTTATTTGCCTCACTGTAATTAGACTTCGTAAGAATAATACATGCTTGTTGAAATGTTCTCAAGGGAGTGAGTTGTTGAGTGGAAGAGTGGCACAGGGTCTCATTTTGGGACTTAGTGTGGTGCTACTGGAGCTTTCGTCAACTGCACACTGAAGCAAATTCCGTCTCACTATTTAAGGCTGGCCTCCACAAATGGTTTTTTTTTTTGTATGTGTGTTTTTATAGACTTTGTTTTTGTACATAATGTTTGTTTTTAATGAAGGGAATTTTGTTGTGCAGGAGATGTTCTGCTTGATGAATCTGTCCTGAGTCTCCCAAAATAAAATCTGTGGAACTTCGGAAGTTTGTGGGGATGGTTAAGTTTTTTTGGTGTGTGTGTGTGTGCGTGTGTGTGCGCGCGCGCGCGTGCCTGTGGCGGAAGAAGCTGTGTGCAATAAACTGTTTTATTAAAAAAATCTCATACGTGTAAACAGAAGACCTAATCTCTAAAATTACTTTCATGTGTGGCTAAGAGGAAAAAAATGTTCACAACAGCCAAAACTGTTTGAGAAAGATTAGTCCAACAGTTCTGATGGCAGCAGTGCCAGTAATGAGAACAAAGGGACTCTGCTGCACTGTTTTAGAGAGCAAATGGGTGGTATGCATAGAGAGTCTGTGTAATCAGAAATGTGGTCATCTGCCACATATGAATTAATTTTATTCGGCGCGCACACATACTTATCAAAAGAATCTCTCATCATACAAAAATTCAATTTCCCAGTTTTGTGCAGCTGAAAGGGCCAAGTTTTGCTGTCAAAGCAACCTTATCCCAGCTCGGTTTGGACTCCAAATACACTGTTAAAGCTGTGCTATGTTATCTGGCAGCAAGATATAGTAGCAGATCCTTGTGTTTGACTGGATCATATGGGCAATCTTCATTCCCTACCAGCCATTAAGCCTTAGCCGCTCATAACCCTCTCATTAGTTCATCGGTTGTACTTCCTTGGACCACTTTTGGTAGGTATTGACCACTGCAGATTGTGAACAATCCCACAAGAGCTACTGTTTCAGACATTGTCTGACCCAGTCATCTAGTAGTCTTTACAATTTGGCCCTTGTCAAAGTTCCTGAAATCTTTATGCTTCCCCATTTTTCCAACATATACACTTTGAGGGCAAAAAGTCTTCCAGCTGCCTGATACGTCCCACCCACTGACGGGTGCCACTGTAACAAAATAAGTTATTCACTTCACCAGTTGATGACTACAATGCTATGGCTAATCAGTGTACACAGAAAAACGGGTGGATCAAAACGCATGCAGTTGGAGGATGTAGAATCAGTGTTTGTCGTACCATCACTGAAGACAGAGAGGACCATGGCACTACACTGGGTGAGGGAACGTGGCTGAACAAGATAATTTATAGCTCTGATTCAGCTTCCATGGTATGTCTTCACACACATGACTGACAGTTGACCAGCTTCGTTATCTGAAGCACTTGAGGGAATAACAGTGGAGTTAATGTATCTGTCACTTCTTGGACTTTATGGGAATGTAGTAGATGAAATGTTTTGTCCGGCACTGACCGAGGTGACGGTAGCAAAAAAAAATGGCAGCAAACATGCGTTTGGGGCAAAAAAGTACTAGAGTCATTCATAGATCCGCTTATTCCAATTAAGAGTCACAGATGGAGCCAATTCCAGTTAACCCCTATCAAGCCGGGTGAGAGGTGGGGTACACCCTCGACAGGCTGACAGTCCATTGCAAGGCTACATATTCATCCATGGGCCAAGCAGGTTTTCGGTACCACTTAAGGTGACGAAACGACACTTCGAATCCAGCCTCAGTGTACCATGGCCTACACAAAAATGTAGTACAACCATTTCAGTGTGGCAACTGTAGCCAGGTAGGGGTCAATGAAGAATTAGAGGTCAAAATGTAAAATTCAGTCACACCTACCTGGTTACAGCTGCCACCCTGGGATGGCTGCACTACATTACTATAGGCAGCAGTGCTAACCAGTAAGACCCCATGCTGCCCTGCTATGTAATTGCAGTCCATTATTGCTGTGGCCATTTAACAGCCGGGATTGCAGACCTCTAGGATCTCTAAAAATAAGATCCATGCCATCAAGTTGTATGCTCTACCAGTCATAAAATACCCTTCAGGAATAATAAACTGACAAAGGAAAGAGACAGATGTCAAGACAGGTGTGTGCATGTGTGTGTGAGACATCAAGACATCCTACCACTGGTTAAAGACAACTGGCCTAAAGGACAGTGCAGAGGCTCTGATAATGGCAATATGAGAACAAGCCTTAAGCGTCAGGTCCATAGAGGCAGGAGTCCATCAGAGGCAACAGGACCGAAGTTGCCAGGTGTGCAAATGTGCCCCACAGACAGTCCAGCAAGATGGAAGCTGGGACAGAGTACAATGACACACAACCAAGTGTCGGGAATAGTGTACAGGAACATCTGTACCACACTCGGATTAGAAGGACCACTAGTGCAGAGCAAAAAGCAATGCATTCAACCACCATGGCCTATATGCACGCTCATATCTCCATTGCTGAAGAAAAAGCATGTTGCAGCTTATTTTAAGTTTGCTGAACAACATTTAGACAAGCCTTGTGATATACTGGGAGAATAAAGACTGGTCAGACGAGGCCAAAATCAAACTCTTTGGATGCATAATACTACACACCATAAATGGCACTGCACATCACCCCAAAAACATAAGT
This sequence comes from Thalassophryne amazonica, assembly GCF_902500255.1. Taxonomy (NCBI): domain Eukaryota; kingdom Metazoa; phylum Chordata; class Actinopteri; order Batrachoidiformes; family Batrachoididae; genus Thalassophryne; species Thalassophryne amazonica. The sequence continues at coordinate 34,836,584 of NC_047109.1, forward strand.
GAAGTTTGGAGGCGGGAACATCACGGTGTGTGGCTGTTTTTCAGCATCCGGCACTAGCAAACTTCATATGATTAAAGAAGCGATGACTGGAAAAATGTACGAGGATGATGAAAATTAAACGAGGATGGACATTTCAGCAAGACAGTGATCCCAAACACACAGCCATGGAAACAATGAAATTGGTTTCAGAGAATAAAAATAAAGCTGTGAGAATGGTCCAGCCAATCACCTGACTCGAATCCAATAGAAAATCTATGGAAAGAACAAAAGATCAGAGTTCATAGAAAAGGTCCATGGAACCTTCATGGTCCATGGAACTGACTGTTTGTGTGGCAGAATGGGTCAAAATCACACCTGAGCAATGCATGTGACAATATATAATATACGTCGTAATACTGCAAGTATATCAAAAAATTTTGGGCATGCACAATATTTTCGACATATGGCTCATATGTTCTGCATAAGCTGTAGGTAAGTTAAGAGATTGTTGACACGTTTCTTGTAAGTTACCCATAACTTAAAATACATCAATTGATGCTGTCCACTGATTGTCTGAACAACTGAAAGCTGCAGCCCTCATGTGAACAGTTCAGACTTTTAGGCTGAATGTGTAAATACTTACCATTAACTAATCTGCTAAAGTTTTAGGTTTGACAAAAAATTTGATCATGCATTTGCCTTTTTTTCTCCCTAATTTTTGCTCTTCATCTGTGGGTCAAAAGAAAATCTAAACTGAAATGTTACTGGCATTCCCATGACAATGAAATCAGATGTGATTATTTTTCTCCCTCAGATAAGCCAGTTCATTATGAAGATAAGCCTCATTTTAAACATTATTATTTGTAAATATTGAAGCCGATCTGCTCTGTGTAAGCCTGATCCCGTCAGATCTCAGGAGCTAAGCATTGCGGGGCCTGGTTAGTACCTGGATGGGAGACCTCTTTGGAACACCAGCGGCTGTGTGTGGATCTGGCTGTATCCGCTGTGGCGACCCTGAATGAAACGGGAGGAGCTGAATGGACAACAACATTTATTATTATTATTTTGTCAGTGTACTAGACAACAAAAAGAGTTGCTAGCTGCTGGAAAATTTTGGTAAAAATACTCGTACACTCTTACAGGCACTCAAAAAAGGGTCAGATTCAGTCACTTCAGCTAGTAATGTGAACACAGTAAGTTTGAATCCATCTTTACAAATAGGCAGGCTCTCCTTTCTGCAAACTTTTTTCCACGAGTGGGCAGTTTGTCCATGTCACCTGAGACTCTCAGGTGACATTCAAACCCGTTCTTACACTTTGGTTGCTTTCAAATGCTGCCTGCCTCGTTGCTGCTGCTGGATGATCTGCGGACCACACAGGAGGGGAGTGTCTATCACCGGCTTCCTGCCGCACACGGAGAGGATTCGGCTGCATCCCATAATATTAAGAATGAGATGTGTGTTATTTGGAAGAAAGTTGATGTGTAACTGACTGTAGCCAACGACCCCCCCGCCTCGTCCCTTCCATTACCAAGAGGTGAACTGTCCACCGCGTGCCCCTCCCCTTTCTTTCACCTTCTCTTTGCTTCTGTGAACTCTTGACAGCAAGCCGGGGTGCCTGCAGCTGCCTGCAGAGGGCGCCAATTTCACACACAATGACAAGAAAACGATTTTGCATTGGAGATTTTTATTTTATTTTATTTTTTTAGTGCTCGTGCCCATGGTGCCGCCCCACCATGTTTGAAACCCAGTTGCCTTAGAAATTCACTAACAAATACAAACTCTCTTACCACAAGAAAACAACAGTAACGTGATCATGACAACATGCCGTTTGCTCCTCACCGCAGAAATTATCCTGGTACTGGTAGCTCATTTTACAAGTTAAAATGCGCTATTTCTGTTTAAATTTGCAAACTCCCAGACCACGTGAAAGCATACGTGAAATGCACACATTCACCAACCGAGAAATGGCGCTGCTGTTGCGTGACAGTCCCGCAACAATGACATCACGCTGGCTTCCTCCATTTGTTTTAGTTTCTTTGTATGTGTGGATTATGTGGGTTGTTATTGACATATGGTGAAAATTTCATGTCAGTAGCACCTTTAGAAGTATATCTACTGAGAAAAATAGTGACGCGTTCAAAACTTCTATTACCTACTGTGTGTGTATATACACAGTTTCCAGTTATTGTTTCTTTGCGTTGGTTGCACCTGGTAGGGGGCGGTAGTGCAGTAAGCCTGCAAGTTAAACATCAACCGCCTGTAAAGCAAGAAGAAGAAAACTAAACGACGTCACTCCTCTTCTGCAGCTGATTGGCCACACTTACACGATGCTTTAGCCTAGCATTAAGTGGTTAGCAGACGTCAGGTTGTCCATTTGATGGGGGTGTCATTGGAACCTTTTAAAGTCTGGTGTGGTTGAATGACACAATTTATAAAGGTAAGTGGTGTTTTTAAAGGTGTTAAAGTCTGAGTAGGTGTCTGATGGCTGCTAAAAAGAAATGTGCATTTAGTGGGTTGTGGCTAAGCTAATGCTACTCTCAGTAGATGTGTTTAGCTACGCAGCTAGCGTTAGCTAAAGCTAACACAAATTCTGACAACTTCTGTATCAGGAAAATATGTCGGCCTTCTTACATTTTAATGAGACCACCCCGTACACAACTTGGTTATATACTGTAGTTCTTTTAGTGATATATATTTCTTAATTTTCTTTTTTTTTTCTTCGTCTTCTTTTTTGTCACCAACATTCAGAGGGTGGTGACAGTTGTGTGTGTGTGTGTGTGTGTGTGTGTGTGTGTGTGTGTGTGTGTGTGTGTGTGTGTGTGTGTGTGTGTGTGTGTGTGTGTGTGTGGAGGGAGGGAGGGAGGGAGGGAGGTTGTTTTTAAAAATTCAGGGATGTGGGATTTGTGGGCAGGTGGTCCATGGCTCAGGGAATCATACCCCCATACCAGGGGAACAGGAGCCTATCATGTATCCCTGTACTCCAAATATTTCAGTGCTCATTATGTATCATTAGTATTGTGGAACATTGTGTAAAGTATGCTATTGCCACAGTCAAGAAAAAAAAATTAAGAAAACATTGGCAGTTTTAGTTTGTTCGGATTTTTATTTGTTTTTAATAGTGAAGTGGATATTCTTCCGTGACCGAAAGAGGACTTACTTTGGGTATTTGTCCAGAACACGCTGTGACAGGAGCACGAGAAAGCAGCGCGGGCAGTCTGGGGTGACGCAGGGGAGTTGGGGTGGGGGGTTATGCTTAGGTTTGAAAATGCAAAATGAAGCCACATCACGAAAATATTAAAAACCCAGTGACCGTCTAAAGTAGGTCACGTGATGTCCTCATCTCACTTGATCAATCACAGCGTGTTCCGGTATCACCGACCAAATAGCACCCCCCCCTAAAAATTGGTCTGCCCTGCCTTCACTGTGCATGCGTCATTTCGGACCACAGCAGCACATCTGAGACTGACTCTCACTCTGAGACTGAGACTGTGTAAAACAGTATTCTTTTCGTAAGAGAGACACTTCAAATGAAAAGTCATTCACATAATGAAAACACTTATTGAATCCATCATAGTTTGCAAATATTTCAAATTAATTATGGGGGCTTTTGCACCAGGGACTCTGGGCCCAGATCAGAATACACTTGACCCCAAAGTCCAGTAGTGTGAACACTATACTCTGCGTGAGCCCGGAACAGTGAACCATGGGTGGGCCTACTTGAAAGGGTGGTTTTGACTACCGGTCGCAAATGCTGAGAAAGTATACTGCACTACAATAAAGTGGCCTACTAAGTGACAGTCTTTTTCAAACATGGCAGGGGATCTCTGTTCTACTGAAGATGTTACTCTGCTGGAAATTTGGGCAGACAAAACCAAACCCTTACAAACACAAATTCTGAGATTTTTTTTGAGTATTTATATGTGTGTGGATTCCCAACAAATGTCATGTGATGATGCAGGTGCACTCAAACAGTGTAGAGCCCCACCGATGTATTAGTTAGGTGTTTGTCAGCCAGTATGAGCCTTTCACAAACTTGTGTGTCTGCATAATTTTTTTTCCTTCTTGAAAAATTTTATTGTACTAAATAGACAATGCAGAAGAACACATTGGCTCTTGAAAAATGTCATTCTGTAATTTATCCAGCAGAAGGCACTCTGATGGCATTGTTTACAATGCTGTCAAGCATGGCTGGGACCTCCCATCACCTGTTGGTCACATTAGCTACAAGAAGCAGAGCCAATGTGACCAGCTGCCATTTGTTTGCAGTCAGAGTGGGCATTTTACAGCACCAGGAGACAAGTGGTCACTATGCCACCAGCAAGGTGGAGCCAAAATTGACAAGTCTGTGCAAATGCTGAATGTTGCGACATGTCGAGTGCCAATCTGAGTGAAGGCAGTGCAGCATATGTTATTGGTTGTTGTTTATATTAATAGTTACTTTAAAAAGTCATGTTTGAACTGTAAAGAATCAAGCCTTAATCCCATTTCTTTGTCACAAAGGTTAGATAACAAAATGTTAGGAATCACATGGTTCTACCAAGAAAATATTAGTATAGCAGTGCTGTAGGCAGTTATCACCTGAGGCGGCATGCCTTTCTGTGTGGAGTTTGCATGTTCTCCCCATGTTTGTGTGGGTTCCCTCCGGGCGCTCCGGCTTCCTCCCACATCCAAAGACACGCAGGTTGGGTGAATTGGTGAGTTTAAATTGACAGTAGGTGTGTGTGTGTGTGTGTGTGTGTGTGTGTGTGTGTGTGTGTGTGTGTGTGTGTGTGTGTGTGTGTGTGTGTGTGTGTGTGTGTGTGTGTGTGTGTGTGTGTGTCTGTCTCTGGCCCTGCTATAGACTGGCATCTTGTCTACGGTGTACCTCACCTCATGCCCTAACTGCTGGGATAGGCTCCAGCCCCCCCATGACCCTTTATTGGAGTAAGGGGGTATAGAAAATGGATGGATGCATATATTGTCAAATTTAATGGAAAAACAAACACTGCAAAATCTAAAAACGCTGTTTTTGAAACCAGATTTACATGACACTTTATGGATGTTATCGTGCACACCCTGTGTACGCACATCACATGAGGTCAAATGTCTTTTCCTGTCATTTCAAACTCTCATGCATGCACACGCACACACTTCCTCCTGATAATGGCATTAAAAGGAAATAAAGTATTTGCCGTGGAATTCTCTCAGGGAAATATGTTCGCTTCATTAAAATGAGCTGTAATTTTGCAGCACGTTTCATAAATAAACAGACATTATAGTGCTTGGATTTCAGTAGAAACTAAATGTGTCAGTTTTGTGAAATTTGAAAGGCTTTACTGCATTAAAAGAAATGAAATATTTTTAAAAGATTTTATTGACATCCATCCATTCATTGTCTTAGGGCGACAGGCAGGGTGCACTCTGGGCAGTATGCCAGTTTATTGATATTTATTATAAATATTAGATGCCTAATTTGCCTAAAACATTTGAAGTGGATTCTGCAGGTTAAGAGTTGTAGTGTGGGACAGACATGTATATTACATTGTAAAGATGTTTTCATTATTCTTTGACTGTGTTTTCATTGATTTTCTTCATTTCTATTAACAGCTCAAAATCCAACAGAATCAATATAAACCAGAGAAAAGTGGTGGTGCATCCTTTTGAGAAGCTACAAAAAGACTGTTTGATCAGAGTTAAGTTTTTGTTTTGTGTACTAATCTGTGATTTGTCTAATTATTGCAGCTCCACACCTCACACACCTGAGAAGAAAGTTTAATGGTGGCAAGAAAAAGATGAAGTCTGCCAAGACAAACTCTTTTGCTAACAAAGCAAAGAAGGGAAATGCGCAGTGCAGCGTGGTCATCGTTAAAATTGAATCTGGAGTTCAGCTGCATGATGATGATGAGGAGGAGGAGAGCTCTAACGAAGTTCTCACTAATGGAGTTAACCTTCAGATTAAAGAGGAGCCATGTTTGTTGGAGATCAATGAGGAGCACAATGAAGGCACATCAGGCTGTTCAGACACCAAACCTGACAGTGTGACCTTTACGTCACACAGTCTGCATCAGCACGCACATGTGAAGAGCGAGACTCTGTATGAGCTCACCGAGGTGGCTGTCAAAGAGGAAGTAGCGCCAGCCATTAAGAACGAGCCGGGCATTGAAGACGAGGAAGAAGATGGACATAGTGCTGATGAACAGAGAGAAGAAGGGGTCTGTGCTGGTAAGCATATATCATTAATGTTTATTAGTTTACTCACATTAAAGAAACAAACAAATTAAGTATACAGACAGAAATAGATATGAAACAAATTTACATTACACCTTCACGTAACAAATAAAACATAACCCAATTACACTAGTTTTGCACTAGTTTTCTATTGAACAGGAATAACGGAGTATGAGCATTCTTTCCCTCATGGAGGAACACTGCCTGATGTCACCGTTGCGCGATTGTCATGGCATCAGCTGTGCCTTTTCTGAGTTGGTGAAAGTGTGCCTTTCACACATGCTTTCACATGGTAGGGAAGTCAGCAAATTTCAAAAGGAATAGTGAATTTTCACTTGTAAAATGAGCTACCTGTGTGTGTGTGTGTATGTATACACACACAGTTGTATGCAAAAGTTTGGGCACCCATGATGATTTCCATGATTTTCCTTTATAAATCATTGGTTGTTTGGATCAGCAATTTCAGTTAAATATATCATAAAGCAGACAAACACAGTGATATTTGAGAAGTGAAATGAAGTTTATAGGATTTAAAGAAAGTGTACAATCATTTTTTAAACAAAATTAGGCAGAAATCTCAGATAGTTTTTGTATCCTTCCCCTAAACCATGATGTTGAACAATCTTTGTTTCCAGGTCATTTGAGAGTTGTTTAGAGGCTCCCATGTTGCCACTCATTAGCAGAGATGCAAAGAAGGGAAACATTTGCAAATGGCCATTTTAAATACCCTTTCTCATAATTGGATTCACCTGTGTAAGGAGCTTACCTAACCAGTTTTATGTTCCAATAATTAGTTCTAAATGTATTCAAATCAATAAAATGACAAGGGTGCCCAAATGTATGCACCTGTCTAATTTTGGTTAAATAATTATTGCACATGTTCTGTAAATAATAGAAACTTTATTTCGCTTCTCATATATCAGTGTGTTTGTTTGCTATATGATATTTTTTAACTGAAATTTCTTATTCAGACGCCCAATGATTTATAAAGGAAAATCATGAAAATTATCAGGGGTTCGCATACAACTGTGTATGAATATATATGTCCTTTATTTAACCATATAAACTGTAACTAACTTCATCTGACAAGCCGGCGAAGCAGGAGAGATTAATGTTCCAGTCCATGCCAGAGAAATGCCGTAAGTTGCCCTGGTAGAAAAAGGCACGTCAATGAGGAATGAATAAATGTTGTGTGTGAAATAGGGCTGGGCGATATGACTTAAAATTCACATCATGATATAAATTGAATCCCTTCACCATAACAGTATATATCACAATATAAACATAAGTGTAAAAGTTATAATGCAAGTGTTTCTGAATGGGTCATATAGTCCCTTTGCAAAGCTAAATTGAATAAAATAAACAAATAAAAACAACAACAAAAACAAACAGATATTAATTTTGAGCGCCTGATTCTCTGACTTGTTAGACATGTATTTTTGTGCATTGGAATAATCTCATTTTGCAATTCCTGCTTCTGTCCAGCAGCAAGCAGTGATAGTTTGTCTGCTTTTGGTGGCGTTTTTGCCAGAAAGCCCTCAGAGACCCCACCATGTGGGTTGATGAGCCTGATTGGCTCATGTCGTGGGGTTAAACCAATAATAAAGTGGAAGGCGTGTTTTTTTTGTTGTTTTGTTTTTTGTTTTGTTTTTTTCTCTGCTCTTCTGCCCCGAGACGGAGCTCTCAGTGCAGTTGAATGAGGAAATGTGAGTCTGTTTACTTACTGTCTGCAAATATGCGCACCAAATATGACCATAAAATTCACAAAAAACATTGCGGAAATTATTAATCATAATTCAGGCTATAGTAGGCCTATTAACATAATTTAAAAAACTCATATAAAGCTAGAAGCATGCACTTTTACAATGGATTGAAACAGACTGAGTCTAGTGAAATTAATGGGACAATTGCTTAATTTGGTCATGTTACTTTTACAAGACAGAATTCAGTCAGGCGACTTCAGAGGGTAAAAATAACTTGTAATTTTTACACTCTTACAAGCAGAAGATTTAATCTGCCAAGGTGATCAAAGCACTGACTGCAGCTTTTTCCAGTCGTACAGAGTCACTGAGGAAGATACGATGACGTCATCAACAAGCATTACCATGATTGGTCGGTGGAGTCTAAATCTCTACCGTCAGCCAAATTTATACCGTGAACCGACTATATTGTTTATACCTCCCACCCCTAGTCTGAAACGCCAGATGATTTTCATTTGTAGCCCGTAACAACAAACTGAATCCCATTTAGCGACTTTAATCAGCAGACGGGTGATTCAGGATTGACATCTTTAAATGGCTTTGATGGAAGTTGATGAATAAATTGTGGACCTGCTGCTTCTGATTAGCGATCCAGCTGTTACTGATTCTGCAAATCTGAATGAAAGCTTGAAATCTGACTCTTCCTGGTAGAAGGTGCACTACACTACACTACGGTGGTTTTACAAGTGAGAGTGTCTTACCCATTAAATGTGAGTGGAGTTATTAAAAACAGTCTACAGCGTTACTTTGTGCTCAGCAGAAAAATAGTGTCAATTGCTTTACACCTAAATTTTTTTATTAGACTGGCTGTACAGCCAGTGACACAACAGCCTTTTTGCATATTCACATTATCATAACTGCTCCGACAGCACTCCAACTGCTTCAAAACGCATAGAGAAGTTAGCTGCACTTTCAGCAACGTAAACAGTGAGACTGTGTTGCTGTACAGATCACATGACCAATGGCCCGTATGACTTCGTTCATTGGTCAAAAGTGCTGTGTTTGTTTTGGGGTTTGTGTCATAATGGCAGTTCAGAGAATCTAAGGAGATGCTTGTGTTACACACTGATGAAAAGTCTTTAACAGTTGTGTGTAAGTAGTCCATTTTCTACTTCTGCTTTTCACAAGCTGTGTAGTTATACTGGGGAAAATAAATATTTGATCCACTGTCTATTTTGCAAGTTTTTCCATCTACAAAGAATGGAGAGGTCTGTATTTTTATTGTAGGTATACTTCAACTGTGAGAGACAGAATGTTTAAAAAAAAAATCCAGAAAATCACATTGTATGATTTTTAAATAATTCATTTGCATTTTATTGCATGAAATAGGTATTTGATGCAATAGAAAAACAGACCTTAATATTTGGTACAGAAACCTTTGCTTGCATTTACAGAGGTCATATGTTTCCGGTAGTTCTTGACAAAGTTTTCATATCCTGCAGCAGGGATTTTAATCCACTCCTCCATACAGATCTTCTCCGGATATTTCGGGTTTCTGGGCTGTTGCTGGGCAACACTGAGTTTCAGCTCCCTTCAAAGATTTTTCTCTTGGGTTCAGGTCTCGAGACTGGCTAGGCCACTCCAGGACCTTGAAATGCTTCTTACGGAGTCATTACATGTTGTAAGGGCTCTCAGCATTCCATCTCAGATTTGCTTCATCTATTCAGAAGCTGATGTCTTTTATTCCCACTTGTAACAATAAAGAATTTTCACAACATTCACTCCTGAAAACACCATCTTTGACCCAGGAGGAGGATATATTATACTGAATATTGCATCACTCTATATAACCATAGCAAAGTTTTTTTTTGGCCCAAATACCAAAAATTCAATTTATTTATTTTGTTATTTATACATTCATTCATTTGTTTCCAAATATTTTTATTACAACCAAACAAATTACAAGAATACATTATTCTTTTTTCCTTTTTTACATATGCACCTATTGATACACTTTTTTAATGCAGACAGTATACTGACAAAATAGCGCACAAAAATAAATAAATACAATATAGTGTAAAGTTGTTTTTTCCATTCGTTTTTAATCCTCTCAAGTAACATGTTCTTCTGTTGTAATAGGAGGTAACGTCAACACTGTCATTGATGGATAGAAGCAGTACAGTACATAGTAAACAATTTTGCAATAAACAAATATTGGCAATAACTGTAAGATACCACATCCTGCTGCCAGATAATTGACAATTTTCTCAAATGTTCACATTTTGTACTCGCATCTTGTCTTGTTTTTAACTGTTAACTCAGTTACATCAATATATTGGAGTGTAATCATTAGAGACCATGTCCCAGCATCCATGACCTGTAATATAAGTACAGTAAACAAACCTTTGACTAAATGGTGTTTTAATTACCGTATTTTCCAGACTGTAAGTCACACCGGAGTATAAGTCACACCAGCCACTTTATCCATTATAAAGAAAAATAAACCATAAATAAGTTGCACTGGACTATAAGTCGCATGGACATACAGGTATGTTGACATGAAAAGTTCAGATGATAATATTGTGACGGCTACCGTTTTCGGATGCATATTTCACCAGTTGCAACTTGTAATCTGCAGAGTATGATTTTCTTTTTGGTTGCATTTTTTTCAGGCCTTCTCCGTTGTCTTGTTATCAGTAATGTTGAAATTTTTATTTTTCTATGGTAATCAGAAGTCGCAGGAACAGTCACACAAGCCTTGAGTGCCCTCTCGTGAGCTGCATTTTACCTACGGATATGTTTGTATTTTCCAGACCACATTGCGAGCCGAACCATAACCCACACCATCGCTGAATGGTTCTTTTCTAACATATTACCTGCTGTGGACCATAGTACACACCAGGTGTCAGCTGCTGATGTTCGTGCAGCACCTACCTGCACAGCTCATGACCTCCCCGTGGTGTCGACGCCAGCTCCTTCCAAGTGCAGACGCTAATCCTCTGCCGTCGCTCACCCAGTGCTCCCACGCAGCTCTCAGCGTCAACTTAAACACTCTGCTCACACTGATATCCAAGGGTTGAAGCTGTTTTGTTAGCCCTCCCAGAATAACAGCAAGCACCGTGTTCGTCTGCTTCACACGCTGTTTCACAATCATTGTCTGGGTGAGGTGAGGAATACACGTCCAGTGTTCTGTTTTCTGATTAGTTATCGTGACCAGCGTGACCTATAGGGCGGCCCCCATACTACAGTGCCCATGATGCATTGCATTTCCGTTTCCGGTGGCCATTTTAAAACATAGAGCGACTCTGTCACATAAAATTGTTTTATTACGGTAAATTAATTGAGAATCTACCGGGATATTTTTCATTTATAAGTCGCTCTGGAGTATAGGTCGCACCCCTGGCCAAAACATGTAAAAAAGTGCGACTTATAGTCCGAAAAATACGGTAATAATTTCTGGAAGATTCAGACTTTGATAATTATATCAAGGCGGAATGGGCTTCATTTCTAGATTAAAATGACTCCTCAGGAATATCAATAACACTACTCAGGCAAACTGGAAAAGTGGTACTAAGAGGAAAAAATAATCTCTTACTCCATATATACATATATATAAGAAAAAGAAGAGCCAGAAGGAACAAAATTGGAGGAACAGATTAATTGGCAAATATTAATTCAATTGGCCAAACAGAGGACATTCAGAAGGAAGTGCAGAAATCAAAACTTAATCTAAATGATATATTGTAAATAAAATAACTCAGTTCCTCATAGGTAGATTTAAATGTGAAGTTTTAAGTTGATTAATAAATCTGAAAAATGTCTAGCAAATCATATTAAGCACAACCAAGACCAAAACCACAAAAAACGAACTATTTTTAAAACTCCACAAGGGGAGGTTAAATTACTCCTTCAAGGGAATAAATTAAGTATTCAAAGCTTCTATGATAAACTGTATACATTGGAAAAAAGGGCCCAGATCCAGATGAGATTAGCTCATTTCAAAAGGCTGTCAGTTTTCCAAACTCACAGGAAAACAAGTTAATTGAATCACCTTTAGAATCCATGAAGTAGTTTTGATCTAATCCTTCAAAGCCTATATAAAGTGAAATCTGGATCTGAATCACCTCCAAAATTTAATGGAGTCTTCCATGGCCTTATATGTATCTGTGGTGAAAATGTCAGTGAGAATCCATGAAGTAGTTTTGAAGTAATCCTTCAAAGCCTGTATAACGTGAAACTTGATCCACGATTCGAATCACCTCCAAAATTTAATGGATTCTTCCATGGCCTAATATGTATCTGTGGTGAAAATTTCATCAAAATCCATGCAGAAGTTTAGACATAATCCTGCTAAAGACAGACAAATAAATAAACACCAGTGATTTTATTACGTTCTTGGCCTACGTAATAACAGTAAGGTACCAAGAACAGATGGCTTCCCTGCTGAGTTCTTTATAAGAATTTTTGGCCTACTTTTGTGCCAACAATTATGAGTAATATCGGAAATCAAACAAAAATCTCCTATTCCAGACAGTATGAATTCAGCAATAATAATCGCACTTTTATTGAAACCAAATATGGAACTTGCATGACCATCCAGTTACTGCCCTTTGTCAACACTGACTTTGAAATTATCATTAAGGTTCTTGCTTCCAAAATGGAAAAAGCTATCCCAGTTATTATCCACCCTGATCAAATTGGTTTTATTAAAGGGAGACAGTCAGCCAATAACACACACAGATTGTTTAATGGCATGCATTCCTCATTTATTCAACAAATAAAGCCAATTATATTCTCACTGGATGCAGAAAAAGCATTTGATAAGGTCAATTGGAAATTTCTGTTTGCCACACTACATAAATTTGGTTTTCGGGAGCCGTTTATACATTGTAATCCAATGTTATATTGCTCACCTATAGCCATGGTCAACAGCAATGGGCTGATGTCACCAAGGTTTAAATTGCACAGTGACACAAGGCAGGGATGCCCACTCTCCCCCTTTTTTTTCTTTGCTCTTTTTTAACTGAGCCTCTGGCAGCAGAAACCCTAAGAGTAATCATATTAAAGTAGTATTGACACTTAATCATCATTAAAAAAAAAAGTCTTACACCGATATGTTTTTCCAAGATTCTTCTTCATTACAGGTTACAGTTAAGCTTATTGAAACATTTTCAGATGACTCAATTAACTGATCACAGTCAGCTATCCTGTTTCTAATCTACAGGAGCGTGGGATGGGGCAACCCTCCCACAGCTTAGTCACATGCGCACTGGGAATATCACATACATAGGAGTGAACATCTCAGTTTGCATCTCTGCGTTAGTCGGTCTTAGCATAAATCCAATACTTAAAACAATCACCAGTGACCGATCACACTGGACTAATCTCTAAAATCAAAATTACAGTCCTACCCAAAGTTGTTATTCTCTATGATTCCAGTCTGGGCGTCATTCAAATCTTTGGAATCAAGTTATTACAAAATTCTACTCAAGAAATAAAACGCCAAGAACTTAATTTACCTAGTACAGTCAAGAAACCCAAATTGCAGAGAGGACCAGAGGATCCAAACTAAGCGGTTGTCGTGGTTCGTCTTTAGTCTTCTCGGGATGTCGTCTTTTAGATAACACAAACTAATTGCAAGTGATATGCTAGAAAAGGACACAGCACTTTAGAATAATTCAGCCTTAAGCAAGATAAAATGCACAGAGTTTTTAAGTTTATTTAAGCCTTCGACACAGAGCTTAGACAAACTGAGTCCTCTAGAGAGACTGAATATATGACAACCGCGCTCATCTATTTATTGGAGACCCGCGGGCATCGCTCCTTCTTCGACTTTTTTATTTATTTCATTCCCAAGACATGGTTTTCTATTGGAAGCGTCCTCTAGTGAACCCTAAGCAGGTGTTAGGCCATTATTTCAATGTGACAAACGCTCCCATTAAAACGTGAAGGATTTACAACTGATTTTTTTAAAAGACCTTCAGCCACAGGTGCAGCTGGCCTGAGGCCCCCCCGCACGTGGCCTCAGCCACAGGTGCAGCTGGCCCGAGGCCCCTCGCACGTGGCCTGCGGGAAAGCACCTAAAAGGCCTTGGAAAGCCCCTGACAGACTGAATGACTAATAGAGCCCTTTTTTTTGCGTTGAACACCTGCTAGTTCAACCAGAGGACATACAGTTCGGATCAGGACACTTGATAGTTCATCATAGTTCAAATAAGGACCTAAAAATTCTTCTACAGTCCCTCCTCTGGGACTCAAAATAGTCCCATTACATCAACTATACTCTTGGGTTGTTTACTGACAAGACATCCTCATTTGTGCATTGCAATAAAAAAGAAAAACACATCACTCGAATTACTGATAACTCTGGTGCGGATATGAATATAAGTGATACTTCACACGGTAAATATATTGAAGTGCAGGTGAACCTACATACTAAGGCACAAGGTGATCAATTAGCTGGATTATATCAACGCAAGGTGACATTCAAACATTGAGTTTTGGTGTAATTCAAGGCACTTAAAATGGCCACATAAAACAAGTTACAGCAACCTCTTAATCATGGCAAAGTAAAGGCTTTACATTGACATCAGTGCAACCAATCATCTTCTGGCATCTATTGTCTCACTCAACCAGAGGCTCCAACCCATTATACTTGGTTCTACATATTATTTTGTTAAAGCGTCACACATTTATTATTTAAATGCATCAAATAACCCCTACGTTGCCACTATTTAGTCAACCAATCAAGAAACTATTCTAAGGTTAGCGCAGCTATGTCTAGTTAAATGATAAACACCATAAATGGTTTCCCTTCATGTCTGTCCTTAAGTCATTTGCCTTAGTCAATCATATAATGGTTTTCATTATAGGCCATTTCTCAACATTCTGCACTTTGTTTTTCTTCTTTTTCAGCTTGTTTTCTAATGCCCTTTTTGGCCAGACGCCAAATTTAGGCGATGCATGTCTCTTGAGGCATGCTATAATTTAAGAAAAAGGGGTCCCTATGGTGCATCTTTACTACTAAATCTACAAACACGCCATGTAAGGGTCCCCTTTTTATAACTTTGCAATGTGATATCTATGTGTACGCATTTAGCTTTATCTGTGTTACGCAGATGATGGTAAGGACAGACATTTACCCGACCTTCGTTACTAACATATATCCTTCTTTGTTTTTATTTACACTCAGATTTCTGAAACCAGTCCGCAATTCAAACTCAAGAACCAAGATCATAGTCCGTGTTCAGTGCCATTACGTCAGTCCACGCTCCTCTGCATTTACTCAGCGTCTGAAGTTTTGGGAGAAGTTGGGGAATATGGGAGGTTTGGCCTTTCAGGGGTAGTGGGGGAAGGATCAGGAATTCTGGCTTTCAGACAGTCGTGCAGTTCTCTGATGGATCTTTCCAGCTCCTTGTGCTGCTTGGCCAGGTTGTACAGGGCCCCCAGAGAATTCTTGCCCACATTCAGGGTGGTGTGGCCAGCCCTAGCTGTTCCCTTTCCATATGCTCCATCATGCTGGCTAGCATGTCCATACTAGACTGAAGACCACACAGTTGAGTATGGAGGCCCTCTTGAGCACAAGAGATGTTGGCATTGTCACGGTGTATCCTTAACAGGTATGCAGCTGTCTGACTCAGTTGTGGCATGATTTCCTCAAATAGCCCATGGGGAATGTGATTTGTGAGGGGCAGGAGCTGCTCCAAGGTTTTTGGAACAGACTCTTGTGGAAGACGAAGCTCTCGAACCAAGATTGCCATGTCCAGTGGGGTGACCATGACCAGATTAAGGTTGTGCAGTCCAGGGGACAGGAAGTACAAGGGGAAGGCATTTCGTGTGTGGGGGGAGTATTGTTGATGTCGCACAGGCAAGTGGTTGGGACACTCTGGGCATTTAGCAGCCTGTACAAAGCTCCCCTCTGTCCTGGTGGGTGAGTTCGACTAAGGTCCACCCCTGCTGATCCTCCTCCAGAGGTACTGGGCTGATCGGAATATCTCTCCTGCCTTGGGGGTGGAAAGCTGGGGACAGGTCCTAGCAGTGAATTGGGTCTAGGATGCACTCGGGCAGTTGCTGCATATGGCCGACCTTGGCTGCCTCCCCTGGAGGGTATCGTTGCCACTGGCACATGTGACTGTCTCCATGGCATCTGCGGAAGGGGTGTGTTCCTGAGTCCAAAGGGTCCTTCAGGTGATGGTGGAGTCCTTGGGCCGACTCTTGCTGCAGGCAGATTCTGTGAAGCCGTCATCGCCAGGTGCCGGAACGATGAAGATCCTTCTGTTGCCAACTGGTTTAGCTGCTGGATGGATGGCGGCTGTGGCGACCAATCATGGCTCGACCATCCCTCCTGTATATCCTCTTCTCCAAACAGTTCTGAGAGTCCAATCAGACTTGATAGAGGCAGATCAGGCATAGATCCCTGATCAGGGGAGTCTGGTCTCTCAGCCATACTCCTGTGTCCTAGTAATATACATATATGTTCATTATTACAGCTCCATGTCATTCTTTCAGATATTGTCTATCCTATCCCTCATTTTTGTGGGTGCATGTGTGTGAATGTAAATGTGCGTGCATGTCTTCTTCCTCGTCTACAATATCACCAAGCACGGTCCATCCCAGTCCTCCCTATCTGGGGTATACGCCACAATATTAGGGAGCTGGGGGCTGTCGGGGAGGATAATTGGTATTTCATCCATTTCCATATATTCTGGTTCTCTGTCTGTTTCGTTTGTGCTTTCTCCAGGGCTCGATGGCTAACAGTGGGAGCTGTCCTACTGTGGATGAAATCAATTTATTGACCAGAAATTTTATCAAGGGAATACCACAACATATTACCAGCAAGACCGCCACCCCTGTTAGTGCCAAGACTACACCTATCTGGTATAACCAGTCTTTCCATGATATCCACCCTCTCCTTAGAGTCCCAAACAGTGAAAATAGTGGGCCAATATTCATTCCATTCCCTACAATGTATCCAGAATCGTCAGTTTCATTTCTCCCTCCTATGGAGTTACTTAACAGTTCCTGTTGCATCTCTTCAAGTGTGATTAAGAGCTCTGTCAAATTTCCGTCTTCCCCTGTACGCATGGGAATAGCTGTGCAACATTCGGTGGCTTTGATCATGATACAAACTCCTTGTTCATCAGCCATCATCATCTCGATAGCTAATCTATTTGCATTGTCATTAGCGAGGTGGCGTGCAGCTGTTCGGTTAAGGCTCCTACTGCTGCCAATGTCCAGTTCAGGTATCTTTGCTGATTATACCACAAGTAATTAATCCACTGCACCTCCTGGAACCTAGAACGGATTTTTGGAGTAACCCCGAACAGAGCCAATGCCCATCCCATTTATCCGCGTCTTCATCTGCTTTAACTCTGCTACTGTCTATGGCTTCTAACTGTCGGGGTATCCCTTCTGGTATCCCGTTTCTTACTGTGACGTTGTAGTCTGTTTTAAGTGTCATTATTCCTCTTTCTTACGAAGTTTCTGTGGCATGGGTTGTATTGAATTGGCATTTCAATTACTGTTATAGCTCCTGTGAGCATCACAGGAGCACAAAGGCCTTTCCAATTCGGGGACAGCGATGACAGGAGTTTCCTTTTTTGTCCGCATATCCAAAAGATGTCAGCTAAGGGTACCGTTCCCTTAGCTAAATTTGGAGTAGATACCCATGAAGCATGGGTGAGATTCAGTCCAATTACAGACCCCCCTGTGGCCGGTACTATTTGTTCACACTGTATGCCTGCTGCTGGCAGGGTGTGACAGACGGTAATGTTCCATGCTGTTTTGGGCCGGTTTGTATTCTTGCTGCTTTTGCATACACTGTATGTGGTGTTTTGACTGGGTCGTCCCTACCTGCCAATCGCTTATGTATTGTGCTACTAAGCCTTTAGCTATACAGAATGGGTGTATCATCCCTTTCTCTATTTTAATCATAGGTGGAACGGTTCCTTCTGTACTTATGGGCACTGGACAAAGTTACTGTCGGCAGCATATTTTTCATCACCTACTGCCATTTTCATAACACATTGTGTATAGCACTCTGCTTGGTCTGAGTTATGTTGGGGGCTCCTATAACCAGTTGTTGATATCAGGTAGGGGTTTAGCCTGAGGTATCACACCTTTCCGGTGACAGGCTATGCAAGGCTTTTCACTGATCTGCCTAGCCGAAAATTTCACCATTGGTAAAATAATGGTCTTCAACCCTTGTGTGCGGGCTAGGTCTGTACTGGGATCCCATCTCCCTAAGTGACTGCTTGTTTCTAGGCTTCTAATTGTCCTCTTTTTCCTTGGTTTGATTTTTACCCATTTTGTGGCTTCATGTACTGTAACAGTTATGTCTTGCTTGGTTTCCCTGCATCCTCCTTTATCACAAATTACCTCTATGTTGAGTGTTCCCTCCTCTTCACATTTGATGCTAATGGCTTCGCCTAATATGTAATCCCCCAGTTTTCCCTGTATTCCTATGTTCTTGTAGGCTTTTGATTTAATGTATACCAAATTATGTTTTTCCTGTGTTTAGAATGCCTTGTTTAGCTGCTATTGCGGCCATGGCCACGGCACAGTCCGTTGTATGTTTTGGATGTCTATTTTCTCCCATACTGACCACCAGTAGTATTGTCAATCCCTTGAATAATTCCTTAATCATTACTCTGATGACTGTTGAGATGTGCTACTAGATGTGCTACTGAGTGAGCCGTCACTAGATGAGCTGTCACTAGGGATGTGTGGTGTATCTGTGCTTTGTCTGGGTTGTACTTCCTGTGGTTCTTCTGTCGGTGAATCTACTAAGTTGCTGTCCGAGTCTGATGTCTTCTGTGGCCTGTCTATCTGTCGGTCTGTATTTCTGTCTGTCTGTTGGCCTGCGTCTCCAGTTGTTTCTGAGTCTGCATCTGAGTCTGTCACTGCTCTATCTGGCAGGGATCCACTACTCTCTGAAGCTGTGCGTCGTCTTTGTTCAATCAGTCTCTGTGAGCGCCTTGGCCGGTGTTCGCCTGGCTGCAGGGAGGCGTGGCCTTCCCTCGGTGCTTCTTCTGGCTGCAGGGAGGCGTGGCCGTCCCTCGGTGCTGCTGTAGGGTCTCTGGCTTCTCTTGCTTCCCCCCTTGGCCCAGCGGCTCTTCCAAGACGAGCTTGCCGAGGCCGCAGGGGCGCTGGGCCACCAACCCTTCTCGGCGGGGCCTGTCCCACTTCTTTTTGAACACTTTGACGTAAACCAGATCACCAGGCTGGATGCTCTGATTTTCGAGTGGAATCTCTGCTTCTCTGTCTTCTGTAGCGCCTTTGACCTGCAAAAAGATAGTTTTGTGTATTTGGGTTAACTGTCTCAGATAATTATGCCATTCGTCTTGTAGCTGCTCCAGCGATGGTCCTTCGTAGGGTCCTCTCAGGTATGGAATAGGCATCGGCCGACCTGTAAGAGCTTCAAATGGTGTCAAATGGGTTAGTCGGTTAGTTTGTGAGCGCATTGACAATAAAGCAAGCGGCAACGCATCCAGCCAGGTTAGTTTGCCATTGCTGTCTGCTATGATTTTTGCTAGTTTGTTCTTTAAAAATGCCATTAGCCCGTTCCACCGCCCATTTGATTGAGGGTGATAAACACACCCAAACTTCTGTTTGATACCCAATTGTTTGAATGTTTCTTGTGTAACCTTGGCTACAAAAGCCCTACCGTTGTCAGATGAGATAGTATCTGGAATGCCAAATCTTGGAAAGACATCTCGGCACAAGAATTTGGCTACCGTTTATGGTCTTGATTTGCAGAGGCTACTGCCTCAATCCATCGGCTGAATCTGCATATCACTACCAAAACATATCTCATTTGTTTAACTCGGTTTTCAGCTCCCATGTCTATGAAATCCATCATAAGATGTCTGAATGGCCCATCAGGGACCGGAATGTGGGCTAAGGGGCTGTGAATGATTTCCGGACATTGTACTGTGCACATACCTCACACTCATTCAACAAACGGTCCACTGTAGCTGCCATATATGGTGACCACCAGACAGCTTTTAGTTTGTTCATAATTTGGACTTGCGAACAATGATCGGGTCCGTGGGCCCAAATGATTGCATGTCGTAATAAATTGGTGGGTAACACAAAATGTCCATGACTACTGCGCCACAGCTTGTCCGCTGGCCCCTGACTGCATGTCTCAATAGCGCCTCGTTTAACCCACATTCGTTTTTCTTCTCCACTGGCCCTACTTTGAGCCACTATCAGTGCGTCAAGTGAAACCAGTGGGGCACAATCTTGGATGGTTAGCAGGGGAACCATATTTTCCCCTTGTGCTCCTTTGCGAGCTGCGTCATCTGCTAGGTTGTTACCTTGAGCTATGATGTTATTATTCTTTTGATGACCTGCACATTTAATGATGGCTATCTCAGACGGTAATTGGAGAGCTTGTAACAGTTGGGAAATCGCTTCTCCATGAGTGACAGGGGTGCCATCTGCTCTCAGGAATCCCCTTTGTTTCCAAAGGTTTGCATGTACATGACATACGCCATAAGCGTAGGCTGAGTCTGTGTAGATATTAACACGTTGATCTTTAGCTATCTGGCAAGCCATAGTTAAGGCTTGATTTCTGCCAGTTGGGCTGAACAAGGCTGATCAATTCCTTTGGACTCCAGTAATTCAAAGGTCTCGCCATCCGTGTTTAGTTTAACAATCCCCATACCTGCATGCAATCCCGCGGCATCCCGAAAGCATGAGCCGTCCACGAACAGGGTTAGATCTGCATCTATGGCGTGATTATACAAATGTTCTCTGGCTCTCAAAAATTTCTCTGTCTCTGCCACACAGTTATGTGGAGTACCATCTAACGGTGTGGTCAATTGGTGGCGGGATTCACCGTGTGACAACGTTGTATTGTTATTTCTGGAGCGGACAACACAACTTCATATCCAGTGCGTCTAGCTTAAGACAAAACGTTGACTGGTTAGCAGGGCATGTAACTGATGCGACGTGTACAACGTTACTGCATGTCCCATGATTATGGATGATGCTTTTTGAAATGCAAAGGCAGCTGCTGCTAGACCCTGATAGCATGGTGGCAATCCTGTTTCCATGTTGTCAAGCTTTGTACTATAATAGGCCAATGGTTGTTTTCCTTCATTTGTTTCCTGCATTAGTACAGCACAAGCATAACCAGCTTTTTCAGTAACATACAAATGGAAAGGTTTCCCATAATCTGGGTTACCTAACGCGGGAGCAGATTGCATGTCTGTTTTCAGGGCCTCAAAAGCTCCCGTTGCCTCATCTGTCCAGACGAGGAGAGCTGCATTGCTTGTTTGCCCCACTGCTCTAATCATGGCACGCACGCAAAGGTGCAGTTTTTATAGCATAATCACAAATCCACGGCCGACTGTACCCTGCCATCCCAAGGAATGAAAGCATCTGTCCCACTGTTTGGGGTTTGGGAGCCTTGATTATAGCCTCCACTTGGCTTGGGGCTATACGTCGCGTGGTCCCACACAACTGTCTTCCCAAGTATTCTACTTGTTGTTTGCAGAACTGCAATTTGTCCTTACTTACTTTATGACCTCCATCTGCCAATGCATGCAATACAATTAATGAATCTTTTTCACACTGTTCTTGAGTCTCTGATGCAATAAGGAGATCATCCATATATTGCACCAATGTACTGGGTATGTCAAGGTGTTGTAAATTTTCAGCCAGGACTTTGTTAAAGATGGCTGGGGACAGGTTCAGTCCCTGAGGTAGCCGTGTATACGTTAGCTGTTGTCCCAGAAATGTGAATGCAAACAAATGTTGTGAGTCTGGGTGCACAGGCACACTGAAATAGGCTGAACACAGATCGATTACTGTGTACCATTTTGCTCCAGCAGGGATGCTTGATAGTATAGTATGCGGATCAGGTACTATAGGTGCATCCATTTCTATTATTGCATTGATAGGACGCAGATCATGTACCAGCCGATACTCTTTGGTATTGTTTTTAGGGATAGGGTAGATAGGAGTATTGCATGGGCTTGCAGTTTTTATTAAAACTCCAGCTGCCATTAGTCCCTTAATTACTGGTTTTATGCCTTCAATAGCCTGAGGTTTTAATGGATACTGCCTTTGGTGAGGCAGTTTTGCTCCCGGTTTTACTTTTATTTTTACTGGTAAGGCTGTTTTTACTAGTCCTACATCTGTTTTGCTTTTGGACCACACCACTGGTGGTATTTGCTCTAACAATTTCTCTTGTTGGGCCGATAACACCATCTGTCCCTCTGGTCTAGGATTGAGCTCCACTTTTTGAGCTATAGCCTCATCATTTACTTTTAAATTAATTCGTATAAACTGCTGGTCTTTTGACAGATGTACTTGTGGACTTTCCATGTTTTGCCATTCTTCAACTTCTGAGGCTGTCTTTACCATTGGACCTAGGTCATGGGATTCGTACTTTTCTGAGACTAAAAGGGTCACATGAGGCGTGGCATTCGGCACTTGATACCATTGTTGTTCAGCTGAAGTTAGCTTGACAGAAGCTGCGGCCCCTTGGGGGCCTAAATAAATTTCTGTGGTGGTTATGTGAAACAGCCGTTGATTCATCAATGCATCCCAGCAGCATGCATAGTCAGTTTGTTCTTGTTTGGCATCGAACATCAGGGTGACATGTAAAGGTAAACTAGGTGTATATACTGCTTCATAGTGTTGTTCTGCCCATAGCTTCCATTTTTCCCATTCCAGTTGAAGATTTGAATTTTCTGGTTGTAACTTCAGCCAGTATACCATGGGTTGCACAGGTCGGACCTTGTTATCCA
Organism: Thalassophryne amazonica; assembly: GCF_902500255.1. Lineage (NCBI taxonomy): Eukaryota > Metazoa > Chordata > Actinopteri > Batrachoidiformes > Batrachoididae > Thalassophryne > Thalassophryne amazonica. Next base: position 34,859,232 of record NC_047109.1, read on the forward strand.
TGTCCATAAGCACCATAATGTTGGCGAGTGCTTCGTCAGGAAAGTGTATTTGCAGTCCTTGATGGGTTGGCTCTTCCTTAGGTATCATCGAAATAGCCAATTCCACCGTTTCCCCCTCTGTCTTCTCTAGGCCTCCCTATTGCCAATAGGCAGAGGGTCCAACCCAAGGTCGGGCCGGACAATTTCTCATTCGATGTCCAGGTTGTCCACAGCTCCAACACTCATTAGAGGGTTGATCCCCTATTGGGGGTGTTGGTCCCATAGGCGGTCCCGCTTGACTGTTCCTGGGAGCTGAGTTCTGGAATCTGCTTCCAAATGAAGGTTGGCGAGATCCTCTTCGCCACCCTCCTCTTTGACCTGGAAAGTTCCGTGACTCTCCTCTCCACCCATGACTGTAGGTGGGTCCATTTCCGGGTGTGCCAGTGCTATGGTAGTGATAGTGATGCTCCACTGGTGCCGAGACTTCTCCTGCAGCAGTGCTCCCTGCTGCTCCCTGGGGGCTCTGTGTGGCTGTTACCACAGGTGCCTGTAGGGTGGCAGCAGTGTTTGCCGTAGGGCCTGTGCTTGCCGGCTCAGAAGGAACAGGGGTCATCATTGGTGCCTGGGTCTTTGTTTTTTCTTTCTTGACTTTGGTTAGCTCTCCCAACTGCATCTGCACCAATTTTTTCGTCAGGGATTTTGCTGCATCTTCTTTTTGTTTTTCTTTCTTGTAGATTTCAAGATGGTGACAAATATGCTCAGAGTATAAAGCCCAATTCATTTTCGATAGTCCCACGACTCCATCTAGGGCTTTCTGAACCTCATCTGGTAGAGCCTTTTTTTACAGTTATTTTAAACAGGATTTCAGTTGCTGGAGAATGGTTCCATGCATTTCCTGTTTCCTCCGCCCATCTCTTCTGGAATCGGTGCAGGAACTTCTTTGTGCACTCTTCAGGTGTCCACACCTCATCATCCAATTTAGAGGGATCCAAGACCTCAGGGTACTTTCTTCTCAGTCCTTCCCACATGGAGTTTCTATAGCGATTAAAGGGGACTTCATCATGTTGATTAGTGCCCATCATCTGTGTTAGTCCAACCTTTCCTGCTAATTCTTCAGTGTCATGTTTTCCCATTAAATGCATTAGCAAGGCTTTTATGTCACCTAAAGACAAGGTTACCCCTGCAGTGCCTTCTTCTAAGGCAGTTATCCATCTCCCAGCTCCTTGGGTGATGTCTGGCAGCCTGTTGGCCAGCCCCACCATGTCTGTCCAGCTCCATGGGGTATACACATGATGACCATTTCTAACCACCAATGGGCATATGAGGTCTTCGTCCTCCTCTTCTTCTGTGGGGGCTCCATACTGTCTTCCAGATCGAGTGTGACTGACTGGTTCCAGGCAGTCCATCCAGTCGGTTATATTCTGTTCTAAAGCCGCTATGTCTTTGGCTACACATTGTTGTCATTGCCTGAGTCGGGCCTCTTTTGCACTCTCAATGACGATCTCACCAGAAATTTTTCGGGTGGGTGGCTGTATAATGTGATTCCCTGGATTGGGCGTCGATTGTTGTAATATTCTTCTTTCCTCGGCGTCCCTATGTCTTTGTATTCTTTCCTTCACTAGCCGAAGCTGCTCAGCTAGTTCTTCATTATCTCTTCTGGCCAGATCCAGTGTGTCACAGAAGCTCTTGTGCCACTCTTCGGAGCCTCTATAGCCTGTGAAGGTCCAGTCGGCTGACTTATGGTGGGAGGGGACGGTTTTCAGTGGACCTCGATGTGCAGGCGGAGCCTTCAGGTCTCTCTCTTTATCCTCGTCTGCCTCTGTGTCACTGTTATTTGTGGCCCCCCCTGCTGGTCGTGGTGAGCGACCACTTACTTTCGGACTTGGAGACCTTGTATGATCCATTTGACAGACTGAGGACCTGTCTCCTTGTGGCTCTCGAGCTTTTAGTGTCAGTGTGAATTTGCCCTCCACATCCATGCCTTGGTCCTCTTCACGAGTTCCTAATACAAATTGTCCAGCTGTCTTTCCCATATCATGACGTTTATATGGGGGTGGCTCTGCTTCCCAGCTCGGTGCACTGGCTTTAGTGTCTTTGGATCTTTCCTCTGTCATTTTTTCTCTTTTCTGCTGTAGCCTCTGTGCTTCCTGCTTGAACAAGGCCAAAACTTCTTTTTCTTCAGTGCGTTTTTTGTTGTTATTTACGTTCTTCTGCTGATCTTTAATTTCTTTTTTCTGTATTTCTACCGCAACTGCTTCACACATCACCGGATCAAATGATCCCTCCAAAGGCCATTGCCTGCCCCCATGTGACCTTTTGTGCCACTTTCTCATACATTGGTTGGGCTTAGTGCGTTTTCCTGGATATTTTCTTAGTACTAAGTCTAGCGGGGTACTTTCCCGACCTTGACCTTGAGAGTTACCCATGTAACCCTGACAAACGCTATGTGAGGTGTTTCTATGGTGTTCTGGTAGTCCCTCAGGGGCTGTCCTGATCCAGACCAATAACTTGCCGGCTGTAACACCTGTTTTGTATTTTAAACCCTTAAAAGGATTAAATTTCCAACTGTTATGCCCGTCTTCTTTTTCTTTAACTAAATATGAAAATTTACCTGTTTCCCACCGAACCTTCCTTGGGACCACAGTCAGAGTCAACCTAGGAAACAGTTCTTCACCTGGATCGGTTGGTAGTGTTATTAAATGATTTAATGGTATGCTAATTTCTTTATTAGGATCAGCACAAAGCAGCTCCAGCCACGGGGTTAAACCCTGATGCCACAGACGTCTTATCAGCAGCTCCCAATTAATTAGAGGGAATTGTTCTTTCTTTTGCTTCAGATTGATTACCTTAGTAATCTGCCATAATTTCTGATTGATCTCTTGTTCGTCCTGCCAATGTTCTGCTCCTACACTGTCAAAATAGGTCCTTTCCAGCCAAAAATGTGTCCTGATTCCCTGGGTTTCGATGTCTCCGTCAGTCAAGTAATGTTCTGGGAGTATTGTTTCATCATCACTTAAGTCTCCCATCAAAGACTGTCCCAAGCATTGATCAGTCTGTCAGCTTTTTCACTATAATCTAAGCTTTAACTCTTTTGATTTATAACCAATTTTATTTCTTTACTCCTCTTACAACCCTAACACTTCCTAATGTCTTTGCTCCCGACTTTCTATTTTCCTTCTAATTTTTTAACTTTCTGCTTCTCGTCTTTTTCTGCTATGTTTGTTTATTAGTTTTCTTTCTTTGAAATAATATCTACCTTCTCTGTATTTACTTAGCAGTCTCTTCTCCTGTCTTTTTTCCCCACTGTCTCTGTTTCTCACTTTTTCTCTTTGCCTGTCATGCACCTCCCAAGTCCTCCTGTTGGGTCTAAACGCCTCCTCCTTCTCGTACTCTTTACATTAATCTTGTATGTCAGCCAGCCTGCAAGCCCTCACAGCTTTGCCTGCAACTCCCCGCTTACTCTCCACTCTCCCACACACCAATTTTCAAAAGCTTTATACACAAACATTATTAAAAACAACTTTCTATATATCTCTATCTAGACTTCTGCCACCCTTTACTCCGCGGCTTTAAACAACCTTTTTATTCACTTAACACCAATGTGTTCTGTTTAAGTATGTATCTCTTCTTCACGTTAGACAGCTTCTCCGGTGCTGCCAGCAACTCATATATTATTTTTTTTTTTTTTTCTTAACAAGCTACTCTTTGAGCGTACAATATTTCATTTACTTCTACGCCTTACCGCGCCTCGCGTGCGTATCCTGTGCTTAATATATTATTTTTCACCAGCTCCTCTCTGAGCATACAATATTTCATTTATTTCTACGCCTTACCGCGCCTCGCGTGCGTATCCTGTGCCTTTCTGCACTTTCTTCTACTTTTTTTTTCACTTACTGAGCTCCTCGTGAGCTTAATGTGCCTTTGCACTGAAAATGTTCTCTTTTTCTTTTCTTATAAAAAACTCATATTACTGTGTACTTAATTACTTATTCTTCTCCCACGCCCCACAAGCGTGTATTTGGTGCCTTACTGCACTATTTTCTGCTTCATTAATTCTCATGTATTCTGCACTAACTCTCTATTTATTTATTTTTTTTTATAGTTTTTCTCTTTTCTTAAAAAATGACGTCCTTTATTGAGCTCTTTTACTTACTGTCAGCTGTGCTACTTTGCACTTTTCTCTTTAAATCTCTTTATCACGTACGGTATTTCTACTGCGCCCCCTCAGGCGCTTATCTTGTGCTTTCTCTGCACGTATTCTCTTGTTAAACTCTTTTTTCTCACTTATTTCACTTCAGTCTCTGTTAAACTCTTTAAATAACCTTGTATTACCTTGTATCTATTTGTCAGTATACTCCCCTAAATTAACCCCTACCGCGCATGCTATCAGCCGGCACGTTAGTAACAAATTTCAACACCAATTATTCCCCAAGCATCCAGGTTAGTTCTCCATGCACTCTTTTCCGCACCAGAGTTCATGAACATTCCTGACCTTTCACTCACACAGACATTCTTTTTCCCGGGAACACACACACCTTCTGAGCATTTTATCTACAAGGCCTGATAATTTTCAATCTTATCTTTTTTTAGTCTCTTATCAATTTTCTTAGTCCAGGTTCTTTTGGGTAAGAGGCAATTAAAAATATCACCTGTCAACTTGGGCGGAAATCCCGACTCACTCCTCCAGATCGTGCAGAAGTTATAAAAGGTTTCTGCTTACTTTTTAGTCGTGATCACTGTTATTTACGGTCTGGAGGGATGAGCTGGACTGCCCCAGGCTGCCGGAATGCCCCTGGACCCTCCTGAAGCTGGCTCGCCAAGTTCTGTCGTGGTTCGTCTTTAGTCTTCTCGGGATGTCGTCTTTTAGATAACACAAACTAATTGCAAGTGATATGCTAGAAAAGGACACAACACTTTAGAATAATTCAGCCTTAAGCAAGATAAAATGCACAGAGTTTTTAAGTTTATTTAAGCCTTCGACACAGAGCTTAGACAAACTGAGTCCTCTAGAGAGACTGAATATATGACAACCGCGCTCATCTATTTATTGGAGACCCGCGGGAAGGATTTACAACTGATTTTTTTAAAAGACCTTCAGCCACAGGTGCAGCTGGCCCGAGGCCCCTCGCACGTGGCCTGCGGGAAAGCACCTAAAAGGCCTTGGAAAGCCCCTGACAGACTGAATGACTAATAGAGCCCTTTTTTTTGGGTTGAACACCTGCTAGTTCAACCAGAGGACATACAGTTCGGATCAGGACACTTGATAGTTCATCATAGTTCACATAAGGACCTAAAAATTCTTCTACACGGTGGTCGCCAAGGGCTTAAGTGTGTTTGTTTCTCAGTTCAAGGACAGCAATACCCCATAATGACAAGGTGATTTTTTTTTTTCTCGATTTTTGTAAATTTGCAAATGCTGTTTTGAGGCATATTGTGATGATTGTCAGTAAGTTATAAAAAGTGAATTTACAAATTTAATTATTTTTTCATTTTTTAAGTAAACTGTAGTATTTGTACTTGCGTCTGTCACCAAAAGCATGTGCCAGCAAACAGCTGTGGCATCAGCTGTTAATTGTGCTGATGCTGTGCTTGGAAATATGCAGTATGTGCCCCTGACAAACGGTGGTGGATAGGTAACATTCGTTCAACATCAGAGGAAGAAAAAGATGTACAGGTGACATTCATGCATCCACATGGTCTCTCCAAGAGCTGCAGTTGGCTTTTCATGAGAGGATATTTATTGGGTTCCTCTTGTACATATCCTGAGGATCATTGATGCCCCACTTACATCTACTGGCATGCAGTACAAACTCCCATCTGATGTGGAAAAAGAAACATATTCCTTGTACAAAATTTACAAACTTGCAAAGTAGTTTCGTTTTATAAATTTATGGCACTTATCAAAGTACAGTGTGTACCTTAAAACAGCATTTCCGCTGCAGTAAAACACGGCGTGTTTGATACCTTAATAAAACTAGTTTGGTTCAAGGTGCCAACTTGATATTTTGTGTTTTTATTATTATTATTTATTTTATTTTATTTTTTATCAATGAAGACGCGCTCTTTCCAGTGATAGTTCTTTTTGTGATACACTTTGTCATAGTTGGGCAGTATATATTTGAAAAATATGTATAATTTAAGAATGCCACATAAATCTAAATTTTATTTCTTTGTCACATTTCTAGTTATTAAGAATTATTATATGACTAATACCTGAAAATTTGAATGAACTGACATGCTTCATTATTGAGATGAAGAGGGTCAGAGTTGCTCTAAAACATAAAAGAAAATATTTTTATCTGAACTTTAGGATGCTGTCATTTAAAAAATATTCTTCATAGGATCACTTAAAGGTGATAGAGGTTGAATGGGGCATTAATCCTTGTTCTGTGATGTGATATGTAGCCCCCAAAAAATTGGTTGGGTCTGTAATGGCTCAGAACCTTCCTAAAAGGCTCTCTGAAACAGCTATGTTACTATGCTGGGTTTAGAATGCCTCGTTTGCCTTTAATGGCATCGTTTCGGCGCTTATTTGGCAACCTCATTATGAAATGCAAGTAGGTGACGCTGATCGGTTGCCATTGTTTGATTGGCTGCCCTTGCTCTCACTGAAAAGAAAGCATTATTTATTTATTTTCATTGCTTTTATATTTTCTGTTGTTTCTATTCAGATTTGTTTTGCCTCTTTCTCTAAAATTGTATATAATAATCATTAGATTATTAATATATAAACAAAAATACATTTAAGAAATATTACAATTTGAAAACAAATGCACCCAAACGTGATGACAGCTGCAATGCTAACTTTTAACATGAAATGAAAATGCCATAGACATGCTAACGCATTAGCATCGCTCCTGTTTTTGTTATAAAATACATCTATCTACTGTTTCAGAAGAACATAACAGGTCGGTTTAACATAGAAAAGGTAAATAATACTCACAGACGTATGCTCTTTAGGGTTTTAGCAGGAGAAAATTAAGCAAAAGAAAGAATAATCGAAGCATTGCTTCAATCTGCGAAGCACTGCTTCGATTGGTTCAAGGTTCAAAGCAAAGCCGCGCTGCAGAAAAGTTGTTTACGGACCCGCTGCAGGGTCTGTAATCAATACAGAAATGATCATTTTCCTGACAAACACCCCCCAAAACAACGGCCACTCTGAAGGACCAATAACATAATCGTTAAGCACAAAGCTTATTGATGTCGGTGGATCGAGTCATTTCTTAACGATACCCAAAAGGAGCTGGTTCTCGATACACATCCCTAGCTGCTAAGGGGTTAGCTCATTCCCTTTAGAGGAACAAACCAGAGCTAACGTGCAATTCTTACAACAGGAATATGGCGCAACACAAATTTAAAACAAAAGAAAATGTGATACTCACAGGCTGTACTGATTGCTGGGGTTGATTTTTGTCGCAGAGTCGGAACTGACCCTCTACTGAGTATTAAATGCTGACTGAAGTCAGCTCAAAATCGTGCAAGGTTTGTGAAACAGTCCTCCGTGAAATGCGCAGAGCAAAGAAATAGTCAGCGGTTGTATGTACTGGGGATGTTAAAAATGAATAAAAGCCAGTGATCGCGTACATTGCTTTCCGTGGGAAGATCGTAGTCCGCTAAAACAGCCTGGGAAAGCACACCTGTAGCTCGCCATTGCGTCTCTTCGAGTGTTACGAATGGGTGGGCACAACCTTATGAATAATTAATTTCGAAGGGGCGTGTGTGAAAGGGTGTGGGTGTGTGTGGGGGGGCTATTGGTGAAAAAGTGACGCAAGTTTTCTCTCAAAAACGGATTGTCTTGTTTTCTAGGGGCAATTCAGAAAAGGAGAAATACTTGAAACAGAGGTTCTGAAACTTGCTGGCACTTCATGTGTATTCCCCAGAGCGGGGAGACTCTGAACTAACACCAAAAACATGAAAAAGATGATTTTGATTCTCTATCCCCTTTAATTTTAAGGTTGAACAGTACTAATACCATAGAACAATCCCTGAAAATGTCATTCTTCTACAATGAGTTCAAACGTTATCTACAAGTTGTTGGGGGTTTTTTTTTCTGTTTTTTACTTTTTAGAAGTCCTTGATTTTGATGGAAAACTAGGGCCACATCCACTTTTTAGGACCTACATATCTGAAAAACTAATAATGATAGAAGCCTAAAGGTTTGCATGTTATTGAACCTGATGTCAATATTTCCAGAAAGTATGAAGGAAATTATAGCTGGTCAGGTGTGGGGCATCTGTTGATTTGGCATGGAATGACCCACAGGCTACCTTAAACCTATTAAATAATACATATACGGTACTTGCGAGTTGTTGTCATGAGGATTAATCCATCAGTCCAAAATGTTAATAAGCCTCAAACCTGAATTTTTATCAGAGGAAAAGAGAGTTCTCTCTGAAAAGAGACTTTCTCTGAAATATATATGCATGTGTGCTCTGTTGTCAGGCCTATTAGGGAGCAGAATTATGGAACTAAAGGAAAAACAAAATTTTCCAATCTCTCTTTTTTCATTTATTAGGCTTAATATAACAAATCACTCTAACAAGCACTTCTGACATGTCAGAAATATTCAGTGACCACTATAGCCACCCTTGTTAATAGTGGTCATGAGCCTTCGTCCATGGAGTCAGTCAGTTTCTTGATCTGTTGATGATAAATTTATATATACAACAACAACCACAGCCCCTCAAAATGCTGTTCAAAGAGATGTATTGTTTTCCCTTACTGTAAATTTCACATTTAGGAAGACTGAGGAAGGTGAGCCATGCCACTATTCATTTAATTTCAAATTCCATCTTCCACCTGAAAAGGTCCAACTATTTCCGGACTATAAGCCGCTACCTTTTTCACAGTGGCTTAAACATTGATGCAGCTAAATGATGGATATTTACAGGCTTTCTCATAAGTTGAAATACGTCAAATGATGCTGTCCATTAATTGGCTGAAAGCTGCATCCTCATGCAGCGCAAATTCACACATGCAATAAATATAAAGTCTTACCTGTTAGTTGATTCATCAACAAGTGCCAGGCCATCTGGCACTTTGCGCTACAGTTGTGCCTCCCTCAGATCAGTCAGCGGAGCCTTTTAGACAAGATTATGTGACTTTTTTCGCTAATCTAGACTTTCTTTCATTGTAAAAAAGACATTGTGGCTTTGAATGGATTAAGGCTGCATGAATTTACACAAGAATGTAAGTGACTTTTTACTATAAGGTATGATATTTTACCATGATTTTCCAAATATTCTACAAGCTTTAGCTGTGGTTTTTGAAATGCTGTCACGGTCTTTTTAGTCTTCATAAATTTAATGTAGTTTAATTGTTCTGAGTTAATTCCATGTCATATTCTGTTATTTCAACATCATCATTGCCCAGACCTCCGGATCCACACACACCTCCCCCAGCTCCTCCGGGGGAACTCCAAGGCGTTCCCGAGCCAGCCGAGAGACGTAGTCCCTCCAGCGTGTCCTGGGTCTTCCCCGGGGCCTCCTCCCGATGGGATGTGGCCGGAACACCTCTCCAGCGAGGCGTCCAGGGGGCATCCGGAAAAGATTCCCAAGCCACCTCAACTGGCTCCTTTCGACGTGGAGGAGCAGCGGCTCGAGTCCGAGCTCCTCCCGAGTGACCGAGCTCCTCACCCTATTTCTAAGGGAGCGCCCAGCCACCCTGCGGAGGAAACTCATCTCGGCCGCTTGTACTCGTGATCTCGTTCTTTCGGTCATGAGCCAAATCTCATGACCATAGGTGAGGATCGGAACGTAGATCGATCGGTAAATCGAGATCTTTGCCCCCCTACTCAGCTCTCGACGGTCCGATACAGCGACCGCATCACTGCAGATGCTGCACAGATCTGTCTATCGATCTCACGCTCCATCCGTCCCACACTCGTGAACAAGACCCTGAGATACTTAAACTCCTCCACTTGAGGCAAGGACACTCCACCGACCTGAAGAGGGCAAAGCACCTTTTTCCGGTTGAGAACCATGGCCTCGGATTTGGAGGTGCTGATCTTCATCCCGGACGCTTCACACTTGGCGGCAAACTGCCCCAGTGCACGCTGAAGGTCCTGATTTGACGAAGCCAACAGAACCACATCATCTGCAAACAGCAGATATGAGATTCTGTGGTTCCTAAACCAGACCCCCTCTACACCCTGGCTGCGCTTAGAAATTCTGTCCATAAAGATAATGAACAGAACCGGTGACAGTTTTCATTTCACAGCCCTGAATAATAATAGTAATAATAACTAATAATGCTACAATACAATTTTACAGAAAGAGACATGAGTCACGTGTCATTTTGAAATGACCACATAGTTTACAAGTTATACAGAGAATGTTGCGCATATAATGAGTCAGGCTACAGTTTTTGATTTAGGTTTTATGGTTAACTGGTTATGCTAATTGCTTATTTGCAGCAATAAAAATACCTCTTTTTTCACCATATATTTTATAACATATGTTTCAATGTTGTTTTATGGCAACTCAGCACTTTGATAAAGCAGTGCATTTGAAATTTTTTTTTTTTGTTCTTTATTATACACTGTTTTATTCTTTATTATTTTATATTTCAACAGCCAAGGAACATTTGATGATTTGTTGATTTTCAAGTATTTTAAGTTTTCAAATAATGTTCTGTTGTTAAATAAAGTGATGGAAGGAGAGAAAAATTGTTTCCCTGGCACATTTAAAAAAAATTCCCCGCTAATCCGATTAATCATGTTGAAACCCCATCAGATTCATCGATGATCCAAATAATCCTTTGTTGCAGCCCTACAAGCCACTAAGTTAAAGGTATGCCCACAATTTAGCAGCATACTTTAATGGCACACAAATGCATATCACCTGAGAATGATTAACTCTAATGAACATTTAGGTTTATGAGGTTTAGTTGGGAAATATGCACAGAAATGGTGAGGCCAGAATACTCGAAATTGTGCAATCAGTGTATCAAAAACATGAGGTTTGAGCTTTTTTCTGAAATTGCATTAAAATTCTTACAGGAATGTATATACGAGGTCTGTCAATAAAGTAACGGAGGACAAGTTAGGACAAGCCCAGCTCTCCACAATTTCTCTGATACTTACTGGACTGGTAAGCATTGAAAGCCAAGATAGGCATGTCCCAACTTGTCAGATGACACGCCGAAACGGAGGTGTTCTTTGTCTCGCTCAAACAGTGAGTCGGTCGTTACGCACGAAGCCTCCGCGCGGCTTTCCATGACAAAATCTCTTGTTAAAAGTAAAATCTGCTGGAAAATGGCTGATGTCCAGCTCTTGTGATAACCAGAGAAAGTGCACAATACGGTCTCGTATCCACAGAGCCATCAGCTTAGAAATGATCTGGCGTTTTCTGCCTCATCGTCGCAGCTCGGAGCGCGGCGCGCCGAGTGTCCTTAAAGCCGTCCTTAAAGCTGTAGTAACACTCCTTATTCTCTGTGAAGCCCGTAAAATTTTCACCGAAAGCCAGATAAATTTTTCAAATGGTTTCCAGGTGCCAGTCTCTAACAGCTTCTGAAAAAATTCTGATGGGGAAAAAAAGTCCAAATCATTCCGCCATTTCCAGACAATGAAAATCCGACGAGGGGGCGGGACCACTCCTTCCACAAGGCATGCTCACAGGCGAATGACGTCACCGACAGGCGTGGAAAAACTCACGCATGCACACGAGGGTTCAAGCTTGTCTGACGTAAAAACATATGAATGAAATCCATATAGTTTTGAAAAAAATAAAAAGGACAGTTACTTTATTGACAGACCTCGTAACTTTTTATGCACAACTTTAAGATATTATTTTAAATGAAAGTTTATTTTTTGCATTGTTTGTTTCTAATTTCATTTATTTCTCTTTGGTCAAAGATTCTTCATCTGACGTCTTCCCGTGTCCACACTGCACCATCTCCTTCACCGACATGGATTTCTTGGAGAAGCATGTCAAGTGGGTTCACCAGAAACAGTATCTCGCCAAGCTGAAGAAATGCCTCCCAAACCACAAACCTATCATTGACAAACACACCTGTTCGGTCTGCAGCAGCACCTTTACCTCCAAAGTATACCTTAGGAGACATATGCGTGAAACCCACCCTTCTGCCCCCCCTCGTAGGCTTCACCCTTGCCCAACTTGTGCACGCAGCTTTCAGTACCTGAAGAACCTGAAGAATCACTGCCAGCGCTGGCACAACATGTCCGTGGTCACCAGAGGGGGTTATCTCAGCTGTGCCAACTGTGGGAAGAGTTTTAAAACTACCTGGGGTCAAGGGCCTCATGTGTGCAACCAGCCAGCGAGCACAAAAGCTGAGGATGAGCCAATTTTCCTGGACACTGGGTGTGCAGTGTCCAGAATGTGGAAGAATGGTGAGCACGCCACAAAGCCTCGGTGACCACATGCGCACTCACACGGGGATCGGCCTTTCATCTGCAAAGAGTGCGGCAGGAGGTTTGTGGAGCGCAGCGGCTGGGCGACAGCACATGAAGATACACAATGGGGAGAAACCATACAAATGTCAGGTGTGTTCAAAAGCCTTTTTAAGGTCACAACCACCTCAAGTGCACTTAACCACCCACTCTGGGAAGAAGGAGTATTCCTGTTCTGAATGTGGAAAGCAGTTTGGACTCAAGGCGAGTCTGGATCTTCATGTGAGTACTCATTCCTCAGAGAGACCCTTCCACTGCACTGTGTGCAAGAAGAAATTTAACACACGGAAGAACTTGAGGGTCCACACTAAACTCCACACCAGAGACAAAGCCCACCAATGTGGCAACTGTGGGCTGAAAATGGGGGATCTTGGAGCTTTGAAAATCCACTTGAGGACGCACACCGGAGAGCGGCCCTACCATTGCACGGTGTGCGACAGCAGGTTCATTCGCCTTTCACACCTTAGAAACCATCAGCGCACCCACACTGGTGAGAGGCCCTACAAATGTGATGAATGCAGCAAGAGTTTTGCTCAGTCGGGCGACCTGGCCAAACATAAGAGGACACATTCTGGGGAAAAGCCCTTTGAGTGTCCGGAGTGTCAGCGCCGTTACACTTCCTCTGGGGATCTAGGAAAGCACAGGAGGAGCCACAGTAACCTGCGGCCCTACACTTGTCAAGAGTGTGGAAAATGCTTTCGCTTGTCGGGGCACTTGAAGACTCACATGTTGACTCACACAGGAGAGAAACCGTTTTCCTGTCCTAATTGTCTCCGAAGGTTTGCTCGCTCTCACCACCTCTCTGGACACGTAGCTAAATGCCGCTGAGTTTTCTTACGTTGTAAAATACTAACCCTACTTGAAAGTGCTATTTATGGGAACTGTATACACTCTACTACTGTATTTATCTAAGTTAACAAACCTACAGTTATTTATATGAACTAGTTATATCTAACTTGACTCAAGCAGCCTTTTAAATTATTTTGGAGATTGAATGATTGAATTTAAAATAATTTTGTCCTGTCATGGAACCTTGTACTGCACTACTTAAGACTTAGCGTAATGTTTGTCCAGAGTAGGCCTGGTATGATTTTTGAAAGACACTATTTACACTTGGTATTATGAAGTCATCCTGCAATCCACTGTATTCAGAACTCAGAAAAATCTCATCCCCGGCTTGGAAAAGAAAAATGGATTGGATTAAGTTCCAAGGTGGTAGGATCTTTAAAAAAAAAAAAAAATACATTGACATAGAATACCATCATACTGTAGCATGAGGCGAACATGCCACTGGTGAAATTGTACTCATTCATTAAAAAAAAAAAACCTCAACGTTTGGGATTGGCTTGGTCTCGTCTCCTGCTTCCGGTGGGAGAAAACTTGGATGCACCCATCATGCAGGTCAGACGGAATTCACGGACAACGGTTCATAAATGTGGATCGGTACACTTTTACACTAATATTTTGAATGAACAAGACACATTATGATGGGGGTCCAAGAAATCTAGTACTGCATTTAAGGATGCATTTCAGGGCTTTTCAATACGCTCTTTAAAATTGAATGAGTTGGTGACGTCGGCCACGTTGGAATATAAATCACTGAAGAGGCAAAGAGACAAACAGAGAGAGACTCACAGAAACACACAGAGAGACAGATACAGAGAGACAGATGGGCACACAGAGACTCAGAAACACACAGGGAGTCAGATACAGAGAGACAGATGGGCACATAGACTCACAGAAACACACGGAGTCAGACACAGAGACAGATGGGCACACAGACTCATAGACACACACAGAGATGAACAGAAACACTGGAAGTCAGACACACAGAGAGACAGATGGGCACACAGAGACTCACAGAAACACACTGGAAGTCAGACACAGAGACAGATGGGCACACAGAGACTCAGAAACACACAGGGAGTCAGACACACAGAGACAGATTGGCACACAGAGACTCACAGAGACAGATGGGCACACAGAGACAGATTGGCACACAGAGACTCACAGAGACAGATGGGCACACAGACTCAGTAACACACTGGGAGTCAGACACAGAGAGACAGATGGGAACACAGAGACTCATAGACACACAGAGATGAACAGATCAACCTACGATAAGCTGAGTGAGTCATATGGAAATGTTTGTTTTCAGCGCTGTGTTTGTGTATGTGCACACTAACAGTGAACCGGTGCACCCCATGCTTTTCACTGACCCTCATCAGTTTGGAACTTTGAGTTCTGCGTAAACAATGAGTTGTTACGATGGATTTCAGTGTCATGGATTTGTTAAATAGATATGTTTTAGTTTTGCTGTATTTGTAGAAATGTAATAAACCAAACCCTATGCATGAATGCTGCCTGACATTTTTGTACATTGTCATTGTCCAAATTACAACCCAATATAAGAAAAAGTTGGGAGAGGATGGTAAATGCAAAAAAAAAAAGAAAAAAAAACCCTGCTGTAATTCCTGCATAAACTTTGATTTTGTATGTCTCTGCAGACAGTGGGAACCAAAGATATTTCAAGTTTTGTATGGTCAGCTAAGTTTAATTTATATCCATTCCTGCTTTTTTAATGCAGCAGATAAATGTATATATCATAAGAATCTTTCATTTTGTGATACATGTACCAAATTTCAGCAAAAAGCAGTTATCCACTTCAATTTTCAAGATGGCACCTAGAATTATGAATCTTAATCATATATTTGCAGTTTTTTTTTTTTCTTCCAATGCTGTACCTGTTAAATACAGTGAGGAAAATAAGTATTTGAACACCCTGCAATTTTGCAAGTTCTCCCACTTAGAAATCATGGAGGGGTCTGAAATTTTCATCTTCGGTGCATGTCCACTGTGAGAGACATAATCTAAAAATAAAAAAAAAAAATTCAGAAATCACAATGTATGATTTTTTTATTTTTTTTTTATAAATAATTTATTTGTATGTTACTGCTGCAAATAAGTATTTGATCCCCTACCAACCAGCAAGAATTCTGGCTCACACAGACCTGGTCATTTTTCTTTAAGAAGTCCTCTTATTCTGCACTCTTTACCTGTATTAATTGCACCTGTTCGAACTTGTTACCTGTGTAAAAGACACCTGTTCACGCACTCAGTCACACTCCAACATGTCCACCATAACCAAGCCCAAAGAGCTGTCTAAGGACACCAGGGACAAAACTTTAGACCTGCACAAGGCTGGGATGGACTACAGGACAACAAGCAAGCAGCTTGGTAGAAGACAACTGTTATGATTATTTATTAGAAATTGGAAGTACTCAAGATGATTGTCAATCTCCCTTGGTCTGGGATTCCATGCAAGATCTCACTTTGTGGGGTATGGATGATTCTGAGAAAGCTCAGAACTACACAGGAGGACCTGGTCAATGACCTGAAGAGAGCTGGGACCACAGTCACAAAGATTGCATTAGTAACACATGATGCTGTCATGGTTTAAAATCCTGCAGGGCAGCAAGGTGCCCCTGCTCAAGCCAACACATGTCCAGGCCAGTTTGAAGTTCACCAGTGACCATCTGGATGATCCAGAGGAGGCATGGGAGAAGGTCATGTGGTCAGATGAGACCAGAATAGAGCTTTTTGGAATCAACTCCACTTACCATGTTTAGAGGATGAGAACAACCCCAAGAAAACCATCCCAACCATGAAGCATGGGGATGGAAACATCATACTCTGGGGTGCTCTTCTGCAAAGGGGACAGGACGACTGCACCGTACTGAAAGGAGGATGGATGGGTCATGTATTGCGAGATTTTGGCAAACAACCTCCTTCCCTCAGTAAGAGCATTGAAGATGGGTCATGGCTGGGTCTTCCAGCATGACAATGACCTCAACAGGGTTGGGAGGGTTACTTTAAAAATATATTCCGATACAGTTACTACACTCAACAAAAATATAAACGCAACACTTTTGGTTTTGCTCCCATTTTGTATGAGATGAACTCAAAGATCTAAAACTTTTTCCACATACACAATATCACCATTTCCCTCAAATATTGTTCAAAACCAGTCTAAATCTGTGATAGTGAGCACTTCTCCTTTGCTGAGATAATCCATCCCACCTCACAGGTGTGCCATACCAAGATGCTGATTAGACACCATGATTAGTGCACAGGTGTGCCTTAGACTGCCCACAATAAAAGGCCACTCTGAAAGGTGCAGTTTTATCACACAGCACAATGCCACAGATGTCGCAAGATTTGAGGGAGCGTGCAATTGGCATGCTGACAGCAGGAATGTCAACCAGAGCTATTGCTCGTGTATTGAATGTTCATGTCTCTACCATAAGCCGTCTCCAAAGGCGTTTCAGAGAATTTGGCAGTACATCCAACCAGCCTCACAACCGCAGACCACCTGTAACCACACCAGCCCAGGACCTCCACATCCAGCATGTTCACCTCCAAGATCGTCTGAGACCAGCCACTCGGACAGCTGCTGGAACAATCGGTTTGCATAACCAAAGAATTTCTGCACAAACTGTCAGAAACCGTCTCAGGGAAGCTCATCTGCATGCTCGTCGTCCTCATCGGGGTCTCGACCTGACTCCAGTTCGTCGTCGTAACCGACTTGAGTGGGCAAATGCTCACATTCGCTGGTGTTTGGCACATTGGAGAGGTGTTCTCTTCTCGGATGATGCGAAGGAGATGTGTTGCACTGCATGAGGCATATGGTGGTCACACCAGATACTGACTGGTATCCCCCCCCCCAATAAAACAAAACTGCACCTTTCAGAGTGGCCTTTTATTGTGGGCAGTCTAAGGCACACCTGTGCACTAATCATGGTGTCTAATCAGCATCTTGGTATGGCACACCTGTGAGGTGGGATGGATTATCTCAACAAAGGAGAAGTGCTCACTATCACAGATTTCGACTGGTTTGTGAACAATATTTGAAGGAAATGGTGATATTGTGTATGTGGAAAAAGTTTTAGATCTTTGAGTTCATCTCATACAAAATGGGAGCAAAACCAAAAGTGTTGCATTTAAATTTTTGTTGAGTATAGTTACCTGTTGAAAAATGTAGTCAGTAACGTAATCCAAGTACCATAATATTAAAGTAATGTAATTTGATTACGTTCAATTACTTCTGGATTACTCCAATATCAAATATGCTAATACAGACAAAAGAAACTAAATATAGTCTTGACCACATAGTACAGTTTATTAAGCAAAAATAAAACTTTTTCTTTTACATGGCATGCTCTATTTTACTTCACATTATGAATTAAGAGCACCACAATATTGTTTTAAACACACCCAGTGTTCACCTGCTAAATTTTCAACAAAAAATGCCAAACAAATGGATAATGAAAACTCAGGTGTGTGCGGATGAATTTTTAATTAAAAGTGGCTTGCAAAACAATATACAAAACAAAAAAAAAGTCTGCTACTTGTTCAGTAAAATTATCTTACTTTAGTTTTTCACGTAGCATTTGCACCATGTTTAACATATCAGTCCACTTATTGAACTTTCAAAATAAGAACAAAAGCATAATGAAAACAATTAAGTAAATACTGTCAGTAAGGAGGCGTGATCGCCATTTTAATTCCGGGCAAGTTAGTGATTTGCATGTTGGCAAAGCCACAAATGGAGGAACAAGGGAGACAATATTTGTTTCCATAAGTAAGTGGTTTTGATTATTCTTGTCACTTTATCCGTGATATTTGGATGATAAACAGCTGTATGTCTCCTGCCGTACCTGTGTCGCCCGATGACACGGACTATTAACTCTTCACTTATGGCTAGTTGATATTTTCCACTGCTAGACCAATGTGAAGTTAAAATACTTGTCGTTAGTGATTAAAATTGTTCGACAAGACTAGGGATTTTCTTTTTTAATTTGCACCTTAAAATAATGAGATTATAATGACCTGCGCTGTGCCGCTCACAGTCACACCCACACATATAGAGATGTGTACCCACACCACTGACTTCATGAATGAAACTCAGTCAATAAAGGATAATTGTGTAAAAAAATAAAATAATATATATATATATATATATATATATATATATATATATATATGTATTGTTATGGTTTTAGGAGCTGCGTTGAATAGCAGCTACAGTAGCAGGACGCCTCAGCTCAGCAGCTGGAACAGCGCAGATCCATGTAACTTTCAACACTAATATTTGGGAATGTGTGTGCCCAAGTAAGTTTAATACTTTCCTGACATAATTTAATGTAATTTAATTTTACTGGCTCGATATCCAGGTCAAAATGGCATTTTAACACGTATTTTGCGAGCATTTTTCTGAGTGTGTTCAGTCGCGAATCTCCATTGAAAATGCATTAACATCCGGGTACTTCATCAATATTTTGCCCAGTTAGGAGATGTCATGTCGCTGTTCATGAAAAGACGTTTTCCTTTCAAAGAAAAAAATATATACAGATAATATCATAAAATGCATTAAAATTGTAATCCTGCGAAGTAATCCCCATTTTTACTAAATATACCTGTAATCTGAATACATCTTTTTTTCTGTAACTGTAGCGGAATACAGTTACCTTTTTTTGTATCCTAATTACGTAATGCCGTTACATGTATTCCATTACTCCCCATGCCTGGACCCCAAACACACAGCCAGGGCAACTAAGGAGGGGCTCCATAAGAAGCATTTCAAGGTCCTGGAGTGGCCTGACCAGTCTCCAGACCTGAACTCAATAGAAAATCTTTGGAGGGAGCTGAAACTCCAAACCTGAAAGATTTGGAGAAGATCTGTATGGAGGAGTGGACCAAAATCCCTGCTGCAGTGTGTGAAAACTTGGTGAAAAACTACAGGAAATGGTTGACCTCTGTAATTGCAAACAAAGGCTACTGTACCAAATATTAACATTGATTTTCACAGGTGTTGAAATACTTATTTGCAGCAGTAACATACAAATAAATTATTTTAAAAAAAATCATACATTGTGATTTCCGGATTTTTTTTATTTTTTATTTTTTTTGATTATGTCTCTCACAGTGGACTTGCACCTAAGATGAAAATTTCAGACCTCTCCATGATTTCTAAGTGGGAGAACTTGCAAAATAGTAGGGTGTTCATATACTTATTTTCCTCACTGTATTGTACTTTGGATTTGAAATTAACTCCAGGCAAAATCATTTCATGCTTGTTAGCTGGCTTGTATATGTTTTTAATAAATGTACATGCATGTTGTAGTACAGTGTGTATGCTGCAAAATGTGTGATAGTGTTTGGGGTTTAGTAGTAGAGGCAGCACTTTTGCCTTTAAAGTCAGCCATGTCCTTTGGATGAACATTAGTCCTCACTGCTTACCTAACTCTTACCTATGGGTCCAAGTAGTTGCTTGTGTGTGGCAATGGCCACACCCCAGTAAACTGCATTGGATTGCAGGCTACACTAGGTAAAGGTAGAACACTCCCATATTAGTGCATGGAGACTGGAAACTTCCAGAATGGACTGTTGAACAGATGAAGCAATGATTTAAACATTATACCACCCCAAAAATTAAATATTGAAATTTCATATGGCTATTTTGTGGCTTTTAATCTTTATTTATTTATTTGAGGAAACGGATGTCTCAGAAGAGTTTATACCAAATTTAATGCTTGTATCATCAACTGAACGATACTTACAGTTGGCTGCACTGTTACGGCCTGCAGCACATTCCAAAAAAAAAGTTGGGAAGCTAAAGCGGTATCCACTCTAATGTTCCCATTTCTTCAGACATTTAAAAAAAATGTTTTGGCATTGAGGACACCAAAAGATGAAGCATTTCTCTTGTTCCACTCTTCCTGCAAACACATCTAATGGCCCCTTCACATATAACACAATTGAGACTGAATGACGCACGGAGGAGGATCTGAATGGCAATCGTGAAAAATCGGAGCTGCCTCGAACATCTTGTACAGCAGTCAGCACAACCATTCGGCCACAGCACGTGCACTTCCCATTTGCATTGCGCTCATGCTGAAAACCCAATTGAACAGCGTCAAGATGAAGTCGTACTGCCATCCAACTACGGTCACAACATTTGTACAGCATGTC
Source organism: Thalassophryne amazonica (assembly GCF_902500255.1). NCBI lineage: Eukaryota > Metazoa > Chordata > Actinopteri > Batrachoidiformes > Batrachoididae > Thalassophryne > Thalassophryne amazonica. The sequence continues at coordinate 34,879,651 of NC_047109.1, forward strand.
ATACGCAGGTCAAACCATTTGGACCGCGACCGAGGGGGCTGCATGAAATGATTGGCCACATCGAACTGTGGCCGAATGTGGTGAAGGAGCTAGTCTTCACACCAGCAGCCAAATGAGGGGAAAATGGCATCAAATGGCCATTCGACCCATGCTAGGTCAGAACTGAGGTGCCACCCACAAACTTCCAACAGCAGTTGCTGGCAATTGTGTACATGTCCCCTTCCCCCCACACACACACACACACCACAATCCAGCATTGTCGAGGTGCGGTTGAGGTGGGGAAGGCTCGATCGGTGGCCGATCGAGGTGCGGAGCAATTGCTATCCAGCGCAGCATGCACACCTGGATGCTGTCATGGCCCTGATGGAACAGCTGACAGCTGTGAAACATCCATCATGCAGATCCAAGCATGTCCTCCACGGGAGGTGGAGTCACCGGCCAGCAGCATGCTCACACCACCACAACAGAGGATAACAAATAAAAACCCGCTGCGTGTCACAGCGCCAGTGCGCCATCCGACCGGACAGCCACGTAATGTGACACACGATCGCTGATGATCACACGCGCATGTCACTAAGGAGATCATCATGATTGCAGCTGAGTTGTGGTCATCGCTACTCACAGGCTGGAGAACACATATCATGCCATGAAGAACATTTCAACCGCCACCGCAATGCACGTGTCCGGCATGCTCTTATGACATGGTTGGAAAAATAAAAATGCAGATCACCTTTGGAACGCGTTCAGCTGTGGCCTCAGTGCGCACGGCAGACCCCCATCAGCGGCTGTTCATGTGAAAATATCCGTCTGATCATGTGAACGGCCAGCTGGCGAGCCAAATGTCACATCCACAATGTGAATTATAGACCACATGATGTGTTGTTCTTCAGCTTGCTGATTGGTCATAGACAGCTGGATGCGCAGATCCTCTGTATGGCCGGCTGATGTGTTCATGATGTGAGTGCACCAATTCATTCATTAATTCAGATAATTCATCCCTTGTTTATGTCCATGGGCATGATTCATGAACATAAAAGAACAGAAGGATGATAATTCTTGTATTGTCTGCTCTTTATAACAGGAATTAAATATTTGAACAGACAAAACAAAATGAATTTGTTTCCTCAATTCCAACACAGGCCATCAAGCAGTAGTGGGCACAGTTCTGCAAATCCGCTAACCGCTAACTATCGAAGCTAACTTTTTCGTTAGCAGATTAGCTTTTCAGACAACTTTGAAAACAATCAGCGGACCAATTAGCTTCCGATAAATTTAGTTCAGATCATTTTTATACCGATAACATTTTTGCAGGCATAGTGAATAAAGCGTAACACAAAACATTTGTGAAGTCTGAAATCAAAGATTTTAGTGCCTGCCTGTTACATGTTTTGTAGCAACTAGCTCTATCCTCTGCAGGCAGAGGAGAGCTGACGACAAGAGAAAAAGAAAGAGGGAGGGTAAAAATTTCTCTTTTTTTTATTTCTGCTACTTTTTCAGTGTAACTGCTGTGAATTTTAACTCATTTATTTACTTCTGTGTGAATCCTGTGTGAGGCGTAGGAGTGGTTAGCTTATTCATTATTGCTTAGCTCGTGCTTGCTTGGCTGTACTCGCTCTTTTAGAGAGCCGTGTCCGTAAGTTAGAACAGCTCAGTGGAGTTAGATGTTACGGGCACTCCAGATGAGGTAAGAAACGCCGGCTGTGGAGGATGGCTTTCACACTGTGGCCAGGCGGAGGAAGCCCTGTAGGGCTTGGTGCCCAGTTGTGGTACCCCGATCACACTTCTCCCCCTTGGATTTGCCTGATGTGAATTCTCTGAGCTCATGAGCAACTTCCACTCCTGTCTCCAGGCCGAAAACGCCGGACTTTAGTGATAGGGGATTCTATCACCCGCAAGGCCAGGTTACAGACGCCAGCTGATGTTAAATGTATTCCTGGGGCCAGAGCTCCCGACACTGCCTCCCATCTTAGGGTGCTGACGCTGCAGAAGAGAAGACAGACTAAGGAACATGACATGAGATATAGTCACATAGTTATTCACATCGGCACTTACGCGTAGCCAAGGGTGGGCATGGATGGGCCTGGGCCCGCCCACTTGTCAGCCAGGCCCGTCCCATCCAATGAGAAGGCTGAATCGACAGTCACCTGTTGTTGCCTCATTGTATTCCTATGATATGGTATTGCATTAGCACTGAGCGACAATTAAATTTTGTCAAAAAAATCTGGTTCATCTTCTGTGATTTTTATTAATTCATTTTCAGAGTACAGTGGTCCCTCGCTATAACGCGGTTCACCTTTGGCGGCCTCGCAGTTTCATGGATTTTTTTAGTGCAATTTTGCATGCTTTTTTTTAAATGGTGCATTGTGTTCTGCCTCCTTATTAGGCGGGCTGTTCGCGGCACCGGTCGGCATCGCCGTGATTGCTCTCACTGCCTCCGATGCGCTTTCTGCGGGCTCAGTAAATGCCGCAGCAGGCCAATCACACCACCGCCCTCCTGTCTGCTGTGCGGAATTGCACCAAATCTGGCAACAGGTCCAGAGACTACGCTCGTTGTTTTGATCTGGATGTTGATCGCAGCCGCAGAGCTCTGTGGCCACCGAGAGAGGACTTGGATTCTTTGCAGGTCCCGCATCCTTACCTCCGGAGGTAGTGAGTGAAGGGAGAGCACGCGCATTGTGTTCTGCGTGTGTCTGTTTATAATCTTCTTGCACAGAAGAAAAAAGAGAGTGATTACACAGGAGAGAAAAGTGAGAAAACGTTAATGCTTGTTTGAGAATAGTGTGCAGTGAGGGGTTTTACAGCCTTAAAACATCTATAATAATTGCAAAGAATAGCGCTGACTACTTCGTGGATTTCGTTTATCGCGGGTTATTTTTAGAACGTAACTCCCGCGATAAATCAAAATCAAATCAAATCAATTTTATTTATATAGCGCCAAATCACAACAAACAGTTGCCCCAAGGTGCCTTATATTGTAAGGCAAGGCCATACAATAATTACGGAAAAACCCCAACGGTCAAAACGACCCCCTGTGACCAAGCATTTGGCAACAGTGGGAAGGAAAAACTCCCTTTTAACAGAACCAGGCTCAGGGAGGGGCAGTCTTCTGCTGGGACTGGTTGGGGCTGAGGGAGAGAACCAGGAAAAAGACATGCTGTGGAGGGGAGCAGAGATCAATCACTAATGATTAAATGCAGAGTGGTGCATACAGAGCAAAAAGAGAAAGAAACACTCAGTGCATCATGGGAACCCCCCAGCAGTCTAAGTCTATAGCAGCATAACTAAGGGATGGTTCAGGGTCACCTGATCCAGAGGAAATAAATGCATGAATTTGTTTTTCAGCATCACTCTGAAACAAGACCTTTCTAATTTTAGAGATATTGCGCAAATGCAAAAAAGCAGTCCTACAAATTTGTTTAATATGTGCATTGAATGACATATCCTGATCAAAAATGACTCCAAGATTTCTCACAGTATTACTAGAGGTCAGGGTAATGCCATCCAGAGTAAGGATCTGGTTAGACACCATGTTTCTAAGATTTGTGGGGCCAAGTACAATAACTTCACTTTTATCTGAGTTTAAAAGCAGGAAATTAGAGGTCATCCATGTCTTTATGTCTGTAAGACAATCCTGCAGTTTAGCTAATTGGTGTGTCCTCTGGCTTCATGGATAGATAAAGCTGGGTATCATCTGTGTAACAATGAAAATTTAAGCAATGCCGTCTAATAATACTGCCTAAGGGAAACATGTATAAAGTGAATAAAATTGGTCCTAGCACAGAACCTTGTGGAACTCCATAATTAACCTTAGTCTGTGAAGAAGATTTCCCATTTACATGAACAAATTGTAATCTATTAGATAAATATGATTCAAACCACCGCAGTGCCTTTGATACCTATGGCATGCTCTAATCTCTGTAATAAAATGTTATGGTCAACAGTATCAAAAGCAGCACTGAGGTCTAACAGAAAAAGCACAGAGATGAGTCCACTGTCTGAGGCCATAAGATGATCATTTGTAACCTTCACTAATGCTGTTTCTGTACTATGATGAATTCTAAAACCTGACTGAAACTCTTCAAATAGACCATTCCTCTGCAGATGATCAGTTAGCTGTTTTACAACTACCCTTTCAAGAATTTCTGAGAGAAAAGGAAGGTTGGAGATTGGCCTATAATTAGCTAAGATAGCTGGGTCAAGTGATGGCTTTTTAAGTAATGGTTTAATTACTGCCACCTTAAAAGCCTGTGGTACATAGCCAACTAATAAAGATAGATTGATCATATTTAAGATCTAAGCATTAATTAATGGTAGGGCTTCCTTGAGCAGCCTGGTAGGAATGGGGTCTAATAGACATGTTGATGGTTTGGAGGAAGTAACTAATGAAAATAACTCAGACAGAACAATCGGAGAGAAAGAGTCTAACCAAATACCGGCATTACTGAAAGCAGCCAAAGATAACGATACGTCTTTGGGATGGTTATGAGTAATTTTTTCTCTAATAGTTAAAATTTTATTAGCAAAGAAAGTCATGAAGTCATTACTAGTTAAAGTTAAAGGAATACTCGGCTCAATAGAGCTCTGACTCTTTGTCAGCCTGGCTACAGTGCTGAAAAGAAACCTGGGGTTGTTCTTATTTTCTTCAATTAGTGATGAGTAGTAAGATGTCCTAGCTTTACGGAGGGCTTTTTTATAGAGCAACAGACTCTTTTTCCAGGCTAAGTGAAGATCTTCTAAATTAGTGAGACACCATTTCCTCTCCAACTTACGGGTTATCTGCTTTAAGCTGCGAGTTTGTGAGTTATAGCAAGCCCATTGTCCATGGGGTGCTTGTGTCTGACACTTTGCGTCTGTGTAACTGTGCACACAGCGTCTGTGCAGTTGGCTGAGATGTGTTCATCATTAAACTTGGAATTCATTTTTGAAACAATGCCTTATTTAAATACCTATTGACGTTTTGGGTTTAGGCCGAGCCAAGTAGGCTACCAGACTTGCACTGAATGTGCGTGTGTGTGTGTGTGAGACGCTGCACTGCAGCTTGCATTATCCATGAAGAGTACTTGTGTCTGACGTGTCGCGTCTGTGTGCTCACTTTGCCAGTGCTATAGGCTAAGTGATAACGTTGCTTGTGATGTCCAAACGAGGCATACTTTTTCAAACGGTGTATTATAATACCTACACCTTACCTACAATCCCAAAGGTCTGATTTTTTCTGGGCCTCCCATTTTATGATTTCTGCCTACGCCCCTGCATCAGCATCAATGATGTCAGGATGAAACACTCAGAGGTCACAAAAATGGACATAGAGAGGACTTGTGACCTTGCCAGAAAGATGTGTCGGCATCGATTAATAGTCTCTGGTCCCCTCCCCTCCCAGGGTAATGATGAGGCGTTTAGCAGGCTGACATCATTAAATAGGTGGCTGGCACAATTTTGTAGACAGCAAGGCTTTAGCTTTTTTGATAACTGGCCTTCGTTCTGGGGCTGCTATGGCTTGCTGATGTAGGATGGCCTCCACCCTACTGGAGAAGGCGCCGCCATCTTGTCTGCGAACACAGATAGAACTCTGCAGGGAGGGTAAGATTAGGAATTTATAGCAGGCCATGGAGGAGGTGATTAGAGACCCTGCAAGGCTTATGATAAATGTGGGTGTGGAATCCATTAGCTTACCGGGAAATTAGTGCAGAAAATCCACTATGGTGATAGTGCAGTTTATCTGCCAGGGAGGGAAATTCAACAAGTTCAGACTGTGTCCATAAAAATCATAGAGGGATATGCTTTGCAAACTTAATACCCGTTACTACATTGGATGATGTTGAAACTGAGGATGGCCCAATGGTTGTTCCAGCAATATCAAAGATTTTGTGTCTGCTAACTACAACTTGTGTGTAATGTCTCAACCCTAAACCTACTTCTAGGCATCTAATAAATACTACTCTGGAACCACCCCAAAATCCAATCAGTCACACTGTCAACCCCACTGAGGTCCTTGGTCTGGGTCTCATTAACATAAGATCACTATTGTTAAAGATTTTGTATATATGTTATCACTGTTAAACATTTGTACCTTGTCTTCTTTCTCATGAGAACGGTGTTGTGCTGTTTTGCACCTAACCCTGAGACTGTATGTGTTATTCAACCTTGTTTTAGCATGCTGGGGTCAATCTGAACTGGGAATGAAGAGCTGGATGTACTTATTATTATTATACAACTTGTTTTTGTAGCCGCTAACGACTGGGAGTGAAGCATGACGGGGTCAGTCATGAACTGGGAGTAATAGACCTGAAGGTTGTTTTGACTGTTGTGATGTGATGCTTAGTGTGAAGACCAGGACACTCCAGGCAGATGCACAACAGCTGATAACTGCAACAGACGAACGAGATGTGCTGACCTCCGACGATAAGAGTAAAAGAAAGAAACTGTTTTTCCTTACAGCTGCACTTATTGACGTATGTGTTTATGTTACGGGAAGAAACTTGTCTCGCGTTGTCCCCCCCCCCCCCCCCCCCCCCTTAGGACAAGTTTTATGATGTAATGAGGGCATCTCTAATAAAAAGAGCGGGAGCACAGGCCAGACTTTAGTGTAGCCTTGGTGTACAGCCTGGACTGCACTCCGCGCGTGATTAATTTGACTTTCTGTCTCACTGGTGTTTCTTGACTCTGTTTGTCTTATAAAAGGTTTTAAGAATGTTTGGAGGAGAAAATACCCAACATTGACTGGGGGCTACGTCCGGGATCTCAACAACACCGGAGGTGTCCGGCGGGGGTCGCCAAGTCCAGACGTAAATCCTTGGCCAAGGTCCGATCGATTGATCGTGTCTGCAATTGTCGACCACCATTGGCATCGTCTGGTTGACGAGATTTTCCCGAAGAAGACAGACAGGAGGTCGAGTCAGTGAGTAGAATTTCTTTGTAACAGTACTGAGTGAGTGGTGATCAGATCACATAAACAGTTAAACTCCGTAAGCGATGGCGTGGAATCGTCTGTTAATGCAAAGCAGTTAAAATCCGCGAGGAGGGCGGACTCCTCTACGGTTGCGAGGGACGCCCGTAGTTAAATTCCGGAAGGAGGGTACGGACTCCTCTGTTTTAATACGTAAAGGAAATCCCGGGTAGAAATACGTGCACTGTAAAAAAGCAGTTAAATTTGGCAGGGACGGCGGAGTCCCCTAATGCAGGACATTAGTTAAATTTCACGGGAGGGCGAGCTCCCCTGGCATAAGAATACGCGTACGATTATTAAAAGTGTTTCTATGTGTAAATAGTGTTTTGTGTAAGTGTAAATAGAATAACTGTGTGAAAGTGTAATACTTTGGACAACGTTAGTGACAACCGTGTGTGTGGATGCGGAGGCAAGTGATTCCGCTTCCTACGGGGAGGTGAAAGGAATCAACCACACGACGGCAAATTAATTGTCACGTCCAAAGAAAGTGTGAAAACTTCAGATTTAGAACACCCTAGGTGTGCCCCCGTCTGAAGTCCAAATTATAACAAGGGATAATAAAAATGGGGGGTAAGACGTCTAAAAATAAGGAAAATTTATCAACTGACGACTGGAAATTTATGGAAGCAAAAAATCCAAAAGCAACAAAGAAATTGGAGACCTGGATAAATAAACATGACTTTGACGGACGACTGAACCTGATCAGTATACAGAAGCTAAGAAGGAGTTAGAACAGGAACATAAAGGTGATGAGAAAAAGATGCAGAAAGTAGGGGCAGATTTAGTGGCATTTTGGGAGGAGGAAGCAGAGAACAGACAGAAGGGAGCAGAGAAGCGACGATTAGAGAAAGCAAGGAAAAAGAAAGCTGTAGGTAAGGCAGAAGAAGATGTGATAATTCAGCACAGAGAACCAGAACAGCCTCAACAACCACCGCCGGCTGGATCGTCGGTGACAACAACACCTTTATCTCCTCTACCAGAGGATGACGATGTACCGCCACCACAGTATGATTTGGCAGTAAAACCTAAGGTAAAAAGTGAAAAACCAGAAAAACCACAAACACGCAGTCAAGCGAAAGTGCCCACAGCCCCTCCCATGGTGGAACACAGTGACCAGGGAGGTGCCTATCCTATGATAGAAGTACCAAATCCTCGTGCAGGAACAGCAGGACATCGATCAACCATGCTCGTATATCGAACATGGAATGCTGATGATATCAAAGCAGCAGTCGACATGATACCATCGCCACATGTCGATATCGAGGGATTTATGCAGGATATAGAAAACATTAGAAGTTCTTACCACCTTAGTGGACCTGAAGTCCAACAGGTGTGGATGAAAGCATGTGGCCCTAAATGGAGTCAGATACGCGGAGACTGGAATCCTGCAGACCAGGATGGCGTACCGTTGCCACATGATGATCCAGTCTTGAAAACAAGAGTGGAAGCTATGATTACACGTGCAAAAGGTGTGTTAGGACCAAAAATAAATTACACTGAAATTACCAGGACAACACAGAAAGAAGGAGAACCATGGACAGAGTTTAGATGCAGATTTGAGAGTGTATTTAGGGTCCATAGTGGCATATTGCTAGGAACACCAGTGTATGAACAACAATTGAAAAACGCTCTGATCCAACATTCCAATAAGGATATAAAAGCTTGGATACAGAAACATTGGATTGGCTTGCCTACAGGCACATTGGAAGAAACACATACACACTGCTGTCATGCAGAAGGAGTCTTAAAGCAGAAAAAGACAGGGAACAGCAACAAAGGAGTGTATGTAGCACACGGAGATGATGAAATATGTTACCAACAGGGTAACTTAAGACAGCAGAAGCAGTGCAAACGCCCCCAAAAGCCATGGCAAAACAGACAAGGTGGACAGCCACAACGTCAAGGACCATGGCAACCACAACAGCAGCACAGACAGGGAGGGCCACCACGTGGTCCCCTGATTCTGTTTCTTGACTCTGTTTGTCTTATAAAAGGTTTTAAGAATGTTTGGAGGAGAAAATACCCAACAACTATCCTCAAAATTATTGTTGGTTAATGATCTAATTACTGATCATCACTTAGATATGAACCTGGCCTAAACCTACAGCTGTCCTCCCCTTAAATGAGGCCTGCCCACCAGTATATACATTTAGTCACGTCCCTCATGATGCGAAGCAAGGTGGGGGTGTTGCTCTTATTTATAAATCTAGGTTTAGCTTATTAGCTGTTGGGGGTCACAAATATAACTCGTTTGACCATCTGATTCTCCGCTTTCCTCAGGATATTACACATTGACAAGGTCAGAAGAATAAAAATCAGCCGTATTACTTTGTCACTGTATTATAGGCCTCCTGGCCCATATTCTGAATTCTTAGATGAATTTGGTGCATTCATCTCTAACCTGTCAATGAGTGCAGATAACATTCTGATCATTGGTGACTTTAATGTTCATATAAATAAGCCTCCTGATCTCTTCTGTAAATCATTTATGGAAATTGTGGATGCAGTAGGATTTTGGCAGTGCATTCAGGACTCGACGCACATTAGTGGAAATACCCTGGATTTGGTTCTCACACATAGTATTGCTGTCACGAATATTGACATCATGTCTCTTACATCAGTGGTCTCTGATCACTCATTTATTAAATTTACAGTTTCGCTGCCGTGTTTTGTGGAACAACAACCTTATTTAGGGCAGCACAGTGGATTAGTGGTTAGCACTGTTGCCTCACAGCAAGAAGGTCGTGGGTTCGATTCCCGTGGCCTTTCTGTTTGGAGTTTGCATGTTCTCCCCATGTTTGCGTAGGTTTCCTCCAGGTGCTCCGGTTTCCTCCCACATCCAAAGACATGCGGATTAGGTGGATTGGAATCTTTAGATTGTCCGTAGGTGTGTGTGTGTGTGTCTGTGTTTGTTTGTCTATTTGTGGCCCTGCGACAGACTGGCGTCCTGTCCTGGGTGTACCCCACCTCCCGCTCTATGACTGCTGGGATAGGCTCCAGCCCCCCGCTACCCTTAATTGGACTAAGCCGTAGAAGATGAATGAATGAATGCATCAACTCCTCAACTAAGACTGAACTTGAAGCTAGACTGCCTGATGTCTTAGCTTCACATTTGGCAAATACCCAATCAGTAGACGGTCTTGTGGATAGCTTAAACTCAGTGCTCAAACAATTTCTCGGATAGTCACACGACTGAAAAGCCACCGAAAGCCGTCTGAATCTTCCGAATGGTGGAAGAGCTGGGCATGTCACAACATGTCCTGTGAGGCTTCCACACGGTGGTGCTTTTGCTCTGCCATCAGCTTCGTGCCAAAGCCATCGGCATGAATTTCGCTGCAACTCTTTTCATGGCAAAATCTTCTGTCACAGTGGAATGTGCCGAAAAAGTGCTGATGTCCACCTCTTCCGCAATTTCTCGGATAGTCACACGACGGTCCCATATCACCACAGCGTTCACTTTGGAATGATCTGGTCATTTCAGCATGTTGATGGCCAACCGTAGTGTGGCTCGCTCTCCACCGTTGTGCGGTCGTCTTTAAACGGGTTGTACCGCTCCTTAATCTGTGTGATACCCATAGGATCGTCACCGAAAGCCATCTGAATAATCCGAATGGTTTCCACCTGGCTGTCGCCCAGTTTCTAGCAAAATTTGATGCAGTCACACTGCTCCAGTCGTTCCGCCATTTCCTTGCAAAGAAAAAAACGACGAGAGACTACACCCATCCTCACACAAAGGCTGCTTACAAGCAAATGACGCAATCGACAGGCGTGAAAAAACTCACACATGCGCACGAAGGTTCAAGGTTGGCTCATGCAAGCACACGTGATTCAAATCTATCAGGTTTTTGAAAAAAATAAAAAGGTCAGATACTTTTCTAACAGACCTCGTATATTGATTTATAACAGAAAACTGTCAAAAGGGAGAATAAATATAAATATAAGTGTAAAGATGATTGACTATATCAGAGCAGTAAATTAATCAGTGCATGTGAACCCGCGCATTGACTCACGTGCAGTTATTTCCACCAGCTGATCACTGATCCACAACGTGAATTCTGTCTTCCAGAACAACTCTTTATATAATCATTTTGATTCAACTACCTGTTGCCACATGTACAGAAGGACTGGATTGTCATTCCTACACTCATATTGTTATATTTAATACAAAATAATGAGCGCACACAGGAGCTGCTGCTGCTAATGCTGCATTCAAGTACCGTTGGATATTAGAAACTTTTTTGTTGTTTCAAATTCAACAGTTGCTTGTGGCAAAATAACTAATTATATCCACACAAAAGATTAATTTTGGCCTATGTAAGGTGCACGAGTCCATTGAAGCTGCCCCCCACACAGATAAAAAAAAAAAAACCCAAGCAAGCAGGCTGAGTTTGCCCTGTAATTTCCGATGGTACATGAACACAGCAGCAGCCTCAGCGCTCACAGAGCGGTGTTCTGTTGAGATGAGGTTCCTCACGTAACTGCACATGTGCGCACTGAAAAAAATTACTTGACGAAGTTCACTTATTTTGATGGGCAAGTAAATGTATAAATTGTTCATCCAAACGTAGTAATGTATAAAATCTACTCACTATAAAACGATAAGTATTTTTAACCTGGAGTTAGCTTATTTTGACAGGCAAAATATACATATACATACATTTATGCTCCTAACATAAAATACAGAAAATGTTTTACTTACTAGGCTATAAATACACTGAATACAATTAATAAAAAATACAACTTTGACGGAAAAACAACAACAACAACAAAAAAAAAAACAAAATGCACATGTGCAGTTGCACGTCGAGCAAGTTACATCATCTCCCCATGTGCAGTAGCGCGACGCACCTCATCTCGACATTCACCTCATCTCGACATTCACCTCATCTCAACGGGACACCGGCTTCTGCACGGTGTGAAAACATTCAGCTGCTCGAACGAAGTCAAATTAAACAATAACATTACAAAAAGTAAATAACAATTAAAAAACATCAAGAACGACAGCAAAACGAAACACAGACGAATTGAGGTTTTCGTTGCCCTTTGTTCAAATCTTTCAACAGTTTAAAAATCCTGATGAAGTGCCAGCTGCAGGAACGAAGCTGCGCGAAGGTTAAACGATGCCAACAAAAGTCAGCGAAAGTCCAGATTTCTTGTTTCGTTAGGGCTTCGTTGCCCTTCGTTAAGTGCCGTGTGACTGGGCCATTAGAAATATTACAAGGACTGCTTTCTTCCACCTGCGAAATATAGCGAAGAATCGTCCCATCTTGTCTATGGCTGATGCTGAGACCCTGATCCATGTGTTTATCTCTTCTAGATTGGACTACTGCAATGTTCTATTTTCTGGTTTACCTCAGTCTAGCATTAGGAGTCTCCAATTAGTTCAAAATGCTGCTGCCAGACTTTTGACATGAAGCAGAAAATTTGACCACATTACACCCATTTGGCATCCCTTCACTGGCTTCCTGTCCCTGTGAGATCAGATTTTAAGATTCTGCTACTAGTCTATAAAATTTCACTTTTCACTCTTTTAATTCATTTAATTAGGAAATGGAGCATGCCGTGGCCTCAACTTTACCTAAATTCTGGATCTTTTAGTGAAGCTCAGAGCTAGTGGCTGGCGATCACCTTAGTATTTCCTGTTTTTCTTGTTGTTTAATGATGATAAATTATACTGTATTTCTTGTCTTTCTGATGCGTGATTCTGTTTTTTCTCTCTGTTTAAGGTGCAGCTCCATCCAGAGATGGGTGTGGAAATTGTGCTGGAGACCCTCCTGTCCTGTGCACCAACAGCGTTTCCTGTATATTCGTTTTGAGAATTGTTCTGTAAAGTATGTCTGTATCATGGCCCAAGCAGAGGGTCACCCCTTTGAGTCTGGTCTGCTTGAGGTTTCTTCCTCAGAGGGAGTTTTTCCTTACCACTGTTGCTCTGGGGTTAGACCTTACTTGTGTGAAGCGCCTTGAGGCAACTCTGTTGTGATTTGGCGCTATATAAATGAAAATAATAATTAAAAAATTAAATTAAATTAAAATTCTTCCCACCATACAGACTCACCGGCATATCACACATCATGCACAGGCATACAGAATTGACTTATGGCTAAAATTTTAAACAAACTAATTCCGGACAAGTTATTAAAATTAATGTAACGTTTGTTGTTTTATAAAGTGAAAATATCAGCTATATGTTTTAGTTTGTGTTTGTCAGAAGCTCCCATGACCAGTAAAAAATCAAGGACCGAGACGTCGCCCTGTATGGCGGAGCCGGGGCCCCACTCTGGAGCCAGGCCTGGGGTTGGGGCTTGCGCGTGAGTGCCTGGTGGTCGGGCTTTAGCCCATGGGGCCCGGCCGGGCTCAGCCTGAAAGACCAACGTGGGCCCACCCTCCTGTGGGTTCACCACCTGCAGAGGGGGCCATGGGGGTCGGGTGCAGAGAGGATTGGGTGGCGGTCGAGGGCGGGTGGCCCAGCGGCCTGGTCTGCACTCACAGCCCCTGGCTGTTGGGACGTGGAATGTCACCTCGCTGGGGGGGAAGGAGCCTGAGCTTGTGTGGGAGGTTGAGAGATACCGAATAGAGATAGTCGGGCTCACCTCCACGCACAGCTTGGGCTCTGGTACCCAACTCCTGGAGAGGGGGTGGATGCTCCACTTTTCTGGCATTGCCCACGGGGAGAGGCAGAGAGCTGGGGTTGCATTGCTTATTGCTCCCCAGCTCAGTCGCCATGTGTTGGAGTTCACTCCGGTGAACGAGAGGGTCGCGTCCCTACACCTTCGGGTCGGGGACAGGTCTCTCACTTGTCTCGGCCTATGGGCCGAGCGGCAGTGCAGAGTACCCGACCTTGTTGGAGTCCCTGGGAGGGGTACTAGATAGCGCTCCGACTGGGGACTCCATTGTTCTCCTGGGGGATTTCAATGCCCACGTGGACGGCAACAGTGAGACATGGAGGGGGTGATCGGGAAGCATGGCCTCCCCGATCTGAACCTGAGTAGTGTTCAGTTGTTGGACTTCTGTGCTAGTCACAGTTTGTCCATCACCAACACCATGTTCGAGCACAAGGGTGTCCATAAGTGCACGTGGCACCAGGACACCCTGAACCTGAGGTCAATGATCGACTTTGTAGTTGTATCATCTGACCTTCGGCCACGTGTCTCGGACACTCGAGTGAAGAGAGGGGCTGAGCTGTCGACCGATCACCGCCTGGTGGTGAGTTGGATCCGCTGGGAAGGCAGGAAGCCGGTCAGACCTGGCAGGCCCAAATGTATCGTGAGGGTCTGCTGGGAACGACTGGCGGAACCCTCTGTCAGCGAGGTCTTCAACTTCCACCTCCGGGAGAGCTTCTCCCAGATCACCTAACACCTCAGGAGGCAGAAGCAGCTCTCCACCAGTACTGTCTACGGTGCGGGTGGGGAGCTGTTGACCCTGACTGGGAATGTTGTCGGGCGGTGGAAGGAATACTTCGAGGATCTGCTCAATCCCATCGTCACATCTTCTGAAGAGGAAGCAGAGACTGGGGACTCAGAGGCAGACTCATCCATTACCCAGGCCGAAGTCACCAAGGTGGTTAGAAAGCTCCTTGGTGGCAAGGCTCCTGGGGTGGATGAAATCCATCCTGAGTACCTTAAGTCTCTGGTTGTTGTGGGACTGTCTTGGCTGACACGCCTCTGCAACATCGCGTGGCGGTCGGGGACAGTGCCTCTGGATTGGCAGACCGGGGTGGTGGTCCCTCTGTTTAAGAAGGGGGACCGGAAGGTGTGTTCCAACTACAGGGGGATCACACTCCTCAGCCTCCCCGGTAAGGTCTATTCCAGAGTACTGGAGAGGAGAATTTGACCAATAGTCGAACCTCGGATTCAGAGGAGCAGTGTGGTTTTCGTCCTGGTCGCAGCACACTGGACCAGCTCTACACTCTCCATCGGGTGCTTGAGGGTTCATGGGAGTTCGCCCAACCAGTCCACATGTGCTTTGTGGATCTGGAGAAGGCATTCGACCGTGTCCCTCAGGGCACCCTGTGGGGGGTGCTCCGGGAGTACGAGGTCCGGGGTCCTTTGCTAAGGGCTATCCGGTCCCTGTACGACCGCAGCAGGAGCTTGGTTTGCATTGCCGGTAGTAAGTCAAACCTGTTTCCAGTGCACATTGGCCTCCGCCAGGGCTGCCCTTTATCACCGGTTCTGTTCATTATTTTTATGGACAGAATTTCTAGGCACAGTGAGGGTGTAGAGGGGGTCTGGTTTGGGAACCACAGAATCTCATCTCTGCTGTTTGCGGATGATGTGGTTCTGTTGGCTTCTTCAAATCAGGACCTTCAGCGTGCACTGGGGCGGTTTGCAGCCGAGTGTGAAGCATCCGGGAGAAAAAAGTCAGCACCTCCAAATCCAAGGCCATGGTTCTCGACCAGAAAAAGGTGCTTTGCCCTCTACAGGTTGGTGGAGTGTCCTTGCCTCAAGTGGAGGAGTTTAAGTATCTCGGGGTCTTGTTCATGAGTGAGGGACGGATGGAGCGTGAGATTGATAGACAGATCGGTCCAGCGTCTGCAGTGATGCGGTCACTGTATCGGACCATTGTGGTGAAGAGAGAGCTGAGTAGGAGGGCAAAGCTCTTGATTTACCGATCGATCTAGGTTCTGATCCTCACCTATGGTCATGAGATTTGGCTCATGACCGAAAGAAGAAGATCGCAAGTACAAGCAGCCGAAATGAGTTTCCTCCGCAGGGTGGCTGGGCGCTCCCTTAGAGATAGGGTGAGGAGCTCAGTCACTCGGGAGGAGCTCAGAGTCGAGCCGCTGTTCCTCCACATCGAAAGGAGCCAGTTGAGGTGGCTTGGGCATCTTTTCCGGATGCCCTCTGGACGCCTCGCTGGAGAGGGTGTTCCGGGCACGTCCGATTGGGAGGAGGCCCGGGGAAGACCCAGGACACGCTGGAGGGACTACGTCTCTCGGCTGGCTTGGGAACGCCTTGGGGTTCCCCCGGAGGAGCTGGGGGAGGTGTGTGGATCGGGTGGTGTGGGCGGCTTTGCTTGAGCTGGTGCCCCCGCGACCTGACTCCGGATGGATGGATGGATGTTTTAGTTTTAAAGTCATGCACTAATTTTGAAGGTTTTACAGTTTAGACACACATGCCGCAATGCATTATGGGTTAATTAGTTTCCTGACGTGAGTGGTTGGGTGGTCGGTATAACACACGTTACTGAAAAGTGTGGTGGGTTTTACAAAACTGTATTTGTAAATAAGTCATTTTTTTCATTTGTAAAAAAAGGCAATTTGAAAACTGAAAATTCAATTTGTTAAGTGGATTCAACACTTTTAGCGAATATATGGCAGCAATTGTATTCACACTGCCATGAACACTGCCATCTACTGTCCATTAGATGGTAGTGTTCATGGCAGTAGGAACAGCATACCTTCCACCATATTTGCTCCAAACAGTTATAGCCATGGCCCTGCGACAGACTTGCGTCCTGTCCAAAGTGTACCCCGCCTCACACCTTATGACACCCCCCGGTTCCCTAAATTGTAGTAAGATGAGTGAGTGAGTTATGGACTTGAGTTTGACTTTTCAAGTCACACAAGCTCACAGGTCATGTGACCTGGTCTGGGCAGGTCAGGTGATGCATAATTTCATATTAGTATCCAATAATAATTAGCCATGTTAAGGAGTTTGACCCTTCATTGTCACCTAAGGTCAAAAGTCATGAGCAATACAAAGATGATATGTGACTTCATGTTGCTGTTTAATTATAACCATGTGTAGCTTTTACAATTCAAACAACGCATTCTAAATGTTTGAACTTTTGAGGAGAAAGTTCAATAAGAAAGCAACAAGACTTCATACTACAGTGTTCAGTAGTAATTCTAGGTATTTCTAATTATTTTCATTTATTTGCCATTCCAAAGAGTTTGCCCATTCAAGGTCATCTGAGGTCAAATGTCATGTGACCAATGCAAAGGTGATATTAGGCTTCATATTACTGTTGAATAGTAACCACGGGCACAGCTGCAACCAATCGGTCAAACTAGCAACTCCAAGTGAGCTTGACATTTCAAGGTCAAAGGCAATATTACTTCTTATTAGTGTTTTACTTGTAATGTCAGCTGTATCTTTACCTATTCCTCACAGTAACCACATGATCTTTTAGCCCTGGGCTCAAATTTGACATTGACCTGTGACCTTTTAACAGATTTTTCTCAAAATCAGATCACTTTGTTCTCGGCTGATTCCACCAAGTTTGGGCTAAATCGGCTCCAAACTCTTGAGTTTGGTTCAGACACAGACGTACAGATCAGGCTGAAAACAAGACCACCCACTTGCGCTACAAAGCTGCAATCCTAATTTTCAGACTGAACAAAAGCATGTTGAGACATCAGAAGTACAGTAGTCACATTTATTTCTAACCGTACAGGATTTGAAAATCTCACAGTGGAGCTGTATGTCGTTCATCTGAACTCTGACTCAGAGTGACTTTACAAGAGGTCACTTTGTGCATATTGCACATGCTCTTGGCCAGTGACTACTTATGTTGCTGTGAATTAATTTTGCTGCACACTGGAATTAAATTCCCTGACCTTTTAACCCGCTCGCTCAACTTGCGGAGTTCTTCCCCACAGGAGTATAAGAATGCTCTGATTAACCGGACTCAGAGGCCCGTGATGCCGAGAAGGTAAAAACACACACAAAAACTGTCTTAAAAAGAGAAAAGGAACCCAGTGGGCCTTATTAACACTCTTACAACAGGAAAAACTACAGCACTTAAAACAAAACAAACTTCCAAATAAAAACACAAAGGCGTGAAAGTTGAAATTGAAATAAATGAGACAGCTTTTGAAACTTGCTCTGTTTTCTGTCTTTCCTTTAGCTTCCTGTTTGGCTCAGAATAGATTGGTGCGCTCACACGGTGATTTACACTCAGGATATGCATCACGAGGACGTGAGCCACCGCCACACCTGTCTCAGTCGATTCAGTGGGAATTGCTCTATTATTTTTATGTCCGCAATTACGAGGACCGAGCAGTAACTACGAGTCCGCCGCAGATAACAAAGATATATTTAGGAGTAAATAATATTGACTGTACCTTTGTTTAAAGCTGGAATCAATACTTCTTAAAGCGTGTCCATTTTTCATTTAACCGCGTCATGTCTATGTGGAGGAGGGGGGCTGGGGGAGAGATGAATGGGTGGATCTCCTAATTCCCCGTTGCAGTTATCATAATTGTTGAACAACGTCCCTTTTTAAAGATCGGCCTGGAGGAGAGGCAGGCCGCACAAAGAAAGTTAATAGATTTTGGAAAATTGAGATGGATTGCACAGCCGGGCGTTTTTGGAACGTTCCATTGGAAAGGCAAGTGGAATGTGACACAGGAATGAGGAGCTGCAAACGGACTCTGACAAACAGTGCCACCGCGTGCCGGGGGCAACGACCGGTGATGCGCCAAAAATCTTCACTAGCACATTTACTAAAGCCCACTTCTTCAAACGCATCTGGGGCGTGGCTGCTTTGAGTGACAGCTTGTGTTTTCTCGCTGCAATTGGTTAGCGGATGCAGCTGTAAAAGAAAATATTAAAGGATTATTAACCAAGCACGAGGTCTGTACTAGAAAATATCAGACCTCTGTGTTTTTTGCACGGAACGAACATAGCGAGGTTAATAATTAATTTATTATATGGCTACTGTACGTGGTGTGTCCATAAAGTAACGGTCCTTTTTATTTTTTTTTAAAACTATATGGATTTATTTATTTATTTATTTATTTATTTATTTATTTATTTATTTATTTTAAATGAAAATGCATTGTGGTTGGACATTGTCCAATGTGAGTGAAAATCTGTTATGCAAAATTCGGTATGTACGGTGTTTATTACATGGAAAACTATATAAAAGCATTGGAACTTTAGTTTTTGTCCAGTGAGTGCGACTATCCAAATAAGTGCGAGTGCAAATAATTTTGGATGCTAAAGGCGTTAGCACTTTCTTAACCCCCAAAACATGAATCAGCTGCAAATGATGAATTATCGGCAAACCGCAAATTGCAAAACGTGAATACTGAAAAAATGTCTCACAAAACGTGAACGCAGGTCTCGGAAAATGTAAGTCGCAAAACATGAATATCATTCATGATACATACATACACTGAACAAAAATAAAATGCAACACTTTTGTTTTTCCTCCTATTTTTCATGAGCTGAACTCAGAGATTTAAAACATTTTCTAAATACACAAAAGACCTATTTCTCTCAAATATTCTTCACAAATCTGTCTAAATCTGTATTACTGAGCACTTCTCCTTTGCTGAGATAATCCATCCCACCTCACAGGTGTGGCATATCAAGATGCTCATTAGACAGTATGATCATTGCACTTGTGTGCCTTAGGCTGGCCACAATAAAAGGCCACTCTGAACTAATAAATTTTATCACACAGCACAATGCCACAGATGTCGCAAGTTTTGAGAAGAAAGAATAGAATAGAAATTTTATTGTCATTGCACGTATATACATGCTATGAAACGTTTCCTCTGCATTTAATCCATCCTAATGACAGTTAGTGTCATGACCAGCCCTGTTCCAGGCCTTGATCCCTTTTTTGCCCCTTTCTTTGCAGCATCTTCTGTTCCCGATTTGATTTATTAGTGGTTTATTTTCATCATGTGTTTCTGCTATGTTCTTTTTTTTGTCACTTTGTTTCCTTGCCTCTTTTATACTTTAGCCATTGTCCAGTTTTGTTCTTGTTTTGTTCAGCCAGTTTGTGTTTCCATTGTTTACCATTTGTTTATTTTGTCCTTCTCATTTGTTATATTATCTGTTGTGCTTTGGTGTCAGTTTTCATTAGTCTGTTTTATTTTTGGTTTGTTTTACCACTCTGTTTTCTTAGTCAGTCCAGCTTAGTTTTATCTTTGTCTTCTTTCAGTTTTCATGTTCATGCCTGGTTTGTCTTTGTATTGTATTCTACCCAATGATTCCCATTGTAGCTCAGTTCTGCTTTTGCCATTTGTTTCCACTCCGCACCTCCCATCAAGTCTTCTCATCTCATGCCCAGTTATTTATGTTACTTCACTTCACTACACCTGCCCCATGTCTTTGTCTTCCATCTTGTTTATGTCTGCTTTGTGTTTCCATTCACTCACACTCTTGCCGCCAGCTAATGTGTCTTTGTCTGTTACATCACTCCACTCTGTGTTCCCCTTCCTTCACTATCTTGCACAGTGCTTACTGTTTGTCCACTAGCCACACCCCCTTTCTAGAATCTTTGTTATGTGTCGACACGGGTTGAGGAGCGGACCTGCGTCAGACGGAACCCAGCGCTACAAATAACCAGAAAAGCGGTTCCAAAAACAATATATTTATTACACCCACTGTGCATAAAAGGTGTAAAAACAAAAACCGCATCCTTCTGGTGGAGTGACTGTTGGCACGCTCTCCAGCGCCCGCAAGGATCAAAGCCCGGCGCTCCTGGACTCACTACCACCACCAAACACCCCCCAGGTGGACACGACAAACTGACTCTCTGTGAAGCAAAGAAGACGTGAGGTAAGTCAGCAGTTACAACAATAACTTTCAAAAGACACACGCTATCAGCAACACATTCAGGTCTGTATCTTTTTTTAACTTTATGCAAATGAGCAGCTTCTCACAACAGGTGGAGGATCACTTATCCGCACGCCACAGCAGTGAGAAGCAAACTGCACAATTCTCATCACAATTCAAGTATACTGTGTAACAAAACACCAAGTTACTATCAACAATTAGTCAAACACTTAATCACCTCTGATGTGTGCTGACAGCATGTGTCCTCACCCTTCCTTGCTTCACGGGCTCGATGTGTCAAACCCAGGTGCGGTCCTCAGCGTCTCACAAACGAACATCACAAGGTCGAGTTCCCGGCAGTTCTGCTTGAATCACACATGCCTTAAATGCAGAACGCCATCCAATTATCTGCTTCAGCTGAAAGTCTTTAAGGTTGCATGTGAGCACCATTCACAGGTGCTTCACATGATGTTGATGAGGGTGAGGACTCTTCAGCCAGCACCTTCTTCACAGAAGAATCAGTTTCCATGCCACCTGAAGAGCAAAGAAAAGAAGAGAACACCAAAACATCCAGCCACACCCCCCAACACACAACAATCTTCCCTCCACACATGCACCTTGTTACCCAATCAGTCTATACATGCACTTCGTTTACTCCACCTGTTATTTAAGCCTCCACAAACTCACAGCTCACTGCCAGATTGTTGTCTTAGCACACTTTCCAGTGCCCATTACAGTCCTGTTTTTTGTCTTGCCGTGTTTTGGAACCTTGCTCTGTTACCTTGACCATGCCTTTTGCCTTATCCCGGATGTCTGGTATTGCTCGTGCCTCTGAACCCTGCTCGTTTGTGACTACGTCTCAGCCTGATCCTGTTTGTACCTCTGCCACGCTGACTGACCACATGTGTACTGAACCTTTGCCTGAAATAAAGACCACGTTTTCTCTTACACCTAAGTCAAGTCTGGGAGTCTGTATTGCGGGTCCAACCGCTCCTGGTGACGGGCTCCCGCCCGTCCTGACAGTACAATCTGGCCAAAACATGGACTCCGCAGACTCCACTCCTGCCATGGAAACCGCTGCTGTACTCCCAGATATTGAGGTGATTAAGAGGATTTTTTCTGACCTCTCATTTTTTTTTGTCTGTTTTCATGACTGTTATGCTCCAAGAGAAAAGTTTGATTGGATCAGGCTTGGAATCTAGTGAATTCAAACTCATGGCTGTTTGACTATTTCCCAGAGCTGCTGAGCCTGGACGATGTATTTTGTGAACAGAAGCGTCCAGATTGGATGAAGCATCCAGAGGCCTATGTGCCATCAGAGGACGACGAATCTGACTGGACGGATATGGACGAAGATGATGATTGTGAGTCGGAGCAGGTAGTTCTACAGAACATGACTACGTCTTTATTCAAGATACAAGACCTATTTTTTGATTATCAGGACTGCCGCAGTCAGCGAAGCAAACAGCGCATTTTTTCAGCTCTCGATCAAATCTTTCTAGCAGAGCCTGAGCTATTAACCACATTCCCGGAGCTGAGAGACATAAAAATGATGTTTGAGCAGGGTGAGGCCCCTTCCTGCATTGAGGACCCCATGGACCTTTTGTTCGAGTCTGAACTCACTGCCACCGGTTGTGAGAAGCCGCGTGTCATTACGCTTTCAGACGCCGCCCTCGCTCCACCCTGGTACGACATAACACCGAAGCCGACCGCTTACCTCATGCCTCCTGTTCCAGAGACGTCACCTCCTAAGCTTGCTCCACGGCGAAACCCAGCGATGTCCAGAATTTCGCACCCAGAACCCACAGAGCCACTCATCCCAGTCGTTACCTCCACAGCACGTCCGGCACTCATCACTCTAGTACCGGCGCCACGAAGATTACGTATACCACAGCATGAGCCTCAAGTTCCCGCTTCAGAGACCCCTGCACTGATGATCACCTCTGGTCTTGTGTTGCCCGACTCCTCTATTGCGATCACTCTTCCAAGATCAGCTGATCTCATACCTCCGAGATCGCAGATAGAGGCATCAGGAAAAGCCCCATCTTGGAGCTCAGCCTCAGCTGCAGTGCACAGCCCGCCGCCTGAAGTTTATTTCGTCTCGGCTCACGGCCCGCCGCCTGAAGTTAATGATGTCTCGGCACACACCTCGTCACCTTCATCCACTGAGTCATCTGCAGCCTGCCCGGCCTCTTTGCTGCCTGAAGCCGCATCTGCTTCCGCGAGCCTCATGGCAGCCTTGCCGGTGACGTCACTCAGATCAGCTGCTTCAATGACGCCGGCTGTGTTGATCGCGGCACGCTCCACGTCACCTGACTCAGCTCTCCAGTCCACATGTGTTTTGTGGATCTGGAGAAGGCGTTCGACTGTGTCCCTCGGGGCACCCTGTGGGGGGTGCTCCGGGAGTACAGGGTCCTTTGCTAAGGGCTATCCCGTCCCTGTACGACCGCAGCAGGAGCTTGGTTCGCATTGCCGGTAGTAAGTCAAACCTGTTTCCAGTGCACGTTGGCCCCCGCCAGGGCTGCCCTTTGTCACCGGTTCTGTTCATTATTTTTATGGACAGAATTTCTAGGTGCAGCCAGGGTGTAGAGGGGGTCTGGTTTGGGAACCACAGAATCTCGTCTCTGCTGCTTGCGGACGATGTGGTTCTGTTGGCTTCGTCAAATCAGGACCTTCAGCGTGCACTGGGGCGGTTTGCAGCCAAGTGTGAAGCGTCCGGGATGAAAATCAGCACCTTCAAATCTGAGGCCATGGTTCTCGACCGGAAAAAGGTGCTCTCCAAAAACGAAAAGAGACACCAGAAAAATATTCAATAAATTCAGTTGTGGTGTCACCAGATTCACTGATCACATCAGTGGTCTCCTGCTGGTTATACTACAGCACTCAGTTTGGGAAAATGCCTTTTTGAAAAATTTAAGTGAATTTTTCATTGTTTAAATTTTCACTTGTGTCATTGTTATGGGGGGTAGTGACAAAATCCACAGCACACATCAGTGGGGTCCTGTTATACTACTATAACATGATAACTAAGCATGTCACGTGGTACAAACTGAGGTTAGCCTGTGAGCCGAACTTGTTGGTGTTCAGGCTTTATTTGTCCCACCCATACACGGCCTTACCCTTGCTCCACCTCTTTACCCATATATGGACACACACATACAGTGAATTCAGAAAGTATTCCCTGCTCTTCCCCTTTTCCACATTTTTTCAATGTTACAGTCTTATTCCGAAAAGGATTAAATAATTTTTTTTCCTCAAAGGTCTACACCAATACCCCATAATGACAATGTGAAAAAAGTTTATTAATAATAATAATGAAAAAAAATCATGTGTACATAAGTATTCACAGCCTTTGCCATGAAGTTCAAAATTGAGCTCAGGTACATCCCATTTCCACTGATCATCCTTGAGATGTTTTACACTCAACAAAAATATAAACGCAACACTTTTGGTTTTGCTCCCATTTTGTATGAGATGAACTCAAAGATCTAAAACTTTTTCCACATACACAATATCACCATTTCCCTCAAATATTGTTCACAAACCAGTCTAAATCTGTGATAGTGAGCACTTCTCCTTTGCTGAGATAATCCATCCCACCTCACAGGTGTGCCATATCAAGATGCTGATTAGACACCATGATTAGTGCACAGGTGTGCCTTAGACTGTCCACATTAAAAGGCCACTCTGAAAGGTGCAGTTTTATCACACAGCACAATGCCACAGATGTCGCAAGATTTGAGGGAGCGTGCAGTTGGCATGCTGACAGCAGGAATGTCAATCAGAGCTGTTGCTCATGTATTGAATGTTAATTTCTCTACCATAAGCCGTCTCCAAAGGTGTTTCAGAGAATTTGGCAGTACATCCAACCAGCCTCACAACCGCAGACCACGTGTAACCACACCAGCCCAGGACCTCCACATCCAGCATGTTCACCTCCAAGATTGTCTGAGACCAGCCACTCAGACAGCTGCTGAAACAATCGGTTTGCATAACCAAAGAATTTCTGCACAAACTGCCAGAAACCGTCTCAGGGAAGCTCATCTGCATGCTCGTCGTCCTCATCGGGGTCTCGACCTGACTCCAGTTCGTCGTCGTAACCGACTTGAGTGGGCAAATGCTCACATTCGCTGGTGTTTGGCATGTTGGAGAGGTGTTCTCTTCATGGATGAATCCCGGTTCACACTGTTCAGGACAGATGGCAGACAGCATGTGTGGCGTCATGTGGGTGAGCGGTTTTCTGATGTCAATGTTGTGGATCGAGTGGCCCATGGTGGCGGTGGGGTTATGGTATGGGCAGGCGTCTGTTATGGACGAAGAACACAGGTGCATTTTATTGATGGCATTTTGAATGCACAGAGATACCGTGACGAGATCCTGAGGCCCATTGTTGTGCCATACATCCAAGAACGTCACCTCATGTTGCAGCAGGATAATGCATGGCCGGCATACTCACCGGACATGTCACCTATTGAGCATGTTTGGGATGCTCTGGACCGGCGTATACGACAGCGTGTACCAGTTCCTGCCAATATCCAGCAACTTCGCACAGCCATTGAAAAGGAGTGGACCAACATTCCACAGGCCACAATTGACAACCTGATCAACTCTATGTGAAGGAGATGTGTTGCACTGCATGAGGCAAATGGTGGTCACACCAGATACTGACTGGTATCCCCCCCCAATAAAACAAAACTGCACCTTTCAGAGTGGCCTTTTATTGTGGACAGTCTAAGGCACACCTGTGCACTAATCATGGTGTCTAATCGGCATCTTGGTATGGCACACCTGTGAGGTGGGATGGATTATCTCAGCAAAGGAGAAGTGCTCACTATCACAGATTTAGACTGGTTTGTGAACAATATTTG
The DNA here is from genome assembly GCF_902500255.1 of Thalassophryne amazonica. Classification (NCBI taxonomy): domain Eukaryota; kingdom Metazoa; phylum Chordata; class Actinopteri; order Batrachoidiformes; family Batrachoididae; genus Thalassophryne; species Thalassophryne amazonica. Next base: position 34,904,976 of record NC_047109.1, read on the forward strand.
AGGGAAATGAAGATATTGTGTATGTGGAAAAAGTTTTAGATCTTTGAGTTCATCTCATACAAAATGGGAGCAAAACCAACAGTGTTGCGTTTATATTTTTGTTGAGTGTAGCTTAATTGGAGTCCACCTGGGGTAAATTCAGTTGATTGGACATGATTCGGAAAGACACACACCTGTGACACACACCTGTCTACGTATAAGGTCCCACAGTTGACAGTGCATGTCAGAGCACAAACCAAGCATGAAGTCAAAGGAGTTATTTGTAGGCCTCTGAGGCAGGATTGTCTCGAGGCACAAATCTGGGGAAGGGTACAGCAACATTACTGCTACTTTGAAGGTTCCAATGAGCACAGTGGCCTCCATCATCCATAAATGGAAGAAGTTCAGATACACCAAGGCTCTCCCTAGAACTGGCCACCCTTCTGAAATGAGCCATTGGGAAGAAGGGTCTTAGTCATGGAGGTGACCAAGAACCTGATTATCACTCTGTCAGAGCTCCAGCATTCCTCTGTGGGGCGAAGAGAACCTTCCAGATGGACAACCGTCTCTGCAGCAATCCACCCATCAGGCCTGTATGGTAGAGTGGCCAGACGGAAGCCACTCCTTAATAAAAGACACTTGGCAGCCACCTGGAGTTTGCCAAAAGGCACCTGAAGGACTCTCAGACCACGAGAAACAAAATTCTCTGGTCTGATGAGACAAAGATTGAACTCTTTGGCATAACTGTCAGGCATCACGTTTGGAGGAAACCAGGTACCTTCCCTACAGTGAAGCATGGTGGTGGCAGCATCATGCTGTGGGGATGTTTTTCAGTGGCAGGACCTGGGAGACTAGTCAGGATTGAGGGAAGATGAATGCAGCAATGAACAGGCTCATTCTGGATGCGCTGTTAACCTCATACTAGGGCGAAGGTTCATCATTTAGCAAGACATTGACCCTAAGTGCACAGCCAAGATATCAAAGGAGTGGCTTCAGGATGAATCTGTGAATGTCCTTGAATGGCCCAGCCAGAGCCCAGACCTGAATCTGATTGAACATCTCTCGAGAGATCTGAAAATGGCTGTGCTCTGACGCTCCCCATCCAACCTGATGGAGCTTGAGAGGTGCTGCAAAGAGGAATGGGCAAAACTGCCCAAAGATAGGTGCGCTAAGCTTGTGGCATCATATTCAAGAAGACTTCAGGCTGTAATTACTGCTAAAGGTGCATCAACAAGGTACTGAGCAAAGAGTGGGAATGCGTATGCACATATTTAGGAATACTTAATTTTTTAAAAAATAAATTTGCAAAAATTAAAAAATAAAACTTTTTCAATGTTGTCATTATGGAGTGTTGTGAGTAGAATTTTGAGGGAAAAAATGAATTCACTGCATTTTGGAATTGTTGTGTGGGCCGCTGAAGAGGAGGTACTGCTGGCCCACCACCACAAGATGGCGCCCTGCTTGAAGTGCGGGCTTCAAGCACGAGAGGGCGTCGGCTTTGCTGGAGGTGACAGCTGTCATCAATCAACACAAGCTGTCACCCATCACCACCACTACAAAGACCGGACTGCAACTCCACCTCCTCGCCGAGAAATCAACTACCATTCAGGTAATTTCTCTGCTGACTAACACTGTGTGTGTAATAACCTGAACTTCTATTTGCAGCCGTTTTCCTGGAGTGTGTCCTTATCTGAGGGATTGGCGTTTGGTGTGACAGCGACGGCTTCGCCTCACACCCCAACTCAGATAAGTGGTTGACCAGGAGCTGCACGAGTGTGTGTGATTGGAGGTGGAGGTTTTCCCTCCTTTACTTAATACAGACTGTGGGATTACTGAGTGTGCAAACTCACACTCATCTGGACTGTCTCTGTTCTCTGCCAGCAGTACCGGGTCTGACTGCTGAAGACAGCGGCCACCTGGGGCGCAGGGCTTGGCGGCTCCGGTGTTCTTCAGCTCCGTTGGTGGTGGAAGCTGTGTGGGGATCCAGCTCTTCTCTCTCCAGGCGTCTTCTATCGTCGAGCCTGCCCACACGTCACCTGGTGTATGATTGACAGTCCACCATATTGTTATTGTCTGTACGTTGTTGTGCGATTCACAACATTAAATTGTTACTTTTTGGCTTATCCATTGTCCGTTCATTAACGCCCCCTGTTGTGGGTCCGTGTCACGTCACTTTCACAACAGGATTTCTCGGCCAGCGTCATGGATCCCGAGGGGCGTCAACCATCGCTTGAACAGCCAATGGGAGAGTGAGGTGCACAGGCAGGAGGCGTGTTGGGTGAGCTGCAGCACATCTTAACCGCCTTTGCCGCTCGGTTGGACTTAGTTACCGAGCAGAGCAGTGTTCTCAATCGTAGGATGGAGGCTCTCACCGCCCAGGTGGAAGCGCGTGCTCAGGGCGCTGCTGCAGCACCTCCTCCTGCTGACCGTGTGCCAGAAACAGACATTCCGCTGGTCGTTCAACGACCCCCCCCACCTTCCCCTGAAGCATACATAAGCCCTCCGGAGCCGTACGGAGGCTGTGTGGAGACGTGCGCAGACTTCTTGATGCAGTGCTCACTCGTCTTTTCACAGCGTCCCGTCATGTACGCGTCAGACGCCAGCTGGGTGGCTTACGTTATAAACTTGCTTCGAGGAGATGCACGCGCCTGGGCTACGGCGCTTTGGGAGCAGAATTCACGGCTCCTAACGGTTTATACTGAGTTTGTGAGGGAGTTCCGACAGGTGTTCGACCACCCTCATAGAGGCGAGACCGCTTCAAGTGTGCTGCTGTCGATAAGACAGGGGTGTCGAAGCGCAGCAAAGTATGCAGTCGACTTCCGCATCGCGGCAGCGCGAGCCGGCCGGAATGCTGTTGTGCTCCGCGCCGCCTTTGTAAACGGACTGTCTCTGGTCCTCAAGGAGCACCTGGTGGCGAAGGACGAGCCGCGGGATTTAGATGGGCTTATCGACCTGGTTATATGGTTAGACAACCGATTAACAGAACACCGACGGGAGCGAGACGAAGGGCGTGGTCAGGCACAAGCCGTCCCTCTTCCTCCCGGGTCTGAAAGGGAGCCGACTTCCCCACGCTCCACTGCCAGGGCTCTCCACGTGACAACAGCTCCCCCTGCTGACGTTGCTATGGAAACGAGCAGGGCCAAAAAACGATCAGATCAGAGACAAAGGAGGCTGATCCGTGGAGAGTGTTTTCTCTGCAGCTCTACTGAGCATACACAGAGAGAATGCCCCAAACGATCAAAACAGCAGCACTCGTCCTTAGAGACTGGGCTAAGGGTGGGTCACAATACCCACGCGGGGAGACCCCGTAAATCTGCACGAATCCCAGTCACGATCCTGAGTGAGGATTTAACCCTTCACGCCCCAGCACTGGTGGACACGGGGTCGGAGGGAAATCTGCTGGATAGCAGATGGGCAAAGGAGGTTGGGCTCCCTCTAGTGGCCTTACCGTCACCATTGTCGGTGCAGGCACTAGATGGCACCCTTCTTCCACTAATCACACACCAGACTCAGCCAGTGACATTGGTGGTGTCTGGGAATCACAGGGAGGAGATTGTGTTTTATGTAACACCTTCTACCTCCCGAGTGATATTGGGTTTTCCATGGGTGTTAAAACACAATCCCCGGATTGATTGGCCGTCTGGGGTTGTGGTTCAGTGGAGCGAAACCTGCCACCGGGAGTGTTTAGGATCCTCGGTTCCACCCGGTGTGACAGCTAAGGAGGAGGTTTTAGTCCCCCCAATCTGGCGGCGGTGCCAGCCGAGTACCACGACCTTGCTGACGTCTTCAGCAAGGATCTGGCACTCACGCTGCCCCCGCACCGTCCGTACGATTGTGCCATTGATTTGATACCGGGCGCTGAGTACCCGTCCAGCAGGCTGTACAACCTCTCACGTCCGGAACGCGAATCAATGGAGACCTACATCCGGGACTCGTTAGCTGCCGGGTTGATCCGGAACTCCACCTCCCCGATGGGTGCTGGTTTCTTTTTTGTGGGCAAGAAGGACGGCGGACTCCGTCCATGCATTGATTACAGAGGGCTGAACGAGATCACGGTTCAAAACCGATACCCGTTACCTCTGTTGGATTCAGTGTTCACGCCCTTGCATGGAGCCCAAATTTTCACAAAATTGGATCTTAGGAATGCTTATCACCTGGTTCGGATCCGGGAGGGAGACGAGTGGAATACGGCATTTAACACCCCGTGAGGTCACTTTGAGTACCTGGTCATGCCGTTCGGCCTCACCAATGCGCCCGCGACGTTCCAAGCATTGGTTAATGACGTCTTGCGGGACTTCCTGCATCGGTTTGTCTTCGTATATCTAGACGATATACTCATTTTTTCTCCGGATCCTGAGACCCATGTTAAGCATGTACGTCAGGTCCTACAGCGGTTGTTGGAGAACCGGCTGTTTGTGAAGGGCGAGAAGTGTGAGTTCCACCGCACTTCTTTGTCCTTCTTGGGGTTCATAATCTCCTCCAACTCCGTTGCCCCCGATCCGGCCAAGGTTGCGGCGGTGAGAGATTGGCCCCAACCAACGAACCGTAGGAAACTACAACAGTTCCTCGGTTTTGCAAATTTCTACCGGAGGTTCATCAAGGGCTACAGTCAGGTAGTTAGCCCCCTGACAGCCCTGACCTCCACAAAAGTCCCCTTCACCTGGTTGGATCGGTGCGAAGCCGCGTTTAGGGAGTTGAAACGCCGGTTCTCAACTGCACCAGTTCTGGTGCAGCCCGATCCCAAGCGCCAGTTTGTTGTTGAAGTGGATGCCTCTGACTCAGGGATAGGAGCCGTGCTATCCCAGAGCGGGGAGTCCGACAAGGTTCTCCATCCATGTGCCTACTTTTCCCGCAGGTTGACACCAGCTGAACGGAACTATGACGTCGGCAATCGGGAACTTCTTGCGGTGAAGGAGGCTCTTGAAGAGTGGAGACACCTGTTGGAGGGAGCATCGGTACCATTTACAGTTTTCACGGACCATCGGAACCTGGAGTACATCCGGACCGCGAAGCGTCTGAACCCCAGGCAAGCCCGCTGGTCGCTGTTCTTCGGGCGTTTTGACTTCCGGATCACCTACCGCCCCGGGACAAAGAACCAACGATCTGATGCCCTGTCCCGGGTGCACGAAGAGGAGGTCAAGACTGAGCTGTCAGACCCCCCTGACACCATCATCCCCGAGTCCACTGTCGTGGCCGCCCTTACCTGGGACGTGGAGAAGACCGTCCGGGAGGCCCTGACACCGAAGAACAAACTGTACGTCCCACCAGAGGCCAGGGCTGCGGTCCTTGACTTCTGTCACGGTTCCAAGCTCTCCTGTCACCCAGGGGTGCGAAGAACCGTGGCAGTGGTCCGGCAGCACTTCTGGTGGGCGTCTATGGAAGCTGACGTCCGGGAGTATGTCCAGGCCTGCACCACCTGCGCCAGGGGCAAAGCTGACCATCATAAGGCCCAAGGCCTCCTCCAGCCTCTGCCAGTGCCTCGTCGCCCCTGGTCTCATATCGGCCTGGACTTTGTCACGGGCCTCCCGCCGTCCCAGGGAAACACCACCATCCTAACGATAGTGGACCGGTTTTCCAAGGCGGCCCACTTCGTGGCCCTCCCGAAGCTCCCGACGGCCCAGGAGACTGCAGACCTCCTGGTCCACCACGTCGTGCGTCTGCATGGGATTCCATCAGACATTGTCTCGGATCGTGGTCCTCAGTTCTCCTCCCAGGTCTGGAGGAGTTTCTGTAGGGAACTGGGGGCCACCGTCAGTCTCTCGTCTGGGTACCACCCCCAGACGAACAGGCAGGCAGAGCGGACAAACCAGGAACTGGAGCAGGCCCTCCGTTGCGTGACCTCCGCGCACCCGACGGCCTGGAGTGACCATCTGGCCTGGATCGAGTACGCTCATAACAGCCAAGTCTCGTCTGCCACCGGCCTCTCCCCATTTGAAGTGTGTTTGGGGTACCAGCCCCCATTGTTCCCGCTAGTGGAGGGAGAGGTCGGGGTGCCCTCGGTCCAGGCCCATCTGAAAAGGTGCCGTCGGGTGTGGTGTACCGCCCGCTCTGCCCTGCTCAAAGCCCGGACGAGGGCCAAGAACCATGCAGACCGCCGGCGTGCCCCGGCCCCTGCGTACCAGCCTGGGCAGGAGGTTTGGGTTTCTACAAAGGACATTCCCCTGCAAGTGGAATCCCAAAAGTTGAAGGACAGATACATCGGACCTTTCCCTATCCTCAAGGTCCTCAGTCCAGCCGCAGTGAAGCTGGCAGCTTCAGCTTCACTGCGGATCCACCCGCTTTTCCATGTGTCCCACATCAAACCTCACCACGTGTCACCCCTCTGTGCCCCCGGACCAGCGCCGCCTCCTGCCCGGATCATCGACGGGGAGCCGGCTTGGACCGTGCGCTGGCTCCTGGACGTCCGTCGGAAGGGCCGGGGGTTCCAGTATTTGGTGGACTGGGAGGGGTATGGACCCGAAGAACGCTCCTGGGTGAAGAGGAGCTTCATCCTGGACCCGGCCCTCCTGGCCGACTTCTACCGGCGGCACCCGGACAAGCCTGGTCGGGCGCCAGGAGGCACCCGTTGAGGGGGGGGTCCTGTTGTGTGGGCCGCTGAAGAGGAGGTACTGCTGGCCCACCACCACAAGATGGCGCCCTGCTTGAAGTGCGGGCTTCAAGCACGAGAGGGCGTCGGCTTTGCTGGAGGTGACAGCTGTCATCAATCAACACAAGCTGTCACCCATCACCACCACTACAAAGACCGGACTGCAACTCCACCTCCTCGCCGAGAAATCAACTACCATTCAGGTAATTTCTCTGCTGACTAACACTGTGTGTGTAATAACCTGAACTTCTATTTGCAGCCGTTTTCCTGGAGTTTTTCCTTATCTGGAGGATTGGCATTTGGTGTGACAGCGACGGCTTCGCCTCACACCCCAACTCAGATAAGTGGTTGACCAGGAGCTGCACGAGTGTGTGTGATTGGAGGTGGAGGTTTTCTCTCCTTTACTTAATACAGACTGTGGGATTACTGAGTGTGCGAACTCACACTCATCTGGACTGTCTCTGTTCTCTGCCAGCAGTACCGGGTCTGACTGCTGAAGACAGCGGCCACCTGGGGCGCAGGGCTTGGCGGCTCCGGTGTTCTTCAGCTCCGTTGGTGGTGGAAGCTGTGTGGGGATCCAGCTCTTCTCTCTCCAGGCGTCTTCTATCGTCGAGCCTGCCCACACGTCACCTGGTGTATAATTGACAGTCCACCATATTGTTATTGTCTGTACGTTGTTGTGCGATTCACAACATTAAATTGTTACTTTTTGGCTTATCCATTGTCCGTTCATTAACGCCCCCTGTTGTGGGGTCCGTGTCACGTCACTTTCACAACAGGAATAAGACTAACAAAACAACATGTGAAAAAAGTGAAGTGCTGTGAAAACTTTCTGGATGCACCGTACCTTAGGCTGACGTGTAGGATTTAAGCTCTTGTAACAGGAGTGGTTATTATTTGGGGTATATATATATATATATATATATATATATATATATATATATATATAAATTCTTAATCTTGTGTGAAGCATCTTGAGGCAACTTTGTTGTGATTTGGAGCTATATAAATGAAAATAAATTGAAATTAAATTGAAATTATATTGTAGCTTTTAAACAAAAATGAAGATGTTGCACACAAGTGTAGAATTCAGTATGTCTGGCCACTGAAATCACATAATTGCCACATGAACTGCAAACACATTTCTGGATAAAACTGTGATCTTTTGCGATAAAACTGTGATCAAGAAACCTTGAAGATTCACAGACACATACCACTGACATAAAAGCGAACATAAAGTTATGTGTATTTGCACAGCAGGCAGTCTGTTTCTTTTTTTTTGAGACCTCACCGGATCTGTCTGCGCTCCAGAAGGCTGCAGTCAGGCAGCAGTTCCTCTGGTGAGGCAGCAGGGGGAAATGGATAGCTGTGGAAAAGGATGCTGCAGGAGCAGAGGCTGAGGAAAATCACTCCCGCTGAAGTTCGGGTGTTTCATAGTGTTAATCCAGCTGAGAGTGCTCCCCATGTATGACCTCTGACCTTCTCGTTTGCCTGCTGAAGGTGGCTTTTAGACCCTCTAAAGGACATTACACAGCAGTGTTTCATCCGCATGGGCCTCTATTTGTTTCCATCCTTTTTTGATATCGCTCGTTGTTTTCACATTTGATGCATTTTGGCTTCTCTACTCAGAAATCATTCCCATGTCCAATTTTTACCATTCCCGTGTCCAATTTTCCCTAATACTGAGATGATTATGGCATGATGCTTTCCTTCCCTCCTCTCAGCATTCTGTTCTTCCCCTGCGCCTCCTCTTTTCTCCTCTCTCTCTCTATCTGCAGATTCTACAACACGTTATGAATGTCTGCGATGACATTATGTTTCATCAGTGCAGATACATGTACGAGAGTCGACTGCAAATCGTCAACAAATTGAAACCTAAAACCTGCATTTATTTAACCTCTGCCATCCCAAAGCCAAGCGGCAGAGACGCGCTCGCGCTGCCCTCCGTGACTCTCACATGGTGGTGTTTTAGGCTGCAGTCTGAGGATTGAATTACCCTCATATCGAATCTTATAAAAGTCCACTTGAGTGGATTTTCTTTTTGTGATGTAATTTGAGCGATCCAATTTTTCTTGTATTTACTGTCTATATTTTTGTCAATTTGGTGGAGGAACGCCTGGTGTGCGTCGGCGCCGGGTGTCACCGGTGTCGTCACACTGCGGTGGTTTTGGTGTTTGCTGGCCTCGGAGGTCATTGTGTGGGAAGAGACGGTGGCTCTGCGGGGCTTTGCGGCGGCTCTCGGCTTGTCCCTTTGGGCTGCGGCGAGCCTAAATCCACTCGTCTCATTCATGAAAGGGTCAACGCACGGGTCAAAACACACAGTTCGACTCCTACAAACACACTGGCATGTGGGCGTAGATGAAACCGGGAATTTTGCGGGCCTTTTGTAAACTGCGGATGGTAGCAGCTTTTATTTCTTTTCCTCTTAAGTCCAAATGTGCCTAAAAGCACAGAGAACACAAACGAGAGAGCGAGAGAAGGCCATTAAAGTGTGTTGCAGTGTGCGCTGAGAGTGGGCTGCCAACTCACACAAAGGGATGGAAAGATGCTCTTTATTTCCTATTAGTATCACTACGCTGACAGGTTGGTCAGGAGATAAGCAACAACATACAGTTTGGTCCACATGTATTTAAAAATCACCACTGTTTATGCTGTTTTCTTGATCACGCCGTTTTAGTGTTAAATAACGACTTTGCGCTCACAGTTCACACTGTCGGCTTTCATTTAAATGTAATTAGAAGCTGCTGTGACTAGAAAGCAAACCACAGCCCAAGCCAAGGAATAGCAAAGCTACTTGACCTTAGATCATTTCTTCTCTCAATCAAAGTCAGACTGACTACAGGTGAAGCGCTGCAGCGCTTTTCCACATCCGCCACACTATGGAATCACCTTGAGTTTTGGATGGGAACTCCACAGCAGATAATTGGTCCATCCCCACCTCTTGAAAGTAACCGTCTATCTGCTGCAGCCAGGTGAAATGTGAATGATCCCATGATCATTTCCAGCCTATGGGGTCTTCATCACTGGATGTGTCCCAGTTCATGGGTTGCAGCCATTGAATGCTGCGTTCACGTCAGCATCAGAAAAACAATCAGCGTTTGATACAGCAGAATTCCTGTTAACTGCAAGTGGTAACAGGAATTCTGTCATCACTTTTCAGTGCTAACAAGACAATTATTTACTTAATTAATAAATACAACAAAGTATTAACATTTTGCACAGTGTTCTATTAACCCTCAAGTGACCAAGCTATTCTAGAGACTAATATGACCGATGGGGTTATGTATGACCCCATTGACTTTATACTGGAATACTTTTGTATAAATGACTTTTAGGGTTCTTCATATTTATTTCACTCTCTAAAATATATGTCCCTCATCCTTTTCATCCTCACTGTGGGCATCAAGAATTACTCTCAATGCTTGTGCAGCTGTAAATCTCGCTGTTCTAGGTCTGTTGGCCATGCTTTATATGTTTAAAACCTGGTAACGCCCTGCACTTAAATGATCTTTTGCTGTCTGTTTTTCCTCCTTGTCAAAGATAAAACAACATCCGGTTTGTCCTTGTCGCTGCGGTAAGCAGCCAAAGTTGAAAATTTGTAACTTTTGACGGCAAGTGCCATCGCAGTGCGCGGCTGCCATTGTCACAGCCAGAGGTGGTGGGAATTTTTCCATCAACCTCTCACTGAAAACAATGAATCATCCGGTTGTCCATCTGCCACTTACGGTCATATATCATCAGGGTCTGTCCCATTTTGAAGACTTCTTGGAACACAGCCTTCTTTTCCCTGAAAACAAAGGATATAACAGGTGTATCATTTGTGGCCCAAACAATCCAATGATATTGTGCATTTTTCTTTCCCTAGGCAGAATAGTTGGTAAATTTAAAACAAACAAACAAACAAACAAACAAACAAACAAACAAACAAGCAAGCAAACAAATTCAAAATGTGTGCAATTGTAAATAAGTAATAATTTCCCTTGGCTTCTTCTTTTTTCCCCCACTCATAGCCACCACAGCAGATCTGAGAAGTTTTATGTTGGATGTCCTTCCTGACACAACGCCACGTTACATGGATAATGGGGCAGGGGTAGCCCTGAATTGGGAACCTTCTGCTCTGGAAACAAGTGCACTTAACCGCTTGGCCACCAAATAATATTTATAAGTAAGGTATAAATCTGTACTGCAAAATAAATGCTAAACTACGGGTTACACCCACTACACTACCTTGTAATGTGTAGCTGCTGAGGTTGCTAGGGGACAGGGTAGGGGCGGGAAAACTAATAATGCAGTTGCAAAGTGCTCTGTGGGTTACACTCTCTCATTTCAGAATGGTTGTTTCTGGCCTGTGCTGTCTCTGGAGGCCAGATCTTCATAGGATGCAGCTTTAGAAGTATGCAGCCCTTGAACTGAGATACAGCCATTGAGACATGTCCGTGCTGGCTCATGCATAGAAAAAAGCACCACATGGACATGTGACAAATGTCATCACAGATATTACCTCATCATGCAAGTGATAGTTATTAAATTTGTCTCCCTCATCACAGATATTACCTCATCATGCAAGTGATAGTTATTAAATTTGTCTCCCTAAGTTATTGCTCATTTGATACAAAGTAATTTCAGTAGTGTGCAAGGATCTTTTGAAGAGATCTAATATAAACGGTATCTAGTTGTCACCTTAGGTCACTGGTTAACATCCAAGTCTCACAACTATAAGCTTTTTCCAGGTGTCCACCAATTTCAGAGACCAAGGGCCCGAAGACATGAATGTCACTGCTGGGATAAGAGAATGTCTCAATAAGTTCAACGCCACAAACACATGCACGTTTGATGACCTTGAGACTGTCAGCATTACCATGAAAAACCAGATGCACCTTGAATCTGGGCTCAGCCAAATATGGCACCACAGTCTCATTTGAACCCTGCGTGATATTGCGGGATATGACCACTTACGGGGTCCTCCGCTGCCATTGTACAATATATACACAGCATAACTTCACATGGATAAATAGTGTACTGTTTTGTTTTCAGCTGCAGTCACTGAAGCAGTCACGAAAAATGTTTTTTTTGGTTCCCAGTGGAGAAGGGAAGACAAAACGATTGGGAGATGTCATGTCGATAAGTGCACCTGCAAAAACCGCTTTGACATGTTTGAACCCGGGTCATCAACAAACCGCAACACATGTCCACTTTCCACCACATCCTCACTTTTTGTTTTGCATTCTCACTTTGTTTTCATGTAATTTGCCCAAAAACCCATTGCAAAATGCCATGGTTTCCCCCCAGAAGTACAGAAATTACATCATATGCCTCAAATTTTACCCCTTTAGCGCTGCCCTCAAACGAGACTGCGGTGCCCAATTATCCTGTATGTGAGAACATAAGTGTTTATTACAAAGTAATTTCTATTTCAGTTTATTCATTTTATATAACGCAGACTCATGACAGCATCGCCTCTAGGCACTTCATACAAAACAATTCAAAAAACAAAATAAAATCAATCAATCAATCAACTTTTTTCTTATATAGCGCCAAGGCAAGGCCATACAATAATTATGAAAAACCCCAACGGTCAAAACGACCCCCTATGAGCAAGCACTTGGCCACAGTGGGAAGGAAAAACTCCCTTTTAACAGGAAGAAACCTCCAGCAGAACCAGACTCAGGGAGGGGCAGTCTTCTGCTGAGACTGGTTGGGGCTGAGGGAAAGAACCAGGAAAAAGACATGCCGAGAAGGGGGGCAGAGATCGATCACTAATGATTAAATGCAGAGTGATGCATACGGAGCAAAAAGAGAAAGAAACAGTGCATCATGGGAACCCCCCAGCAGTCTACGTCTAAAGCAACATAACCAAGGGATGGTCCAGGGTCACCCGATCCAGCCCTAACTATAAGCCTTAGCGAAAAGGAAAGTTTTAAGCCTAATCTTAAAAGTAGAGAGGGTATCTGTCTCCCTGATCTGAATTGGGAGCTGGTTCCACAGGAGAGGAGCCTGAAAGCTGAAGGCTCTGCCTCCCATTCTACTCTTACAAACCCTAGGAACCACAAGTAAGCCCGCAGTCTGAGAGCGAAGCGCTCTAATGGGGTAATATGGTACTACGAGGTCCCTAAGATAAGATGGGACCTGATTATTCAAAACCTTATAAGTAAGAAGAAGAATTTTAAATTCTATTCTAGAATTAACAGGAAGCCAATGAAGAGAGGCCAACACGGGTGAGATATGCTCTCTCCTGCTAGTCCCCGTCAGTACTCTAGCTGCAGCATTCTGAACCAACTGAAGGCTTTTTAGGGAACTTTTAGGACAACCTGATAATAATGAATTACAATAGTCCAGCCTAGAGGAAATAAATGCATTAATTAGTTTTTCAGCATCACTCTGAGACAAGACCTTTCTGATTTTAGAGATATTGCGTAAATGCAAAAAGGCAGTCCTACATATTTGTTTAATATGCGCTTTGAATGACATATCCTGATCAAAAATGACTCCAAGATTTCTCACAGTATTACTAGAGATCAGGGAAATGCCATCCAGAGTAACGATCTGGTTAGACACCATGCTTCTAAGATTTGTGGGGCCAAGTACAATAACTTCAGTTTTATCTGAGTTTAAAAGCAGGAAATTAGAGGTCATCCATGTCTTTATGTCTGTAAGACAATCCTGCAGTTTAGCTAATTGGTGTGTATCCTCTGGCTTCATGGATAGATAAAGCTGGGTATCATCTGCGTAACAATGAAAATTTAAGCAATACCGTCTAATAATACTGCCTAAGGGAAGCATGTATAAAGTGAATAAAATTGGTCCTAGCACAGACCCTTGTGGAACTCCATAATTAACTTTAGTCTGTGAAGAAGATTCCCCATTTACATGAACAAACTGTAATCTATTAGACAAATATGATTCAAACCACCGCAGCGCAGTGCCCTTAATACCTATGACATACTCTAATCTCTGTAATAAAATTTTATGGTCAACAGTATCAAAAGCAGCACTGAGGTCCAACAGAACAAGCACAGAGATAAGTCCACTGTCCGAAGCCATAAGAAGATCATTTGTAACCTTCACTAATGCTGTTTCTGTACTATGATGAATTCTAAAACCTGACTGAAACTCTTCAAATAGACCATTCCTCTGCAGGTGATCAGTTAGCTGTTTTACAACTACCCTCTCAAGAATCTTTGAGAAAAAAGGAAGGTTGGAGATTGGCCTATAATTAGCTAAGATAGCTGGGTCAAGTGATGGCTTTTTAAGTAATGGTTTAATTACTGCCACCTTAAAGGCCTGTGGTACATAACCAACTAACAAAGATAGATTGATCATATTTAAGATTGAAGCATTAAATAATGGTAGGACTTCCTTGAGCAGCCTGGCAGGAATGGGGTCTAATAAACATGTTGATGGTTTGGATGAAGTAACTAATGAAAATAACTCAGACAGAACAATCGGAGAGAAAGAGTCTAACCAAATACCTGCATCACTGAAAGCAGCCAAAGATAACGATACATCTTTGGGATGGTTATGAGTAATTTTTTCTCTAATAGTCAAAATTTTGTTAGCAAAGAAAGTCATGAAGTCATTACTAGTTAAAGTTAATGGAATACTCAGCTCAATAGAGCTCTGACTCTTTGTCAGCCTGGCTACAGAGCTGAAAAGAAACCTGGGGTTGTTCTTATTTTCTTCAATTAGTGATGAGTAGAAAGATGTCCTAGCTTTACGGAGGGCTTTTTTATAGAGCAACAAACTGTTTTTCCAGGCTAAGTGAAGATCTTCTAAATTAGTGAGACGCCATTTCCTCTCCAACTTACGGGTTATCTGCTTTAAGCTACGAGTTTGTGAGTTATACCACGGAGTCAGACACTTCTGATTTAAAGCTCTCTTTTTCAGAGGAGCTACAGCATCCAAAGTTGTCTTCAATGAGGATGTAAAACTATTGACGAGATACTCTAACTCCCTTACAGAGTTTAGGTAGCTACTCTGCTCTGTGTTGGTATATGACATTAGAGGACATAAAGAAGGAATCATATCCTTAAAAATGAATTAAAAGATTTAAAAAGCACAATAAAAGAGTAAAAAAAAAATTAAAAAGCATAGTAACACAATATGCTAGCCATAAGAAATAGAAAATGTGCATCTTAAGTCTGGACTTAAGTCTCCACAGAATCTGACCGCTTTATTGACACAGGGAGATCATTCCACAGAACAGGGGCATGATAACAGAAAGCTTTGTGACCCACAGACTTTTTATTCACCCTAGGGACACAAAGTAGTCCTGCATCCTGCGAACACAAAGCATGGGCTGGTACGTAGGGTTTAATTAGGTCAGCTAAGTAGGGAACTTAAAATCTGATCTCATAGGGACAGGAAGCCAGAAAAGAGTTGCCAAAATGGGTGTAATATTGTCAAACTTTCTGCTTCGTGTCAAAAGTCTGGCAACCAATTGGAGACCCCTAATGCTGGATTGCTGTAACCCAGTAAAAGAACACTGCAGTAATCCAATCTAGAAGAGACAAATGCATGAATCAGGGTCTCAGCATCATGCATAGACAGAATTGGATGAATTTTCGCTATATTTCGCAGATGGAAGAAAGCAGTCCTCCTAATATATCTAAAGTGGAGGTCAAAGGACAACGTAGGATCAAAAATTACCCCAAGGTTCCTCACTTTGTCAATGTGATGTATGACACAGCTTTTCAAATTGATGCCGATGTCTCACTGGACCAAGAACCATCATTTCAGTCTTATCAGAGTTTAGAAGTAGGAAGTTACTGGACATCCAGCTTCTCACTGATGTAAGACAATCTTCTAAAGATTTTATGTGGTTGAGATTACCAGCAGTTATTGGCATGTACAATTGAGTATCATCAGCATAGCAATGAAAAGCAATCCCAAAACGCCACAGTATATGTCCAAGGGGTGCTATACGTATATAGGGAGAAAAGCAGGGGGCCTAAGACGGATACCTGTGGAACCCCAAATTTCATGTCACTAAGGCTAGAGGTAGTGTTATTTTACAAAACACAGTGAGAATGACTGGACAGGTAAAATGTCAACCATGCAAGGGCACTTCCAGTAATCCCAAAATGAATCAAGTAGAGTGTGATGATCCACGGTATCAAACGCAGCACTGAGATCTAACAGCACCAAAACCGTAGTGGTGTCCGAGTCCATTGCAAGCAGAAGATCATTCACTACTTTAGTGAGGGCTGTCTCTGTGGAATGATATTTTATAAAGGCAGACTGCAGTGGCTCAAAAAGATTATTGTCAGTAAGGTGGTCCACGAGCTGCCATGAAATCACTTTTTTCCAGAATTTTAGAGCAAAATCGTAGATTTGATATCGGCCTATAGTTTTTCAATACACTAGGGTCAATATTAGATTTCTTAAGTAATGGTTTAATCACTGCAGAGTTGAAACATTTAGGAACAGATCCAGAAGTTAAAGAAAGATTAATCATTTCCAGTACAATCGGCCCAAGAGTGGGCCACAGGTCCTTAAACAGTTTTGTTGGTATAGGATCAAATAAGCAGGTTGTGCTTTTTGTAGACATTACGAGTTTCATCAGCATGCCTTGTGAGATACTATCAAATTCTGTAAATCTTGATAATACCTCAGTTGTAGCACCCACCTCAGTAGCAGAGTGTAGTGGCTGGGTTGAGGCATGTTGGGATATATTTAACCGAATGACTTCAATTGAATATAGGTTGAAGAGGATTTGCAAATCATTGTATTCTGTTTTTATTTACATTTTACACAATGTCCCAACTTCATTGGAATTGGTGGTGTAGTTGGAGAAACTGTGTATTGTGCAACGTTTGTCTGTTGCCTCAGTCGTTATACAACTTCATGATGAAGGGGTGTAGACTGTTGGGAAAGTGTAGTGACACGGACCCACAACAGGGGGCGTAAATGAACGGACAATGGAAGGAGTCAAATTATAACACTTTACTGTTGTGAATGACACAACCAAACACAGCAGATTACAGAATGTGCAAAAGTCAATCAATAAAGGTGTCGTGTGGGCAGGCTCAACGATAGGAGACGCCCGTCTGGAAACGAACCGGAACCACACGATTTCCACTACCACCGAACCTGAGGAATACTGGAGCCGCCAAATCCCAAAGTCCCCAGGTGGCCACCGTCTCAGCGTGTCGGATCTGGTACTGCTGGCAGAAAGCAAAGACAGTCAAGTGTGGGTGTGAGAACACCCAGCAACAATCCTGGTGGGAATTCCACCTCATCAGCATGCCTTGTGAGATACTATCAAATTCTGTAAATCTTGATAATACCTCAGTTGTAGCACCCACCTCAGTAGCAGAGTGTAGTGGCTGGGTTGAGGCATGTTGGGATATATTTAACCGAATGACTTCTATTTTCTTCTCGAAGTAATCCAAGAAGTCCTGTGCTGAAAAGGGAGAGTGACTTACAGGTGGTTGTCCATGTATGTTGCCACCGTGTTGAACAAGAACTTTGAGTTATGCTTGTTTTTATTGATCAAATCAGAGTAATAGGTCCGCTTTGTAGTGAGTAGTGCATGCTTATAGTCTAAGATAGCATCACACCACGCAAGGTGGAATACTTCTAACTTGGAGCAACACCATTTCCGTTCAAAACCTCTAGCCTTCTGCCTGAGGTCATGCAAGTAACCATTGGTTCAATGGTTACTTGTGTGGTTACTTGATTGTGCTTTGGGAAGGCGTGGTTTTAACAGAGGTGGTGCAATCATGTCAAGTGTAGTTTTGAGTGCCGAATTTAAACTATCCACAAGACTGTTTACTAATTGGGCATTCTCCTAACGTGAAGCTAAGATACCAGGCAGTCTAGCTTCGAGTTCAGTCATAGTTGAGGAGCTAATACGTTGCCTCAGTAATAGATAAGTTGTTGTTCCACTAAACGCAGCAGCAAAACTGTAAACCTAATAAGTGAGTGATCAGAGACCACCGATGCAAAAGGCGTGATGTCAAAGTACATTAACCTTTAACCTTGTCTTTGATGTTTGACCTTTGTAGGTAATTGTTGACAGTGACCTTGACATCACTGACCTACATTTACCTCAATGTGATCTATGAGGTCTATTAGAAAAGTATCCGACCGTATTATTTTTTTCAAAAACCATATGGATTTGAATCACGTGTGATTGCATCAGACAAGCTTGAACCCTCGTGCGCATGTGCGCAGTTTTTCCACGCCTGTCGGTTGCGTCATTTGCCTGTGAGCAGGCTTTGAGTGAGGAGTGGTCCAGCCCCCTCGTCGGATTTTCATTGTCAGGAAATGGCGGAATGATTTGGGCTTTTTTTCCATCAGAATTTTTTCAGAAACTGTTAGAGACTGGCAGCTGGAAACCATTAGAAAAATTTATCTGGCTTTCGGTGAAAATGTTACGGGCTTGGTAGAGAATAAGGAGTGTTACTGTTGCTTTAAGGACGGCCCCCAGCGGCTGTGGGGCGCGCCGAGCTCCGAAGCCGCCATCGACAGGCTGAACGACCATTTCATTTCTAAACGGATGGCTGTCTGTATCTGTGACCATCGTGTGCCATTTCTCTGGTTATCACAAGAGCTGGACATCAACCATTTTCCGGCAGATTTCACTTTTAACAAGAGATTTTGTCATGGAAAGCTGAGCGGAGGCTTCGCGCGTCACGATGGATTCGCTACTGGAGCGAGACAAAACCACCTCCGTTTTGGTCTCACAGGACGGCTTTGAGATGGCGTTCAGACAGCTGTCGGTGGTTTTTCCATCGAGTGATTATCCAAGAAATTGTGGATGTGCCTGGACATGCCAGAACATGTCCCGTGAGGCTTCATCATGGCGTTGCTGTGCGCCATGCGGCACCGCCGCGACGCGCGAAGCATCCGCTCCTCTTTCCATGACAAAAACTCCTGTAACAGTGGAATGTGCCGTTCATTTCCAAACTGGACGCAGTGTTTTATCCAGGACGTCGTCTGACTAGTACAGGAATTGTGAAAAGACGTGGACATGTGCGCCATGCGGCACCACCGCAACGCGTGGAATTCCTCCACACGTCTGTCTCAATGTGCCGAAAAAGTGCTGATGTCCACGTCTTTTCACAATTCCTGTGCTAGTCAGACGATGTCCTGGATTATATTTGTCCATGATGGAAGGAGACTAGTGACGGATGCTATCAAGGCGCCCAGACAACTTTGAAACTTTGAAGGAGTTACAGGTTTTTATGGTTGTACAACCCCAATTCCGGTGAAGTTGGGACGTTGTGTAAAATGTAAATGTAAATAAAAAACAGAATGCAATGACTTGCAAATCCTCTTCAACCTATATTCAATTGAAGACACCACAAAGACAAGATATTTAATGTTCAAACTGATAAACTTTATTATACTTAAGCAAATATTTGCTCATTTTGAAGTGGATGCCTGCAACACATTTCAAAAATGGGCAACAAAAGATTGGGAAAGTTGATGAATGCTCAAACAACACCTAATTGTAAACAGGTGAGTGTCATGATTGGGTATAAAAGGAGCATCCCCAAAAGACTCAGCCTTTCACAAGCAAAGATGGGGTGAGGATCACCACTTTGTGAACAACTGCATGAAAAAATAGTCCAACAGTTTAAGAACAATGCTTCTCAACGTTGAATTGTAAGGAATTTAGGGATTCCATCATCTACAGTCCATAATATAATCAGAAGTTTCAGAGAATCTGGAGAACTTTCTACACGTAAGCGGCAAGGTCAAAAACCAACATTCAATGCCCGTGACCTTCGATCCCTCAGTCGGCACTGCATTAAAAACCAACATCATTGTGTAAAGGATCTTACCGCATGGGCTCAGGAACACTTCAGAAAACCATTGTCAGTTAACACAGTTCGTCGCTACATCTATAAGTGCAAGTTAAAACTCTACCATGCAAAGTGAAAGCCATACATCAACAACATCCAGAAATGCCGCCACCTTCTCGGTGCCCAAACTCATTTGAAATGGACAGACGCAAAGTGGAAAAGTGTGCTGTGGTCTGATGAGTCCACATTTCAAATTCTTTTTGAAAATCATAGACGTCGTGTCCTCCGGACAAAAGAGGAAAAACACCATCCAGATCTACCAGTGCAAAGTTCAAAAGCCAGCATCTGTGATGGTATGGGGGTGTGTTAGTGCCCATGGCATGGACAACTTACATATCTGTGATGGCACCATCAATACTGAAAGGTACAGCCAGGTTTTGGAGCAACACATGCTGCCATCCAAGCAACGTCTTTTTCAGGGACGTCCCTGCTTATTTCAGCAAGACAGTGCCAAGCCACATTCTGCACGTGTTACAAAAACGTGGCTTCATAGTAAAAGAGTGCGGGTACAGGACTGGCCTGCCTGCAGTCCAGACCTGTCACCCACTGAAAATGTGTGGCACATTATGAAGCGCAAAATACGACAACGGAGACCCAGGACTGTTGAACAGCTGAAGTCGTACATCAAGCAAGAATGGGAAAGAATTCCACCTACAAAGCTTCAACAATTAGTGTCCTCAGTTGCTAAATGCTTATTGAGTGTTGTTAGAAGGAAAGGTGATGTAACACAGTGGTAAACATACCACTGTCCCAGCTTTTTTGAAATGTGTTGCAGACGTCCATTTCAAAATGAGCAAATATTTGCACAAAAAAAAAAAAAAGTTTATCAGTTTGAACATTAAATCTCTTGTCTTTGTGGTGTATTCAATTGAATATAGGTTGAAGAGGATTTGCAAATCATTGTATTCTGTTTTTATTTACATTTTACACAATGTCCCAACTTCATTGGAATTGGTGGTGTAGTTGGAGAAACTGTGTATTGTGCAACGTTTGTCTGTTGCCTCAGTCGTTATACAACTTCATGATGAAGGGGTGTAGACTGTTGGGAAAGTGTAGTGACACGGACCCACAACAGGGGGCGTAAATGAACGGACAATGGAAGGAGTCAAATTATAACACTTTACTGTTGTGAATGACACAACCAAACACAGCAGATTACAGAATGTGCAAAAGTCAATCAATAAAGGTGTCGTGTGGGCAGGCTCGACGATAGGAGACGCCCGTCTGGAAACGAACCGGAACCACACGATTTCCACTACCACCGAACCTGAGGAATACTGGAGCCGCCAAATCCCGAAGTCCCCAGGTGGCCACCGTCTCAACGTGTCGGATCTGGTACTGCTGGCAGAAAGCAAAGACAGTCAAGTGTGGGTGTGAGAACACCCAGCAACAATCCTGGTGGGAATTCCACCTCCACCTCTCACTCAATACTTGCAGCGCGTCCTCAGAGGAAAAAGAGTGCAGTATTGCAAACACTCACAATAAACAGATTTTCAATATTACCACAAAGGCTGAGGATATTACCTCTAGATAAAGATGATATCTCGGCAGTGTGGTGAAGGTGTCTTCCTGCTTTTATTCCAGATGTGGGTTGGTTGATTAGTGACAGCTGTCACGGATGATGGGTGACAGCTGTCACCACGGCTTGTTCCTGAGGCGGCAGCGCCCTCTCGTGCCTGAAGCCCGCACTTCAGGCAGGGCGCCCTCTGGTGGTGGGCCAGCAGTACCTCCTCTTCTGGCGGCCCACACAACAGGACCCACCCCTCAACGGGCGCCTCCTGGCGCCCGACCAGGCTTGTTCGGGTGGCAACGATAGAAATCGGCCAGGAGGGCCGGGTCCAGGATGAAGCTCCTCTTCACCCAGGAGCATTCCTCGGGTCCATACCCCTCCCAGTCCACCAAATACTGAAAGCCCCGGCCCATTCGACGGACGTCCAAGAGCCGGCGAACTGTCCAAGCCGGCTCCCCGTCGATAATACGGGCAGGAGGCGGCGCCGGACCGGGTGCACAGAGGGGTGAGGTGTGATGCGGCTTGATTCGGGAGACATGGAAAACCGGATGGATCCGCAGTGAGGCCGGGAGTTGGAGCCTCACTGCGGTAGGACTGAGGACCTTAAGGATGGGGAAGGGTCCAATGAAGCGGTCTTTCAGCTTGGGGGACTCGACCTGGAGTGGAATGTCCTTAGTGGAAAGCCATACCTCCTGCCTGGGCTGGTATGCGGGGGCCTGGGACCGTCGACGGTCTGCATGGGCTTTAGCCCTTGTCCGGGCCCTCAACAAGGCCGAACGGGCGGTGCGCCACACCCGACGGCATCTCCGCAGGTGGGCCTGGACCGAGGGCACACCGACCTCTCCCTCCACTAAAGGAAACAAAGGGGGTTGGTACCCCAGACACACCTCGAACGGGGAGAGGCCGGTGGCAGAGGACACTTGGCTGTTATGAGCGTACTCGATCCAGGCCAGATGTTCACTCCAAGCCGTCGGGTGTGCAGAGGTCGTGCACCTAAGGGCTTGCTCCAACTCCTGGTTGGCCCGTTCGACCTGTCCGTTAGTCTGTGGGTGATACCCAGACGAGAGGCTTACGGTGGCCCCCAGTTCCCGGCAGAAACTTCTCCACACCTGCGAGGAGAACTGGGGACCGCGATCCGAAACGATGTTTGTTGGTATCCCATGCAGCCGGACGACATGGTGGACCAGGAGATCCGCCGTCTCCTGGGCCGACGGGAGCTTCGGGAGGGCCATGAAGTGGGCCGCCTTGGAGAATCGGTCCACTATCGTGAGAATGGTGGTGTGTCCCCGGGACGGCGGGAGGCCCGTGACAAAATCCAGACCGATGTGGGACCAGGGGCGGTGAGGCACAGGAAGTGGCTGTAGGAGTCCCTGTGCCTTCTGGTGGTCCGCCTTGCCCCTGGCGCAGGTGGTGCAGGCCTGGATGTAAGCCCGGACATCAGTCTCCAGGGACGCCCACCAGAAGCGCTGCCGGACCACTGCCATGGTCCTACGCACCCCTGGGTGGCAGGAGAGCTTGGACCCGTGACAGAAGTCCAGAACGGCAGCTCTGGCCTCTGGTGGGACGTACAATCTGTCTTTTGGTCCTGTTCCGGGATCCGGGCTCCGTGCCAGGGCCTCCCGGACGGTCTTCTCCACGTCCCAGGTTAGGGTAGCCACGATAGTGGACTCCGGTAGAATGGGTTCCGGTGGATCCGACAGCTCGGTCTTGACTTCCCGTTCATGCACCCGGGACAGGGCATCCGATCTTTGGTTCTTGGTCCCGGGGCGGTAGGTGATCCGGAAGTCAAAACGGCTGAAAAACAGTGACCAGCGGGCTTGCCTGGGGTTCAGTTGCTTGGCGGTCCTGATATACTCCAGGTTCCGGTGGTCAGTGAAAACCGTGAAAGGCACTGACGCTCCCTCCAACAGGTGTCTCCACTCCTCAAGAGCCTCTTTCACCGCAAGGAGCTCTCGATTGCCCACGTCATAGTTCCGCTCTGCTGGGGTCAACCTGCGGGAAAAATAGGCACACGGGTGAAGAACCTTATCGGTTTCTCCGCTCTGGGATAGCACGGCTCCTATCCCTGAGTCAGAGGCGTCCACTTCAACCACAAACTGGCGACTAGGATCGGGCTGCACCAAGATCGGTGCAGTCGAGAACCGGCATTTCAACTCCCTAAATGCGGCTTCGCACCGATCCGACCAGGTGAAGGGAACTTTTGGTGAGGTCAGGGCCGTCAGGGGGCTAACTACCTGACTATACCCCTTAATGAACCTCCTGTAAAAATTTGCGAAGCCGAGGAACTGTTGCAGCTTCCTACGGCTCGTAAGTTGGGGCCAGTCTCTCACCGCTGCGGCCTTGGCCGGATCCGGGGCGACGGAGTTGGAGGAGATGATAAACCCCAGGAAGGACAAAGAAGTGCGGTGAAACTCACACTTCTCGCCCTTCACAAACAGCCGGTTCTCCAACAACCGCTGCAGGACCTGACGTACATGGGTCTCAGGGTCCGGAGAAAAGATGAGTATATCATCCAGGTATACGAAGATGAATCGGTGCAGGAAGTCCCGCAAGACGTCATTAACCAAAGCTTGGAACGTCGCGGTGGCGTTAGTGAGACCGAACGGCATGACCAGGTACTCAAAATGACCTAACGGGGTGTTGAATGCCGTCTTCCATTCGTCTCCCTTCCGGATCCAAACTAGGTGGTATGCGTTCCTAAGATCCAACTTTGTGAAGATTTTGGCTCCATGCAGGGGGGTGAACATCGAATCCAACAAAGGCAACGGGTATCGGTTGCGAACCATGATCTCGTTCAACCCCCGGTAATCAATGCATGGACGAAGACCGCCATCTTTTTTGCCCACAAAAAAGAAACCTGCTCCCATCGGAGAGGTGGAGTTACGGATCAGCCCGGCAGCTAAGGAGTCCCGGATGTAGGTCTCCATTGATTCGCGCTCAGGTCGGGAGAGGTTGTACAGCCTGCTGGACGGGAACTCCACACCTGGCAACAAATCGATGGCACAATCGTACGGACGATGCGGGGGAAGAGTGAGTGCCCGATCCTTGCTAAAA
The DNA here is from genome assembly GCF_902500255.1 of Thalassophryne amazonica. Lineage (NCBI taxonomy): Eukaryota > Metazoa > Chordata > Actinopteri > Batrachoidiformes > Batrachoididae > Thalassophryne > Thalassophryne amazonica. The sequence continues at coordinate 34,928,917 of NC_047109.1, forward strand.
ACGTCAGCAAGATCGTGGTACTCAACCGGCACTGCCGACAGATTGGGGGGAACTTTGACCTGCTCCTTAGCCTGGGAACCGGGAGGAACCGAGGATCCCAACACATCCGATGGCAGGTCTCGCTCCACTGTACCACCACCCCGGACGGCCAATCAATCCGGGGATTGTGTTTCAACATCCAGGGGAACCCCAGAATCACACGGGAGGTAGAAGGAGTCACAAAAAACTCAATCTCCTCCCTATGATTCCCTGACACTACCAGAGTTACTGGTGGTGTCCTGTGTGTGATTAAAGGGAGTAGGGTGCCATCTAGTGCTCGCACCTGCAATGGTGTAGGTAGCGCCACCAGAGGGAGCCCTACCTCCCTGGCCCATCTGCTGTCTAGCAGATTCCCTTCTGACCCTGTGTCTACCAGTGCTGGGGCCTGAAGGGTTAAATCCCCACTAAGGATTGTAACTGGGAGTCGTGTGGCAATCTGTGTGTGTCCCACGTGAATTTCTTGGCCCACCCTAAGCCCAGTTTCTAGGGGTGGGCGTTGGTGTTTAACCGTTCGGGGCAATTGCTCAATTGATGCTCCATTGAGCCACAAACAAAACACGCCCCGTGTGGAAACCTCCTCTGTCTATTAGGTGGTCTAAATGTGGCCCTGCTCGTGTCCATAGCTTTGTCAGCAGGGGGAGCTGTCGCCCCACGGGACGTAGAGGCCAGGGAGCGTGGGAAGGGCGGACCTTTCTCGGACCCGGAAGGAAGAGGGACGGCGCGCGCCCGGCCACGCCCTTCGTCTCGTTCCCGACGGCGTTCCTCCAGCCGAATGTCTAACCGTATAACAAGATCAATAAGCCCGTCTAATTCCCGTGGTTCATCCTTGGCCACTAGGTGCTCCTTTAGGACTGACGACAGTCCGTTTACAAAGGCGGCGCGGAGCGCAGCGCTATTCCAGCCGGACCTCGCAGCCGCGATGCGGAAGTCGACTGCATAAGCGGCTGCGGTCCGGCGTCCCTGTCTCATTGACAGCAGCACAGTCGAAGCAGTCTCTCCCCTGTTAGGATGATCAAACACAGTTCTGAACTCCCTCACAAACCCAGTGTACGTGTGAAGGAGCCGTGAATTTTGCTCCCAAAGCACCGTAGCCCAAGCGCGTGCCTCTCCCCGAAGCAGTGTGATCACATAAGCTATTTTGCTTGCGTCTGACGTGTACATGATGGGACGTTGTGCAAAGACGAGCGAACACTGCATAAGAAAGTCCGCGCACGTCTCCACACAACCTCCGTATGGCTCAGGAGGGCTTATGTATGCTTCAGGGGATGGTGGGAGGGGTTGTTGAACCACCACTGGAACATTTATATCCAGCACAGGGTCGGCAGGAGGAGGAGCTGCAGCAGCGCCCTGAGCGCTCGCCGCCACTTGCGCGGAGAGAGCCTCCACCCTGCGGTTCAGGAGGATGTTTTGCTCGGCTATTTGATCCATCCGAGCCGTAAAGGCGGTGAGAATATGCTGTAGCTCACCAATCACGCCTCCTGCAGACGCCTGCGCTCCCTGCTCTCCCATTGGTTGTTCAACAGCCTGGTGACGCCCCTCGGAGTCCATGACGCTGGCCGAGATATCCTGTTGGGAAAGTGTAGTGACACGGACCCACAACAGGGGGCGTAAATAAACGGACAATGGAAGGAGTCAAATTATAACACTTTACTGTTGTGAATGACACAACCAAACACATCAGATTACAGAATGTGCAAAAGTCAATCAATAAAGGTGTCGTGTGGGCAGGCTCGATGATAGGAGACGCCTGTCTGGAAACGAACCGGAACCACACGATTTCCACTACCACCGAACCTGAGGAATACTGGAGCCGCCAAATCCCGAAGTCCCCAGGTGGCCACCGTCTCAGCGTGTCGGATCTGGTACTGCTGGCAGAAAGCAAAGACAGTCAAGTGTGGGTGTGAGAACACCCAGCAACAATCCTGGTGGGAATTCCACCTCCACCTCTCACTCAATATTTGCAGCGCGTCCTCAGAGGAAAAAGAGTGCAGTATTGCACAGCCTCCACAAAAGGACCGGTACTCCTGCCAACACTCACAATAAACAGATTTTCAATATTACCACAAGGGCTGAGGATATTACCTCTAGATGAAGATGATATCTCGGCAGTGTGGTGGAGGTGTCTTCCTGCTTTTATTCCAGATGTGGGTTGGTTGATTAGTGACAGCTGTCACGGATGATGGGTGACAGCTGTCACCACGGCTTGTTCCTGAGGCGGCAGCGCCCTCTCGTGCCTGAAGCCCGCACTTCAGGCAGGGCGCCCTCTGGTGGTGGGCCAGCAGTACCTCCTCTTCTGGCGGCCCACACAACAGTAGACAATGAGACCATGCAGAGTTTCAGCTCCAGTTTGCCAGAGGTATCTTCAGAAACCCAAGCCTAGATTTGATCTGTTTTCCTGTTTTACAATCCTTCTTTACTCTGCTCCAATTTGAAACTGTGAATAGGAATGCAACCGGCAAATGTTGCACCATTCCCAGTTTCTCCACTTACATCCACACAAGTCTATAATTGTTTCAGAACTGTCATGGGTGTCTTGGTGGCTTCAGTGTCTCGTCTCCTTCCATCATATTCAATAAATTTTTGAGAACTGTCTACTTGACACAGGTTTACCACCCAGTACCATAATGTTTGTATTTCTATACAATTGATGTAAATGAAGACCAATCTGCTGCTTATCTGTGTCCAAGCCACGGTGGCAGTTGACTGAGTCGCTCACTCCACACTTCCCTATCCTCTGCCAAATTCTCTCACACTTCCTGGGGGAATCTGAGGCATTTCCAAGCCACATGGAAAGTATAATCCCACCAGTGTGTCCTGGGTCTTCCCTGGGGCCTCATCCAAGGGAAGACCCAGGACACGCTGGAGGGATTAGACATATTCATTTTTTTTTTTTCACTTGTTTCCTATACTTGCTTATAATTAATGGTCACGGGGTAACTGGAGCCTGCCCCAGAGGACACAGGGTGAGAGGTAGGGTACACCTTGGACAGGACGCGTCTATCGCAGGGCAACATACAGACAAATTATTTGTTTCCAGTTCACCTAACTTGCATGTCTTTGGAAGAGGGAGGAACCTGGACCACCTGGAGGAAGCCCACATGAACACTGGGAGAACATGCAATCTCCACACCATCCCAGGACCTTGTTGCTGTGAGGCAGCAGTGCTAACCGCTGAGCCACCATGCTGCACTGGACATATTCAGTGACTTGGAAATGTTCATGTATCTGTCTAGAAATCTGCTTGTAAAAGTGATGATTTAATCCTTTAAAATTGTAAATTACTCCGGCCCAACTTTTGTTGGAATATGTTGCAGACCTTAAATACAGGAATGGATGTATATTAATAAAGGAAATGATGTCAACACACAAAACATGAAATATCTTCAAATGCAATGCAGTGAAATTCAAGAAAAAAAAAAATTAATAAAAATTGGTCTAGAAATTAGGAGAAATTTCACGTAAACTAAAATTAATCAAAAGATGTTAAGCTTGTGGGGAAGAAACAAAACCCCAACATATATTGTTACTGCTGTCAGGAAGAAAATCCTGATGAATTTAGTGACTATTGACAAGTGCAAAAGCAATACTGCAGACGATTTGGAATAATATTTCTCCATCTGCAAATATGTGCAAATACAACATTGCACAACAGGCTTGTTAAAGAATCTTGTACAAATAAATAAATCAGAAGCACAGAGGCTGAATTAGTCCCTGTGATTAGAATCAAAATGTTTTGTGACTTACTGATTAATAATGGATTATTAGTCAAGTGTGAGGTCTGTATGGCAAAATATCAGAGGTGAGGTGTAAGTACGGACCAAAACGAAAAACACAGAAGTCCGATAATCCCGTACAGACCGAGCAAGCGAGGTTAATAATTTGTTTATTATATAGCTGTTATCAGTGGTGGGCACAAATAACCAAAAAGTAGCTTTGATAACTGGTAAGCAGCTAACTGAAAAGTGATATATAACACTTATCTGTTAATTTTAAAATAATGAACTAATTCTGAAGAATTGAACATTAACACACCAAAGGGATTATGGATAAACTAAGCCTCCGCTCATGCTGATTGGTTGAGTCATTCATTCTATGTAAAAACCAACACAAGTGAATCAATGTAACATGTGCTGGTGTTTATAAATAAATGTGCTTTTGTAAAATCTGTCTTTTTTCTCATTTGTATATAAAAAAGAAAGAAATTTTCAAGATCCTGCTAGACAGCGCCTAAGTGCACGCGTGATGACATCACAATTTTATCCGGTTAGGGAGACAAGGCTTCTTTCAATAAAAAGAACTGTCAAAAACTTTCTTGTGTGTGGTTGGAGTTAAGTGGTGATAGGAAACACCGTTTGAATGCTTGAATAACGATGTCAGTCGCACAAAGAAATAAAATAATAGTGAAAACATGTTCGGTGCGGTGTCATAATGCATCAGTCAGTCGCTGCGTGAGGCGTCATAACATCTGATCGGTTAGCGGCTCGGTGCGGTGTTATAACAGATCAATCAGTTGCTCCGTGAGGCATCATAACATCAAGCCTGGTTCATATGGCAAGATAATTAGGCTGATGTCGGACCCGATCTTCCCCTTCCGACAATCTTAAGGACGCCCCGACAATCGTGATGACGCTAAATATAATCTTATCAGATATTCCTGCCTTGTGTGGTGTGTTAAGAAGGACATGAGAAGCTAAATGTGACATGCAGTCAATCAGAAAGCGAGGTGTCTGACCTGGGAATGTTTGTGTGTGAAATCAGTTCGTGTGTGTTGTTTTTACCTTGTGGCTGACACCACACACTGTACAACTAAACCTGTCAGATCTATGATTTATTTTATCTCCACGTGTGGTCTCTCAGGTTTTGGAAACATACAGATCATTTTAAAATCCTGTGGTCGACAACACTGTGATATAACTGGTCGCCAGTAGAAGGCAGTGTTCTATGCATTTTGACGCCGGTTATATCACACGGCCTGAATCACAATTGAACAGACTTTTTGGCTTTTGGAGAAGCAACCTGGTCTTATTCTGGCATTTTTACATAAAACAAACACAATAACAACATCTATAAACCCAGAGAATATATTCATAAAGCACAATATACAAAGAGTTTAATGCTGTTGTCCATGTGGACCCTGATCAGTGTCTCAAATGCATTTCTCCTGCCGTGAACGTTTACCCAGAATGCACTGTGCACACACCATGTCCACACTAAAATCTTTAAAATTAGTCCAATACTTTAAAAATAAAACATATATCTGATATTTTCACTTTATAAAACTTCAGATGTGACGTTAATTTAAATAACTTGTCCAAAATTAGTTTGGTTAAAATTTTAACCATAAGTTAAAACTGTATGCCTCTGGATGACTTGGGTGCTATTGCCAGCATATTAGTATGGGGTCAAAAGAAATGAGCTTTTTTCTTTTCCATGACCAGTTCTCCTTTGTCTGCAGAGGATAGAGTAGTATCTTCTAGAACCAGCTCTTCTCTGTTTGTAGAGGATAGAACTGCACATCTACTATAAAAAGCTACGTCTGCAAAAATGTTCACGGTCTAAAAATTATCAGACCAAAGCTTATCGGAAGATAATGGATCCAGTGATGGTTTTCAAAGTTATCTGAAAAGCTAATCTGATAATGAAAACATTATCTTTGATAATTAGTGGTTAACGGATTAACGGAACTGAGCTCACCACTGGCTATTACATATATAAACGGTGTTGCCACAGTCACTTTGAAAAGTTACTTTTTTAAGTTACATACAACAGTTACACATTTTGCAGTTACTTCATAAAGTTACTTCATTAGCAGCTCCGAACAACTTGTCAGCAGCTGCTGAATGTAACTAATGAAGAAACTAGTAATCTAACTTAGTTATTTTTAAGATTGAGTGCTCAGAAAAGTAACTATTAGTTACTTTGCTGATTACTCAGTCTTAAGAGTAACCAAGTTAGATTACTAGTTACCTTATTAGTTATATTACTTATTAGTTGCAAGTTGTCATCAACTCCTAATAAAGTAACTGCATAAAGCTGCTGTTGAAGTAACTGTATAAAGTAACTGTTTAAAGTAACTAAAAAAGGAATTAATAAAGTAACTTTTCAAAGTAACTGTGGCAACACTGTATATAAACACACAAACTTGCGGTATCACCCAAATATGAAAGCTCATCGTCTTTCTTCACCTCCATGAAGAACATGCTAACAGATGGTCTGGTCATTAGCTGGTAAACTTTCAATCTGTGTGTTTTTCTGATGCTGTTTAGATATTTATGGAGTATGTTCATGTCCGACTCATCATGTTTTTTAGCCTTCTGGTTTGTAAAGAATGGGATACGTGTTTCGGACCAATCGTCATGGTAACCGGCCTGATATGGGAAAATATCAGACCAGATATCAGTCTGCAATCAGAGCGTGCATAGCGTGGCAGCCGATGTAATAATATTCAGTATTTACTGTTGATGTTCTGTGACAGAAAGCTAAAAGAGTCTATCATTGTCCAAATATTTATGGGCCTGGGTGTGTACCTCTTCTCCAGCGGTGATGCTGACAGTGTGAAGCTGTGCTGGTGTGACTGCTGGAGTGGATCACTTGATCGTGGCCTCCTCCTCCTCCTCCCCCCGCTGTAACCTCCTGCTCCCTCTGTCTCTTTAGAGGAGCAATAGAGATGTGGAGGGTGAGGGAGACTGACAGTATGCGCTCCCCTGCTCAGTAAATATGAACTGCACCCAGCAGACAGACTCATTCATCACAGTGGAAAGAGGGAGGAAAAGGGAGGGAAGAGTACTGGCTGGAGGGACACCGAAAGACAAAGAGAAATGTCCCGAGGAGAGGCCGAGGGAGGAAGGAGCAGGACAGAGGAAGGAGGTGGGAGTAATAGGATGGAAAGAGGATAAAAGAAAGGAAAGTGTTGTGAGTGGGAGTAAGACATAAGAGGGAGAGGATGGATAAAGGCACGAAGAGAAGGAACCTCAGAGCTGCTGAGGACATCCAAAAACCTCATCACCAGAAGAATCTGTCTCATGATGGCCTCACCGAAGCATCACGTTGTGAGAACATCGTTAGTTTGCTGCCCACAGTCAGCAGATGTCTGACTTCTGGCTCGTCATGTCTGACCTTCAGTAACCTCCTCCAGGATATTTACACATTTAATGTGCTTAAAATGTCACAAAAATAATAAAATACTGCTGCCTTATTACAATAGCAAGTCACACTAATGCCTTCCTCCATTTTTCTTCTATAGCTGTGTCTCAATTCAGGGGCCACATCCTTCAAAGGCAGCATCCTACGAAGATACAGTGAATCAAATAAGTATTTGATCCACTGTCGATTTTGCAGGTTTTCCCGCCTACAAAGAATGTGTTGGGAAAGTGTCAGTACACGGACCCACAACAGGGGGCGCAAATGAACGGACAATGGAGAAAGTCAAATAACAAGGCTTTACTGTTGTGAACGTGCACAACGAATACAACCAATCACGAAATGGACAACAGTCAATTCACAAAAGTGTCGTGTGGGCAGGCTCGAAGATAGGAGACGCCTCTCCAAGGTAAGACCCGAACCACACGGCTTCCTCCGCCACAGGACCCCGGAAATACTGGAGCCGCCAAGTCCCGAACTCCCAGGTGGCCACTGCCTCCGCGTGTCGGACCTGGTACTGCTGGCGAGGAACAAAGAACAGTTAGATGGGGGCGCGTTTGCACCCAAGACTCCGAACAGCAGGGAAGTTACCTCCACCTCTCGTTGGAACAGTAATCCACAAGCTATACACTAATCCAAAAGGATACACTCCGTCAGCTTTGATACGTTACCTCGTAGGTAGAAACGATATCTCGGCAATGAGGTGGAGGTGCCGTCCTGCTGATATACCCCACAGATGATTGCCGTCAGCTGTCTCAGGTGATGGGTGACAGCTGTCACAGTAGCTGCTCACGTGAGGCGGCGGCGCCCTCTGGTGCCTGGAGCCCGCACTCCAGGCAGGGCGCCCTCTGGTGGTGGTGGGCCAGCAGTACCTCCTCTTCAGCGGCCCACACAACAGAATGAAGAGGTCTGTAATTTTTATCGTAGGTACACTTCAACTGTGAGAGACAGAGTCTAAAAAAATATTCAGAAAATCACCTGCTCAATGACCTGAAGAGAGCTGGGACCACAGTCGCAAAGATTACATTAGCAACACACTACGCCATCATGGTTTAAAATCCTGCAGGGCAGCAAGGTCCCCCTGCTCAAGCAGCACATGTCCAGGCCCATTTGGATTTCGCCAATGACCATCTGTATCAGCTGTGCCCACCCTGGAGGGCCCCTGCTCTGCATGTTTTCTAACTCTTCCTGTTCCACTTCCAGTCAATTAATTCTATCAGGTGTGCTCAGCCAATCAAGAGCTGGAAGACACCACTCTTAAAAATCAGGTGTGATTGAGTAGCTAGACATGGAAAACGTGCAGGCAGGGACCCTCCAGGAACAGGGTCGGTGACCCCTGCTGTACTTGAAACCTATATTTTGTATTCTCCTAGCACAGGGCCTCATAGACTACAGGAGAAATCGGGGGAGCTTATGCCCCTCTCAACATCAACGGAGATCCGGTGGAGAGAGTGTCATCTTTTAAGCGTCTGGGAATCCACATCCAAGAAGAGCTGTTCTGGTCCACCAACAACCACGGCAGTTATACAGAAGGCCCAGCAGCCACTGCACTTCCTGAGGCCCCTGAGGAAGAGGAGACTGGAGCAGAAGCTGCTGGTGGCCTTCTATCACGGTACCAATGAAAGTGTGATGGCACACTGCATCACAGCTTGGTTCACCAGAAGTACAGCCGCAGACAGAAAGACTCTGCAGCAACTGATAAACACACCAAAAAAAAAAACAAAAATCACTGGCTGCCCCCAGCCTCATCTTGAGTAGATGGCTTAGTTACCTCCTGCTGTCTTAGCCGATCCAGATCCATCCTCCCAGACCCCTCTCACCTAACACATCACCTGTTCAGCCTGCTCCCCTTGGGCAGGAGATACAGGTCCATCAGAGCCCAAAGCTCCAGGATGACTAACAGTTTCTTTCCCTGGGCTGTGAGAACATTCAGCACTCATGTGCAATAACTCTGACCACCATGTGCAATAACTGAAATCCCGTGGGCCATACTCATACAAATATGTGCAATATGTGCAATCTAATTTTCTCTGTGCCTTATCTAGAATGTATATTTATTTGTTTTAAATACCTTGTACATATCTTCACTTATTTATAACTCACATTTTTCACTTGGTCTGTTAAGTTAGTTATTTCCGAGTCATAGGTGATGGCTTCTTTTTATCTTTTCCTCAAAATCGGTTGCTGAGTGCGCCCCAAATTTCATTGTATGTGTACAATGACAAGTAAAGCTTCTATTCTATTCTTTTCTATTCTATATAACAGCTGAGTGGATCCTTGTCATTTGATTGGTGGCTTGTATGTCACGTGACATGGATTATTCGTACCATTTGCCATTGTGTTTAATTTTTCATTGACCGTGCAATAGTTCTTTTTAGCGTGCAATTTTGGTACTATATAACATGTGCTATTGCCAGTGATGCCGGTAACGCGTTACTTACCACTTTTTTTTAGTAACGAGTAATCTAACGCGTTAATCTTTCCAAATCAGTAATCAGATTAAAGTTACTTCTCCATGTCACTGTGCGTTACTATTATTTTTCATTGTGGGTCGATAGCAGCATTAAACTTGGTCTGTGGGCAGGAGGTCGGGGTTCGACTGAACTGACCACTTTCTGTGAGCTTTTAATCCGCGGTTTTTTGCAGCTGCTCGACTCGTCCTCACCTCTTAAAGCGCGGTGATCAGCACACCTGCACTGAGCTTTACAAAGACATTTTTATACTTTTTTCCTCCTTTATTTAGAATTGTGAGCTGAGCCGCTCTGTATCTGGTCGTTAAAAACAGCTGATCCTCCGCGACGCGTCAACAACTAACACTATTTTCCACTCAAATGCACCTAAACTCTCTTTCTGAGGACCACATGATGTGAAAACGCAATAAAACTTTCTTACCTGTAAATCTGGTCATGTTTTCTGCATAAATAAATGTTATCCATTCTTTGTGCTCAAACGCCAAAGCAGGGGCGAATCCAGATGGAATGGGGGCGTGGGGCAAGGATGTGCCCCCCTCCCCCACAACACCCCTAGATTAAAGGTGCAATTTTGAAGCCGTTTTTTACTACAACTAATATTGCTTAAAATAATAATAATTTCGACAAGTAAAATGTTTAGAGAGAATTTAAATGTTAGAAAAATGTTAGAATTTAATAGTTACCTTTATAAACAATGTAGGCTCGAAATTGCAAGTTTTACTGTTACAGTGCTGTCAACAATTAAATATGAGGTCAAGAAAGAGGTCTTTATTTTACTTTTTATAAAACAAGTATTTATTTTCATTGAAGTCAAGAAAAGTGAGTTTTGGCAAAACAGGTATCATTGTCATGTTGAGGTGGCAGAGGGTTGTTGTCGGCAGCTGGGAAAAGTAACTAAAAAAGTAACTAGTAATCTAACTTAGTTACTTTTACAATTGAGTAATCAGTAAAGTAACTAAGTTACTTTTACAATTGAGTAATCAGTAAAGTAACTAAGTTACTTTTTCAAAGTAACTGTGGCAACACTGGCTATTGCACGCCCTGACAACCGCGCATGCTCACATTAATGGGGAAGCATTTAGCTAAACATGGCAACAGAGTTTGTTTTTCTGGCGGATGACGATTTGAAGGAACTAATTGACACTGCTAATTCTTCTAACACAAAAACACAAATCCACCACACCGTAAGCCACCTGGAGGCATGAAGAGCTGTTAGGATGAAGTTAGAATGAAAAGCTGGACAAATTTCTGATGCGATTTTTCACTGGAGTGAAGACAGTAGACAACAGTCTGTAGACGAAGTCAGTGCACGGCATCACGGACAATATCAGAAATGTTTTTTCCAAGTTGACTGAGAACAATTTTGGGCTCCTATTTAAAGTTTGTGTTGAAATGTTGACATTAAAGCACCAGTGACAAACAACAAAATGTAAGTCCCTTTTTTGTTGTTTATAAATTAATATAATATCAAATGACAAGGATCTGTTTTTGCCATTATATAAAACAAATAATGAATATTTTTTCATTCTTTCAATGGAATGAATATTTCACTCGGCTTCGCCTCATTCAATGGTACATTACTTCTTTCACCTCATGAAATATTTGTACCATTGAACTCATAAACATTCATCATTTGTATATGATTCGATGTTTTAAAATGCCTTTAATATCTAAATGATCTTCACTACATACAACTCTGGATTGTTTCATTCCATCTCTATTGTAGTGGTGTACAAAATTGTGTCACTGAATACTTTTACTAAAATACTATGTTTTTTTAACAGAATTTTCCAAAGTCATTTTTAGATTTTTGAATAGTGTATGAAAGTAAACTGATTATTCTTGGGCAGAAATTTCTTGTTAACTGCTGATGTGCTGCCCAGTAGCTTTGTTTTCCTTTTACTAAATGTATATTTTGCACCAAATTCCACAAAATATGAAAGGCACCCGTACATTTGTTGAAAATCCAAGAATCCTTTGCCCTTTTTTTTGGTCTGTGTCCTCAATTTCCAACAAATTCCCCCTCTTCACTCTGTGCTCTCCATCTTTTTCCACTCGGCACAGAGAGGGGAGAGCAGGAAGATGATGTGTGACAGATGCCACATTTCGACTTTCTGTCAGGGAGATTAATATTGACACAGTGTGTTTCTTACCAGAGGCTTGTTGACTGTGTGTTGCCTGTTGATTTCATTATCTTCTGCTCAGCCACTTTTTTCTTAAGAATCAGACAATAACAGATGTGGCAGCTGATATTGGACGGGATGACTGAACAAGTCATACTGGTGGCTGAGTTGCACATCAGTCGTGTTTCTGTGGATGTATGGAGACCCCCCCCCAGCCCGTCCCCAAGGACACCCTGCACACAGAGGACCTGCAGATTCCAAACCTCTTCAACCCGACGCCATCCTGAGCCATAAGCTGCAGCTTCCTGAGTATCAACCACGACTTTAAGCTCCAGTTCAGATGAGCGTTGGCACCTTGTAGCAGTGGAGGGGTTTGTGTGGCACAGTCAACCTGAGGTAAGTTCACATAAGGCAAAACTAGTCTCAGGTAGAGGAACACACCAGGAACAATTTGGAAAACTGCTATGATGACACACTTGTGGTCCAATCAGGCCCTACCTGTAATTTGCATCACGGCATTTAATTTGCTTCCACTTGTCTCGATCACTTTGCTAAATAAATTTGGAGATATTCACTGAAGCATGTATTTTGTGTTTTGATATTGTATTTGGAAGAAACCAAACAAACAAACAAATAAAAAAAACAGCTGTGTTGCTGACCTAATCATGCCACCATACTGGGATTTTGGTAAATAGAATATTTGCAATTCTGCTTTCAAAATTTAGAGTTGGAAGATGTTTTTTGTTTTTTGCACGTGACTGATTGATTATGGGAGAGACACGAGAAAGAGGCAGCTGATACAAAAAAGAAGCCATGCATCACCACATCTATCACACTGCAGCATTCTGCAAAAACTGAAATGAGTCCCAAGAGAAGCTACAAGTCTGTGTTCACAGTTCACAAAATGGACACTTCTATTATTATCCCTGTCTAACTCTTGCGGGATAATAATTTCCAATAATCAATGCTGTGTTCAGTAAAGTGGGCAGTCCATAGAGGCTCTTGGTGAAATCTGATCATGTTCCATAGACTTAAGTTGTCAAGTGGATGTCTACGGTAGTGAATATCCTGGAATTATTTTGAGTCATATGAATGGTTAGGGAGACTCAGATGGGGACTATCACTTGTATTGTGAAGGAACATCAACTATGGCATTTTGGACATATTGCGTGTTTCTTTAAGCATGTGTCGTGAAGAATTTAGGACAAAGTCCCTACTCAGCAGACATGAGTCTAAGTTCTTTTTCACTGCCAGTCATAAAATCATTTCCTTAAATGTCCACAAAAACCAGAGAATCAAAGAAGAACTTACACTGGACAATGCATTTTATACACTTCAGGGGTCACTAACCACACCCAAAGTGGGTGGCCTTTCTAAATTTAGCACTTCTTACACCAATAAAAACAGTTATTATTGACATCATTATACAAATGCAAATTAGTTAATTTCTTGGAAATCCCCCTCCCCTGTGGGTTCACCCTCTGGGTCAACAGACCCTGAGCCATGAAAATTTACTCCTTTGGCAATTCCCATGTTTTTAATCCAATAGTCATTTTCTAAGTGTTTCACTCAAATTATACCTTTAACTCCAAATTTTGGTCTTATAGTTTCCTTTGCACGAAACATATTTTCTGTTAAACATCTGTTCAGTGTCATCAGAAATACACAATAAACCCCTTTTCTGGCAAGTCATATACAGTAAGTTCTTCATTAACACATCTTTCTTTAACAAAAAATTACACTACACATGAGCCAACATGCACTTTGAGGATGCTGTAGCTAGAGAAACCACGTGGATGCCTACATTTCACTTGGCTGATGCAGATAAATAGCTGTTTTAAAGCTTTACCACCCCTTTACACAGGATGAAGTTTATTGTGCTTTCCTTGTGCGTCCACCAAATGTGCGAGGACACAGCAGGAAGCTCAAGGGAGGCACAAGGAATGCCCAGATCATTCAGGGGACACTCGGTGGAAACACAGAGAATACCATGGACGCTGTCATCACCATGAATTATTGAGCATGCACTGAAAAAATGATACTTTGGATCAACTTTAAAAAATTGATGTAATTTGTTACAGCTAATTTTTTTAGTTTTTCCACAATGTATATTTATGATTTGGTAAAGCGATTCCAGCAGATTTAAACTGGAAACCACAATTTTCCTTTAGACCGATGTAAATAAGTACTTTGAATGAAGTGCACTGATGTTTCACTTTTTTCAGTGTGTTCAAAATAAAGTGGACGCAGAGAGTGAAGGATGTTCAAAGGCACAGGGGAGGCACAAGTGAGGCACAGGGAATGCTTAGGTCTTTCAAGGATCGATCATGGACACTCAGTAGGCGCACAACGATCATGGCTGTTTGTTGTAATTTTCATGCATCATTTAGTCTCCTGTGATCGCAGAATGATGCAGAGAGGAAGCAGAAGGATCAGCAAGAAAGCTGGAAGTAGTTGATGGTCGCACAGAGGAAGCACAAAGAAAGCTCGGAGGATGCCAAAATAATTGACCCAAGACTGGGTTTTAGAACATAGAAACAACCCCAAGGGATGCTGGAGCATTCACACAGAAATGTGTTTTTCATCCTTTCTGCATCCCTTGTGCTTCATTTTAGGATGCATAAGGGAAGCTCAACAGACACCATCCTGTGTAAAGGGGGCATTAAGTTGAACATCTTGTCTGCCTGGGTGGTTGCCATCTGGGACCCAAGGCAGTTCCTTTGTGTGGTGCCACACATCACTGCATCCACCACACCTTGGACAAATCCACCCCGATCTCGGATAGCAACCATACATGTAGACAAGCAGTCGCCATCTCTAGAAAATAACCATCCATCTGCAACATGCAAGAGAAAGTGGGCCATCCACCACAGGGCAGCACCCAGGTCCAAACCGGAGGTGGCTCATGCGGATTGGCACCTTGAGCATCCTTCCCCTGATGAAAGATGACCATCTTCCACTGCTGAAAAGACAAGGATTTATTTATTTAAGATGACATGAAATTTCAGTTTGTTTTCCAGATAGATCACGGGAGACCGGAGCCAAAAGTTTATCTACTTTCTTGCATGAAGCTCCTGTTCTTCCTGTTCTCTGCTCCATCCTACATCGAAGCGATTGGTTATACAACAGACAAAAGTTGCACAATGCCATCGCTCCAGTTACAACCACAGAAGCCTGTAAGTCCTTCAGAGTTTTCATGGCTGTCTTGATGGCTTCTCTCACTCATCTTCTTCATGTATGATCTATCAGTTTTTGAGAAGTACATGCTTCTACCCCAGTCTTTAAGAAATAGAAACAGTGGCACCGTGTTTTCCAGAGTATAAGTCGCAACTGTTGAAAAAAGCCTCTTGAAGAGGAAAAACCCATATGCAAGTCACACCACAGTGTTGTGTGGGCCGCTGAAGAGGAGGTACTGCTGGCCCACCACCACCAGAGGGCGCCCTGCCTGGAGTGCGGGCTCCAGGCACCAGAGGGCGCTGCCGCCTAATGGGAGTAGCCTGGGTGACAGCTGTCACCCATCACCAGACTCAGCTGTTCCACTCAGCACAGAGGTATATCAGGAGGACGGCGTCTCCACCTCAGTGCCGAGATATCGCCTTACGTTAAAGGTAACGTTCTCTGCATTAATATTCTGATTAACTGGCTAAAAGATTTGTTAAACCTTTGCAGGACAGCTGATTATTGTGAGCTAAATTGCTTGGAGAAGTACTCACCTTTCTGCAGTATTGACGTGAGGTGGAGTCAGCTTCTTCCCTCTCTGTGTACTGGGTGCAGCCGCATCCACACCTGTGTGTTTGTTCTCTTGCCAGCAGTACCGGATCCGACGAGCGGAGGCAGTGGCCACCTGGGAATTCGGGACTTGGCGGTTCCAGTATTTCCAGGGTTCGGTGGCAGGGGAGATCTGGGTGGTTCCGGCTCGACTTGGACGGACGTCTCCTACCTTCGAGCCTGCCCACACGACACCAGTGGAATTCGGTGTAAACCCAAATTGTCAATTGTTGTATTGGTTGTGCATTTTCACAACAGTAAAACTTGTTATTTACTTTCTCCATTGTCCGTTCATTGCGCCCCCTGTTGTGGGTCCGTGTTCCAACACTTTCACAACACCACAGTACAAGTTGCACCTTATTTCTGTATTATCAGCTCTTTAGTTTTTGATTTTTGTGCACTGTTGCAGTGTATTTTTTATTATCGTCATTTTCATTTATTTTTGTTAATGTAGTTTATTTTGTTTAGTGATTTGATTCCTTTGAAAGCTCTATATAAATAGTCATTATCATTTTTATTATTAGTAACGAACATGTGGGCTGTATATAAGTTGCACCAGAGTATAAGTCGCAGGACCTGCCAAATAAGTTAACAAAAACAAACAAACAAAAAATCTTGACTTATGTTCAAGAAAATACTGTAAATACATCTCGAGACTGTGCCCGCTGCAACTTATGTCTATTATATCACAAGTTATACAGCTTCATGATGAAGTGGCATAGAGAAAGATAAAAAAAAAAGAATAAATAAAACTGAGGCTTGAGTCTCCCATGTGCCTTCTGGCAGATTACAGCTGAAAATTTATGCCTTATAAATGAAGTCTCCACACATGGGGAAGATAAAGGAAACACATCTCATGACTGAATAAGTAAGGAAGGAAGTTACTAAGGAAGGAAGGATGCACATTGAAAGTTCTGTGTGTTTTATATTACTACCACTACTACTAATAATATTGCTACAGCATTATGATACTACTATAACAAAGAATGAGTTAGACATACAGGAAACACCTTTCATAGCTGAATATGGAAGGAAGAAAGAAGGAAGCAGGCAAGGAAGGAAAGAATCATCCCCTTACATGACAGTGCTGTGGCAGCTCCACATCTGTAAGGAGAGATTTTGAAAATCCTGAGTGAAGAAAAGTAGGCGGGCCAACAGCAGAAAAATTGGGTAAATTAGGGGCATCAGAGTATCGAGGGGGTGAGAAATAATAGGATGGAAAAGAACAAAAAAAAACAACAAAAAGAAATGAAAAGCGCAAAAAGCACTGTGACAAATTGGTGGAGTGTGTCGTGAATTCCCTTTTAGATTTAAAGGCGTGTGTAGCCTATCGTCATATCTTTCCAGAGTAATTTATTTTCTCATTTCTCTCTCTCCTCAGCCCCCTGCTCGCTCTCTCGCTGGCTCCGTGTGAATTTATCTGGCGGTCACGTGGACAGACGAAGGGGGAAAAGTCAATAAAAGTCTCTGGCGACAACTGTTTCCCCTGTTGGTCTTTCGTCTCCTTCTTGCATTATCTCTCCTGCTTTGCCTTCTATTTGTTTATTGGCTGAAGCTGCTTTGCTCCTCCCCGTTTCCTGCTCCTTGGGTTTCATTTCCTCTTTCAGATCCTCTCTCGTGGCTGAGGACGCCAAACCCGCACCTTCACTAGAGAGGCCTATTGATTTTATTCTCTCACAAACAGTACGCTCTACGCTTTGAAATTACAACATTGGGAAGCGGCTCCATCCGTCTGTTCCAATCCACGTCTCAAACATAGCCTGCACATGTGAAGCCATTTATACTGATTTCATTGCACTCTGACAAATGTGTATGATCACCCAAAACATTAAACAGTTCTCAGAAGATTAGCTGGATTTTGGGTTTAAACCTATCCAGAAATATTTAACTCATTCAAAAATAATTCACTCCGGGCTTCAAACTAAATGAAACATCTGCTTTTACAGGTGATTAACTCCTTTCAGGCTTCAGAAACATGAAATGAACAATTTCTTCCACAAATGAGAGGCCTCAGAGGGCTGATGCATACAGATGACAATGTAAATATACAATTATATCTTCTTCTTTCGGCTGCCCCCGTTAGGGGTAACCCAGCAGATCATCTCACCCTGTCTTCTGTAACTTCCTCTGTCACAACCACCACCTCCATGTCGTCCCTCAGCACATCTATAAACCTCCTGTTTGGCCTCCCTCTTGTCCTCCTGCCTAGTGGCTTCATCCTCAGCATCCTTCTTCCTATATAAGCTGGATCTCTCCTCCGCATATGTCCAGACCATCTCAATCTCACCTCTCTGACTACGTCTCCAAACCATCCCACCTGAGCTGTCCCTCTGATATGTTTATTCCTGATCTTGTGCATTCTGAACCCAGTCTCACGGCATGTCGTGATTCAGCAGCCCAAAATATACATTAATCTATTGGTTCATGATATTGTCACTAAAAGCACCTCATTTTTGTCATGGCAGCACAAATTCACTCTAATAAATTCCGTGATGGCTGCACAAAATTACAAATGAAGTGGGGTGGGGGGGCTGGGTGAAGGAGTAGGGTTAGTAATAGTGAGTTAAAAAAAGGCACCCCATTGTGAAAATTTCATGATGGGAGCACGAAAAATAAACATGACACTGGGCTGACATTTTCATCACTCCCTCAGGGAATCACACTCTGCCTCCTGTCTTTTTGTTAGTGCCACCGTCTCTAAGCCGAGCAACATAGCTGGTCTCACTACTGAGACCTCTCATTCACACACATGTACTCAGTCTTGCTCCTACTGACTTTCATTCCCTTGCTCTCCAGAGCATATCTCTCTACAAATATACAACTATATATACAACCCCAATTTCAGTGAAGTTGGGACATTGTGTAAAATGTAAATAAAAACAGAATACAATGATTTGCAAATCCTTTTCAACAAATATTCAATTGAATACACCACAAAGACAAGATATTTAATTTTCAAACTGATAAACTTCATTGTTTTTGTGCATTGTTTTTGTCCCGTGACCTTGAATTCCTCAGGTGGCACTGCATTAAAAACCGACATCATTGTGTAAAGGATCTTACCGCGTGGGCCTAGGAACACTTCAGAAAGCCACTGTCAGTTAACACAGTTTGTTGCTACATCTACAGGTGCAAGTTAAAACTCTACCATGCAAAGGGAAAGCCATACATCAACAACATCCAGAAATGTTGCTGCCTTCTCTGAGCTCGAGCTCATTTGAAATGGACAGACGCAAAGTGGAAAAGTGTGCTGTGGTCTGATGAGTCCACATTTCAAATTGTTTTTGGAAATCATGGACGTCGTGACACAAGAGGAAAACGACCATCCAGACTGTTACCAGTGCAAAGTTTAAAAGCCAGCATCTGTGATGGTATTGGGGGGGTTTGGTGTTAGTGCCCATGGCATGGACAACTTACACATCTGTGATGGCACATCAATACTGAAAGCAACACTTGCTGCCATCCAAGCAACGTCTTTTTCAGGGATGTCCCTGCTTATTTCAGCAAGACATTGCCAAGCCACATTCTGCATGTGTTACAACAGTGTGGCTTCGTAGTAAAAGAGTGCGGGTACTAGACTGGCCTGCCTGCAGTCCAGACCTGTTGCCCATTGAAAATGTGTGGCGCATTGTGAAGCGCAAAATATGACAACGGAGACCCCAGACTGTTGAACAACTGAAGTCATACATCAAGCAAGAATGTGAAAGAATTCCACCTACAAAGCTTCAACAATTAATGTCCTCAGTTCCCAAACGCTTATTGAATGTTGTTAGAAGGAAAGGTGATGTAACACAGTGGTAAACATACCACTGTCCCAGCTTTTTTGAAACATGTTTCAGGCATCTATTTCAAAATGAGCAAATATTTGCACAAAAACAATAAAGTTTATCAGTTTGAACATTAAATATGTTGTCTTTGTGGTGTATTCAATTAAATATAGGTTGAAGAGGAGTTGCAAATCATTGTATTCTGTTTTTATTTACATTATACACAACGTCGCAACTTCACTGAAATTGGATTATCTTTATTTTTATCTTATCTTATCTTCATGCACAATTTCTCCAGTCACAGCAAAAGAAGTCTATAGTCTATAACTTCTTCGGGGTTGTCTTGGTGGCTATCCTCATTAGTCTCCTTTCACGCTCATGCAGGTTTTGAGAACTGATTCCTCCAGACAGATTTATCACAGAGTACCATGACATTTGTATTTGATGTAAATAAAGCCATATTTAGTGACTTGTAGTGACTTGGAAATTTTAATGTGTCCACACCCTGACTTGTCTGAGGAAAAGTGGCTGTAAAGGTGATGATTTACTTGTGTTGCAACAAAGAGTGCAATTATTTGTGCAACCCATCATTTTGTAAATATATTTATTATACTATTTCATTTTATTTCATTAATGCTAAGGTGATCGCCGGCCACTAGCCCTAAGCTTCACTAAAAGACCCAGAAATTAGGTAAAGTTGAGGCCGCGGCACACTCCGTTTCCTAATAAAATGAATTAAAAGAGTAAAAAGTGTAAAACAAAACTATACCAGTATGTTAGCCATACGAAAGGAAAAATAAGTGCATCTTAAGTCTGGATTTGAAAGTCTCCACAAAATCTGTTTTATTGATGCAGGGAGATCATTCCACAGAACAGGGGCATGATAAGAGAAAGCTGTATGACTTGCAGACTTCTTATTCACCCTAGGCACACAAAGTAGTCCTGCACCCTGAGAACGCAAAGCCTGGGCCGGTACGTAAGGTTTAATTAGGTCAGCTAGGTAGGGAGGTGCCAGTCTGTGAACAATTTTATAGACTAGTAGCAGAACCTTAAAATCTGATCTCACTGGGACAGGGAGCCAGTGAAGGGATGCCAAAATGGGTGTAATGTGATCAAACTTTCTTTCAACAAACTTTCAAGTGAGCTCAATCCCTTAATGAAGGTTTTATACGGTGCATGTGCACACTGGAAGATATCAGTTTTAACTTTATTTTACAAGCTTTGAGCATTACAAAGTTAAAGCTCATCATTACATAACAGTTCAACAAAATGATCAATTATTAAGGAGGATAATGATTTTGACCCTGGTACTTTTTGGTTCTTGTGAAACTATTTTGATTCTGTGTGCAAAGTCAAATAATGTAAGCATCCAAAATAAAAGTAGGATGTTTAGACATGCTGTGTTGAAAATTCATTGTTCTGTTAAAAAAGGCACTTGGGAAGTTTTTGAAGAAAAGTTTCATATGGGGGCTCATAATGTTGTCCTCATCTCTACCTAGTTAGTTAGTCAGTTACATTCAAGTTAACTCGTTGCTGTTACCACTATCCCTTCCTTCTTTCCTTCTTCCTTAGCCATGAAATGTGATTCTTGCATGACCAACCTGCTATGTGTAATCACATATAAAAGGCAGCTGTATGTATGTATGTGTGTGTGTGTATATTTGTGACAAACTCTCACATTGTCTGTCACAGGCCAACAAAAGGGTCATCATAACATTAATTTCATCATCCTGAATGTGTGGAATACCTTCATTGTGTACATTACATCTTGCAATCACCACCAGGGGGCATTTAAAAGATGTAGTATTACAAGTATATTTTCCTTGGTTACTGTGACAACCATCTAAAAATCTTGACAAAACAGTCACACATAATCTACATTAGAATAGCCTTACGGACTCTGTCTGTCCAGATCATGACATGAAAACTGTCGATCACGTTACAATATTAGATCAAAGGACTATTAAAGGTCAGCAGTCTTGCTCGCAGCTCGATGATTAACTTCATTTCACCCTAATGAAAATACATTTTAGCTCTTCTAAATATTTTTATTCCTCTCTGGTTACCATTTCAGATGAAACCTGGACTGTCAGAGGTGAAGGAATCACAAATGTCTATGATGTCAGACCCGGGCATCACCCTGGTACACTGCTAGTAGGAGTATATAATACAGTAGCTGTAGTAAATAAACACATGATTTTCAGTGTGCCTGTGCATACATTTACTACTCTTTCTCTTTATTTATGGTAGATCCACATACATATCCACCTGAGCTCGTCTTTCAGTGGGTTTGCCTTCATCTGTGACTGCAATCAAATGTCGGCCTCCTCCACCTCCTCCTCTTCAAACATATCAAAATCTGAGGGAATGAAAAAAAAATGGGGGAAATGAGATGCATCTTGAAAAACAATGAGCCGGCCCACCTTAAAGGAAGGCTGGAAAAGAGGCAGAGGAATGGAATGGAAAAGAGAAAAGAAATAAAAGACTTAAAGTACACCCCTCCTCTCTTTTATTTAATTTAGACGCCAGGCGAAAATCGATCCTGCCATTCGATACGCAATCCGAATCAAGGCGAATTAAGCGGGCGGAAATTAACTCTGAAAATATTTTTGATGGAGTGGCTTGTAGTCTCTCGGCCAAATGGACTGCAAAGTGGAACAAATGACAGGGGCCTAGTGGTGGAGACAGCGCCGCTCCATCTTCCATTAGGCCGTAATGGGATAGGTCCAGCCCCCTAGCTCGACTCGGCTGCATTAATCAAAACAGCCGCTATATGAAGATTTATGGTTCTCCACTCCAGCGGAGCCGGAGCCGGAGCCAGTTCTCTGTGTTTGAAGGAGGGGGTCGGTAGTCTCTCTCTCTCTCTCTCTCTCTCTCTCTCTCTCTCTCTCTCCCTCTCTTTCTCCATCCATCCTCCAGACTTTGTCCCTACCTGTGGGCTTCTACACAACACAGGTGTCGCTGCTTTTCGCACACACACACACACACACACACACACACACACACACACACACACACACACACACACACACACACACACACACACACACACACACACACACACACACCTTTAATCCACAGTGTGTGTAATCGCAAGTGGTTGTTTGTCAACAGGCGTGTCAAGCTATGAGTCTTGTGTTGACTACACAGTCTGTGTGCAGGTGATGTACTGCACCCTAAGGCTGTTTATGACCTTCAGACATGAAAACCATCAACAAAAAATGGCATCTGGCATTTACACACATTTCCTTAAAGAGGTCATACTGTGTAAAATCAGTTTAATCTACCTTTTACAGTCAAATGTGTATTTAAAAAACAAAAATCCTCACAGTGCCACAGCGCTGTCATTGCACTTAGAAACGCCACTGTTATGAGTCAAAAATAGGCTTAGAACAGCTTGTTTAAATATAATGCAATGCTGAAATACCCTCACCCATATGAGCATTGTCTTCTTGATAATCTGCAGTTGTTTAATTGGTATCCCAGTGCAAAGTATATGTATATATAAATTCATTAATTATACATTTATTGTTATTTACAATAATTACTAAGATACTATTGTCTTACGCACAATTTATACATGTTCAGTAAAGCCCCTCTATCAATCAATCAATCATAAAAAATATTTGTTTTAACGGCATCTGCAGGAGGACGTGCGTGTGCGAATACATTGCTTTTGACAAGAGTGGAAATTAGCTTTGAGTTAGCAGAAGTTAGCGTGCACACTGACATCTGCGAAATTATCAAGTTACAAAAACAGGGTTTTCAGTTTTAGAAGTGTTTATTTCTCACTAGATTTACTTAATATATGGCAAAGAGGCTATATTTACACACAAATGAAAGAGTTTGTAGCTAGCTAGTCCAGCCTGTGACGTCACCACACTAACGTCCGCAAAATGTCTTGTAATTCACTCCAGAGGTGTTATCAGGTTATAAAATGGCATTTTCAGTTTTAGAAGTGTTTATTTCTTGCTAGCTTTTACATAATATATGACAAAGAGGTTTTTACACTCAAATGAAACTGAGTTTGTAGCTAGCTAGACCAGCCTGTGACGTCAACACGCCAACGTCCGCAAAATGTCTTGTAATTCACTCCAGAGGTCTTATCGGGTAAAACAAAATGACATTTTCAGTTTTAAAAGTGTTTATTTCTTGCTAGCTTTTACATAATATATGACAAAGAGGTTTTTACACTCAAAGCCGAGTTTGTAGCTAGCTAGACCAACCACTGACGTCACATGCTGTTCTACTCTGATTAGTTGTCACCCCTGCCCCTCAAAAAAACAAGCAAATAATGGAACAGAATGAAACAGAATGTGACTTTTTAACCTGTTAAAATACCTCTTAAAATAGGTCAAGGTTAGCCATTTTGGAACTTGTCCAAGGTCTTAGTCCCAAGAATGTTCCCTGTGAATTTGAAGACTCTGGCAGTAATAGGACTGAACTTATGCTGAGCACGGGCAGAGACAGATGGACAGAAAAAATGGACAGACGCAAAGTCTTCACAATACCCGATGGCCATGGGTAAAAATCAGACAAGGCGCTATGTGGCTGTGGTGTACAGAGTAAGCAGTAGTTCCGATATGGATTCCTTGACATATGTCATAGATATCTATTTATTTGTTTTAGGAAGAATTTTTGGCTACAAAATTGAATATCTATTTTTAAGAGACTTATACTAACTTGATAATTAGTGTGGCCATTATGCTAATAATGTGACCAGTTTAAGAACTTTGTAATTATATGCTCTCTTCTTCTTCTTCTTCTTCTTCTTCTTCTTCTTCTTCTTCTTCTTCTTCTTCTGTGCCACTTACTTAAGTTTTGGACAAAACAAAAATGGCAAAAGAAATAAAACAATAAAATAAAATATATGTAACTAAACAAATGAAAAAAGAACAAGGCCACATCAGTGCCTGTATCTGCACCATAGAATGTCTTGTATCTCTCTGAACCACTGAAACACTGTATGGCCTTTTTATTTGTGTAACATTTCAGGTGTACATTTAATCAAATTTGAGTCAGTAATTAGCACAGTTGTTTGTCCTGTTGTTGCTGTCTGCAGTAACCATCCAAAACATAACTCCATAAATGGACTTCTTACCATCAAAAACCCCTAAAAAGAGGTATTGCATGACATTCCAGATCATCGAGATCAAAAATTGGAAAATTGGCCAAAATCCAAGAGGACGGCGGTGGCCATCTTGAATTCGAAGAAATGCTCAAAGTTGCACAGGTAGCAACCAATCTAATTAAGCTCTCCTAACTCAGCACCGTCTCACATTTTGTTTGTGCTCCAGTCACAAAATGAGTCAAATTTTTGTGACGGGGTTTTTTTTACTAACCCTACTCCTACCCCCAACCCTAACCTTAACCATCCCAACTCCCCGCTTCACTTTTGGAGTCCAAGACAATTTCCCCAGTAATTTCCCACAATAAAGTGTATCATATCATATCATATTGTATCATGTCATATCGTATTTTAATTTCGTGCAGCCATCATGGAATGAATTAGAATTAATTTGTACTGCCATGACGAAAATGAGGCGCTTTTCGTCACAATATCACAAACCAATAGATTAATGTATATTTCATGCTGTTGAATCTCGACTTGCCGTGAGACCGGGTTGCCTAACTATATAGAACACATTTCCATTAAAATGTGGGATTATTTGTGGGTCTGAAAATGTGTTTATTTTTGTGTTAACAAATGAAATAAAGAAATTTATAAGTTGGCAACAAACATTTCCTCTCTGAATCAAACTGGACATTGGACCCAAAGCACCCTCCCATTCTCAAGTATGAATATTATAGAGTGGTGGTAAGAGTGCTACATAAAAATGGAGGCACTGTTGGGATCTAAATTGTTCAACTGTGGTTGGCTGGTAGTCCTGGTGGTGTGGATTTTCAGAGAATCAGAATTTATTGCCATTTGACTTTAGCAGACCCTTGTTTCAGATCCCCTCGGATGAAGTGAAGTAGGTTTTCATACTGGAAACCACTACTTGGGTAAATTAACATTAATAGTTAGTGTGACACAAACACCCGGTCGTGTTAAGGTCATTAGGACTGCTACCATGAAGATGGAGCAGTTAACTTGCTAGAGTAAGGGGGAAAGTATCGACCCTGATAATGCAATTCTAGTTACGGGTGTTCTTTTGGAAACAGAAGTGGGTTTTATTGAGGAAACCCTGCAATCTGTGAAAGCATTTGGGTGAGTCCTGGTACAAGAGAGGATGTATGATCCGCAGGCCCAAAGCCTTGTGGTGCTATGTGAGTGTCAGGAGAAGGTCAGCGCAGAAGTTTTTCCACTAGATGTGCTGCCTGAAGGGTTCGACCAGCCATGGCGAGTTGTTGGACCTGCTGATGAGAAGGGCGAATTGCATCCTCTTGTCAGGGAAAGTAGTGTAAAGTCAGAACCCAGTACACCTTTTCTATTATCAGCCTCTATGCCCGAAGCTACAGTATTATAAGAGCAGTTGGGGATATGTTGCAGATGGCTAATCTGCCTAGAAGTAGCGAAACTGGCCTGTACCGACGATTGCAAACATTCTTGGGAATTTTACCTACCCCAGCGGGGGAGGAGCAGCTGGATATCTGGATTGAGCAAACCAGGCTAATGATGGAAGAATGCGATCATCTGGAACGGGAGAAGAAAATGAGGATAATGGAAAGTGTGAAGGGTCCTGCTTTGGAGATGTTGCATGCTGTTCGGTTTAATAGACCAGATACTACAGCTCTGTAATATTTGGATATACTTGAGAATACATTTGGTACTCCCAAAACAGCAGAGGAACTTTATATTGCATTCAGATCACTGTGTCAACAGCCGAGTGAGAAACTCTGAATTTTTGAGGCATCTGGAGTGATCTCTTAACAGGGTGGTTCAGAAAGGGTGGTCTGCAAGTAACCACAGCAGACAAGGCACATCTGGATCAGCTTATTAAGGGTGCCACTCGAGCTGACATGATGCTCAGGTTGCGAGAGCGTATGGATAATCCTCCTACTTTTTTTGCAGTTGTTGAATGAAATTGACGGTGTGACGTTAGCATGCACACTGACATCTGCTCGTCATTGACTGCAACCTGTTTGCGGGGTGTATGCCAGAAGTGCTATAGTCACAGCAGACCCAGACCCGATTTTTAGTGCTTTTACGTAATGAGTTAAAGCAGATTGTGTAATGAGTTAAACCAGATTGCTATTCCCATGGGAATGGTGATTGCTCATCTGCATGTAGTTGACATGGTGATGGATGCCACAGGTCCCAGGGTGGGCACTGCTCCAGTTTTGGACTCATCATTGCTGGATTTTGGGGATTCTCCCATTAGTGAGGAATGGAAGGAGAGGTTCAAATCAATTTTATTTATATAGCGCCAAATCACAACAAACAGTCGCCCCAAGGCACTTTATATTGTAAAGCAAAAGCCATACAATAATTACAGAAAAACCCCAACGGTCAAAACGACCCCCTATGAGCAAGCACTTGGCGACAGTGGGAAGGCTGCGCAGAAAGATGTCAGAACATTCAAATGTTTTATCCGTGGGTGAATGGGATGTAGGTTTGGCTAAGGGGGCGGAGCATCGTTTCAATTTGAGGAATGATACCCCATTGCAAGACCAGTCTCACCGTATAGCTCCTGCCCATTTGGATGACCTTAGGCGGCATATTCAGGAGTTACTGCTGGGATCATAAAAGACTCCCGGAGCCCTTATGCCTCACCTATTGTCCTTGCCTGGAAGAAGAATGGACAACTGTGTATGTGTGTGGATTATTGGAACTTAAATCAGTGAACTATCCCAGATGAGTATACCGTACCACGCACTGATGATGCCCTGGATTGTTAATCTTGCAGTAAGTGGTTCTCTGTGTTAGATTTGCGAAGTGGTTATTATCAGATCTTGGTGGCATAGGAGAAAAAGGAGAAGGCAGCTTTCATATGGCCTTTGGGATTTTACCAGTTTGAGAGTATGCCACAGGGTATAACAGAGGCCCTGGCTACATTTCAATGGTTGATGGATAAGGCTGTTGGGGATATGCATATGCTGGAGGTGATTGTGTATTTTGCTGATTTGAGTGTGTTTGGTGCTACCTTGGAGGAACATGAAAGAAGGTTGCTTAATGTTCTGACTTGTTTGGAGGAAGCTAGGTTGAAATTGTTCTTGGATAAGTGTCAGTTCTGCTGTTCCAAAGTGACTTATGTGGGACCTATTGTGTCAGCGCAGAGTATAGCCATAGACCCAGCCAACGTGGAAGTGGTGAATCGGTCGACGCAGCCCACTGACCTCCCTTCCTTGCAGTCTTTCCTGGTATTCTGTGGTTATTATCATCGGTTAATAAAGAACTATTCAATTCTGGTTCAACCCTTAACCAATCTGTGCAAGGGATATCCTCCCACTCAGCGGAAGACGAGGGCTGCTCCCTTGGTGGCGAAGACTTATTAAAAGGCCATGAGCCTTTTGGGGATCATGGGATCAGTTGTATACGGAAGCTTTCCAGACTATTATTCACTGTCTCACTAATGCACCTGTCTTGGCATTTGCTGATCTGGCAAAGCCGTGCATTCTCCACACTGATGCTAGTCTTTGTGGGTTGGGGGCTGTTCTCAATCAAGAGCATCCTGAAGGTATAAGACCAGTAGCCTTTGCTATCCGAAAGCTTAGTGCGTCAGAGCGGAACTATCCTGTGCATCAGTTGGAGTTTTTGGCTCTTAAATGGGCAGTAGTAGATAAATTTCATGACTATCTGTATGGAGCTCAGTTTACCGTGAGAACCAACAATAACCCTCTTATGTATATCCTGACTAATGCTAAGCTGTATGCAACCGGGCATTGTTGGCTTTCAGGTCTTACCATCTATAATTTCACTTTGCAATATAAACCTGGGGCTAATAATGCCAATGCTGATGCATTATCCCGGAATCCTCTTAGCTGTGATGTGGGGGAGTGTGCCACTGGAAAGCATTATGCAAGCAGATCCACCTGATGGGGGACCCCAGATACTATTCTTATGGCAGAATGCTTGGGGTTTTCACACGAGGCAGTCCCAGAGTGTTTTGCCTACCCGGTTCACCTTGATCCAGGTTGTTTGATCCAACTCAGCTTTACTGAGTTCAGGCAGGCTCTGGATAAGGATCCGACCACAGCCCCTGTCAAACAGTCTCTTGGTGGGGAACCAGTATTTTCTCTTGGGGATAATAGTAATGCTATGTTGCTGAATAGAGAGGCAAGTAAATTGGTGATCAAAGATAAGCTGTTGTATAGGAAAGTCCGAAGATCCACTGAAGCTGAAACTTATCATTTGGTACTCCCCCAGGAATATGTCCCGATGGTTTTAAAATCTTTACAAGATGAGTCTGGACATCTGGGGATGGAGAAAAGCCCAATAAAGCACTTGAGTCTGTGCAGGTTCTTGACCTAGGTAGTATTGTTTCTGATTTGGTCAAGCCAGCGGAAGGCTCTAACGGAGATTTGGATTCATCTTCCCAGGTTAGTCCTGAAGAGGATGAAGGGGAAACCGGTTTAGACTCACCTCCAGAAGCGAAGGCGGAAGCTGGGCTGATGCATCCCATGAAGGCCTTTCGTCTCGTGGTTCGTTTGGGTTATGAGGAACTGGGGATGCCATCGGATCAGCCGATGACCGTTCTCAGCCAGGGAGTGTGGGTCAGAAGCTAGATCTATCGAGACCCCCGGGAACGTCTCTGTAAAACCCTCTGGTGTCACCCTATGGCATTATGTCAGCAAGGTGGTGGGGAAAACTCGGGATAACTGGATTATTTTGGGTTTGGCACCTAGAAGGCAACTTTTTTCAGCAAGGGGAGGATGTAGCCCGGTGGCAAATCGGGGTTATGAAGGAAGGAAATGTGTGTATCTTTTCCTGTCTCATGTAAATGGTATATTTGCATTCATGTAAGGTTATGCACTGTGTCAGTTGTGTTTCTGCCATCTGTGATGACAGCTGATTGAATGTTTGTGATCAGGAGGTTAAGTATGAAATGAATTGCAGCTGGTGGGTTTTGATTGGCTGGTTTGAGGGCATGTGGCGCGGAGTGATTGGTGGAGTGTATGAGTGAGGAGGGTTTTGGTGTTGTGGACTAAAGAGCAGAGACGTGGAAGTGGAGGAAGTGCTTCGATGGGGGAGGTCCTGTCGAGGAGAGAGCCCTTTCACTCTCTTGCTCAGGAGACTGAGTGGAGTAAGAGCTGTTTTGACATCGAACTGAGAATGCTGACCCCGGACATGAACTCGACACTGGTTGACAAACTGTTGTCAGGCAAATGGATGGAGGAGATGCTGAGTTACCGCAGCTGGGAGCGGTAGGAACGCCGGACGGTGAGATGTGAGAGACCGTCGACTTCGAGCAGGGAGGCGGATGCATTCAGAGTGGTTGGAGGCGCAGGTGCACCTGGAGCGATGGAGATGCCACCCAGACATGTTGATGAGAGATATGGCTGATTCCAAGACATCAAGCTGGTAGCCTGTTTCCACGAATTGGCCATGGCTGTGTTGGAAATTGGACCCAAAGCACCCTCCCATTCTCAAGTATGAGTATTCTAAAAAATATCTAGAAAATAGATGCCATTAGGCTGAACATATCCCAGCATGCCTTAACCCAGCCACTACACCCTGCTATTGAGGTGGGCGCCACTACTGAAGTATTACCTAGATTTACAGAATTTGATAGTATTTCTCTAGGCATGCTGATGAAACTCGTAACGTCAACAAAAAGCACAACCTGTTTATTTGATCCTATACCAACAAAACTGTTTAAGGACCTGTGGCCCACTCTTGGGCCGATTGTGCTGGAAATGATTAATCTTTCTTTAACTTCTGGATCTGTTCCTAAATGTTTCAACTCTGCAGTGATTAAACCATTACTTAAGAAACCTAATCTTGACCTAGTGTATTGAAAAACTATCAGCCGATATCAAATCTATCATTTTGCTCTAAAATTCTGGAAAAAGTGGTGTCACGGCAGCTCGTAGACTATCTTACTGAGAATAATCTCTTTGAGCCACTGCAGTCTGCTTTTAGAAAATATAATTCCACAGAGACGGCTCTCACTAAAGTGGTGAATGATCTTCTGCTTACAATGGATTCGGACATCACTACGGTTCTTGTGCTGTTAGATCTCAGTGCTGCATTTCATACAGTGCATCATCATATTCTACTTGATAGGCTGGAAAATCATTTTGGGATTACTGGGAGTGCCCTTGTATGGCTGACGTCATACTTGACCAATTGTGCTCACTGTGTTTTGTACAGTAGCACTACCTCTAACATTGATTAATTGAAATTTGGGGTTCTACAGGGGTCTGTCTTATGCCCCCTGCTTTTCTTCCTTTATATAGCACCCCTTGGGCACATATTGCGGCGTTTTGGGATTACCTTTCACTGCTATGCAGATGATACTCAGTTATATATGCCGATAACTGCTGGTAATCTTGTTCACATAAAATCCTTAGAAGATTTCCTTGCAGCAGTGAGAAGTTGGATGTCTAGAAACTTCCTACTTTTAAACTCTGAAAAGACTGAAATGATGTTCCTTGGTCCAGTGAGACATCGGCATCAATTTGACCAATTAACACTCAGCCTAGGCTCGTGTGTCATACATCACACTAACAAAGTGAGGAACCTTGGGGTCATTTTTGATCCTTCGTTGTCCTTTGGCCTCCATATTAGAAATATTACTAGGACTGCTTTCTTCCACCTGCGAAATATAGCGAAGATTCGTCCCATCCTGTCTATGGCTGATGCTGAGACCCTGATCCATACATTCATCTCTTCTAGATTGGACTACTGCAATGTTCTATTTTCTGGTTTACTGCAGTCTAGCATTAGGGCTCTCCAATTGGTTCAAAATGCTGCAGCCAGACTTTTGACATGAAGCAGAAAGTTCAACCACATTACACCAGTGTTGTATAGTAACGAAGTAAAAATACTTCACTACTGTACTTAAGTACGTTTTGGGAGACTTTGTACTTTACTTGACTTTTTTAAATTCAGCTTACTTTCACTTTTACTTCACTACATTTCCAACCTTAATTGCATACCTCTACTCCGATACATTTTCTATGCGTCATGCCGTTACTCGTTACAACCCCCCCCACACACACACACACAAAAACATACATGTCAACCTATACGGATTGTCCGTAAATTATATGGATTTTTCTGAGTTTCAGAGTCATACGGACGTACAAATAAAGTCTTACGAATTATCAGGGTTTGGTCTGCAGCGGGTCTGTAAT
This sequence comes from Thalassophryne amazonica, assembly GCF_902500255.1. Taxonomy (NCBI): domain Eukaryota; kingdom Metazoa; phylum Chordata; class Actinopteri; order Batrachoidiformes; family Batrachoididae; genus Thalassophryne; species Thalassophryne amazonica. Next base: position 34,960,468 of record NC_047109.1, read on the forward strand.
CAATTGTTTCTGCAGCGCGACTCCACTTTGATGCGTGAGTCACTGAAGCAATGCTTCGAACCACTAGTTCGTTGGTTCTTTATTCGCTGCTCTTCAGAAACGGCAAGTCCGCTTCTTAACCCCTCTCAAAGCCATTAAAATATTGTGAGTCACTTTTGTGTGGATTAAAGTCACTGACTGGGACTCATCTTGTTGCAGAAAAGAAATAAGAATCGTCCTCCGTTCCGTGCGTTTGGAGCCGCGCAGCTGCGTGGCTCTCTGATGAGACAGACCGAGTCCAGTCGGAATTAATAACTTCAAATTGCCGCTTTAAATAAAGACACCTCTTTCCAAACGCTGTAATACAGAAAATAAACTACAATCGACTAAAACTTTTTTTTTCCCAAAATGAGACGTGCTGTATTCTTTATGAATTAAACTGATGCTGACATACAGCACAGCCAGCTGTAAGAGCTCAGCTCAGATATATGGAAAGATATTCATGCCAAAATGTCTGAAAGGAAATGCTTTTGACAAAAACTACAGATTTTGTTTATTCCTATTTATATCCAGAGATCAAGGATTCACCATGTAGAGGTTATTATGTCCAAAGTTTAAGGATCCAGTGTCCAATTTCATATTTATTTACTTTAAGACTGAATAAAATGTTGTTCAATTCAATTTCAATTTATTGGGCTTATAAAGCGCCAAATTACAACAAAAGCCATCTCAAGGCACTTCACATAGAACAGCTCAACATAAAATACGAGGTCTGTGAGAAAAGTAACAGACCTTTTTATTTTTTTCAAAAACTATATGGATTTCATTCATATGTTTTTACGCCAGACATGCTTGAACCCTTGTGCGCATGCGTGAGTTTTTCCACGCCTGTCGGTGACGTCATTCGCCTGTGAGCACTCCTTGTGGGTCGGCTGCGTCCCGACGCGCGGATCCGTCCGCACGTCTTTCATTAAAAAAATCTCCTTTAACAGTGGAATATCCGGATAAAATGCTGAAACCGACTTCTTCTGAAACTTCTCTGTTCTCTCACGACGTCCTGGATCAATAGAGCCTGAAATGTGGAGGTTTTCAGCTTGAACAGGCTGATGACGCCGCCTGAGAGCGCTGCTCTCGTCTCAGACCGTGGTCCCCAGTTCTCCTTGCAAGTCTGGAGGAGTTTCTGTAGGGAACTGGGGGCCACCGTGAGTCTCTCATCCGGGTACCACCCTCAAACTAATAGACAGGCAGAGCGGGCTAATCAAGATCTGGAGCAGGCCCTGCGGTGTGTAACCTCTCCGCACCCGACGGCTTGGAGTCAACATCTGGCATGGATCGAGTATGCCCATAACAGTCAGATCTCCTCGGCAACCGGCCTCTCCCCCTTCGAGGTATGTTTGGGGTATCAGCCCCCATTGTTCCCAGCCACGGAGGGAGAGGTCGAGGTCCCCTCGGTCCAGGCCCACCTCAGAAGGTGCCGTCGGGTGTGGCGCGCAGCCCGCTCTGCCCTTCTGGAAGCACGGACGAGGGGGAAGGGCCATGCAGACCGCCGGCATGCCCCAGCTCCTGTGTACCAGCCCGGGCAGGAGGTGTGGCTCTCAACTAAGGACATCCCTCTGCACGTGGACTCTCAGAAACTGAAGGACAGGTTCATCGGACCATTTCCAATCGTTAAAGTCCTCAGTCCGGCCGCAGTGAGGCTGCGACTGCCAGCTTCACTGCGGATTCATCCGGTTTCCAAGATCAAGCCATATCTCACCTCCACCCTCTGCACCTCCGGACCAGTGCCGTCTCCTGCCCGTATCATCGACGGCGAGCCTGCAAGGACCGTTCGCAGGCTCCTGGATGTTCGTCGGCGGGGCCGGGGATTCCAGTACTTGGTGGACTGGGAGGGTTACGGACCCGAAGAACGCTCCTGGGTGAAGTGGAGCTACATCCTGGACCCAGCCATCCTGGCCGACTTCTACCGACGACACCCCGACAAGCCTGGTCGGGCGCCAGGAGGCGCCCGTTGAGGGGGGCTCCTGTTGTGTGGGCCACCCGAAGAGGAGGTACTGCTGGCCCAACACCAGAGGGCGCCCTGCCTGAAGGCAGGCTTCAGGCACTAGAGGGCGCAGTCACCGCAGAGGAGCTCCAGGAGGCCGGGGCTGACAGCTGTCACCACTCATCAATCATCATCACCATAAAAGCCTGGAGGAGACACCACATCTCTGCCGAGAAATCGTCTTACCAACCGGTAAAACTCTCAGCCGTTTTTGTTACTATACAATTGTTCTGAATATTCTGCAGGTGTACCTGTTGGCGACTTTGCAGCTGGAGGCTGGGTTTGTGGAGGAGACGACGCTCTTTGCTCTTCGGATAAGTAGTCACTCAGGCACTGCATGTATATTGTTCCCGTGTTGGAGGTGGAGATTCTCCCACAAAAGGAACTGAACTGAGTTGCTGATTGTTCTGCTGGGTGTGCACACACCCACTTGATCTGTTTTTGCTTTCTGCCAGCAGTACCCAGTCCGACAGCTGAAGGCGGTGGCCACCTGGAGACTCACGACTTGGCGGCTCTGGTGACTCTCGGGTCTCTGCTGGCAGGGGAAATCGTGTGGGTCCCGACTCTTCTCTGGACAGGCATCTCCTATCCTCGAGCCTGCTCACACGACACCGACTGTGTAACTGACTGTTGTTCAAAACCGTATCTGTATACCGTTGTGCATTTTTTCCACAACATTAAATTGTTACCTTTTGGCATTTCCATTGTCCGTTCATTTACGCCCCCTGTTGTGGGTCCGTGTCATCACACTTTTCACAACATGTTTTCCATTTTCTTCCACGCGTCTCTGTTTTTTGTCCATTTTAAAGCATTGGAGATCATTGTAGATGAACAGCCTATAATTTTTTGCACCTGCGTATAAGTTTTCCCCTCTCCAATCAACTTTTTAATCAAACTACGCTGTTCTTCTGAACAATGTCTTGAACGTCCCATTTTCCTCAGGCTTTCAAAGAGAAAAGCATGTTCAACAGGTGCTGGCTTCATCCTTAAATAGGGGACACCTGATTCACACCTGTTTGTTCCACAAAATTGACGAACTCACTGACTGAATGCCACACTACTGTTATTGTGAACACCCTCTTTTCTACTTTTTTTTTTTTTACTAATAGCCCAATTTCATAGCCTTAAGAGTGTGCATATCATGAATGCTTGGTCTTGTTGGATTTGTGATAATCTACTGAATCTACTGGTACCATGTTTCCCATGTAACAATAAGAAATATACTCAAAACCTGGATTAATCTTTTTAGTCACATAGCACTACTATTATTTTGAACACTACTGTACATACATAGAGTGAAATTTGTCCTCTGCATTTAACCCACTCAAATTACAGTTAGAGACAATCCAACCACTAGGAGCAGTGGGCAGCCACAGTCCGGCACCCGAGGACCAACTCCAGATGTAGAGATGCTGCCTTGGTCAGGTGCAGAGAAGGAGCAGACCCGAAATAAGCATGTTTTTGATTGTGAGAGGAAACCAGAGTGCCCGGAGGAAACCCACACAGACACGGGAAGAACATGATAACTCCACACATAAAGGGTGGGAAGCGATCCCATGGCCTTCTTGCTGTGAGGCACCAGTGCTAACCACTAATTCACCATGCCACCCAATATTTGAAATGTTTGTTTTCATTGAACAGCAATACGTGGGCTGTCCGTAAAGTATCGGCCCTTTTTATTTTTTAAAAAACTATATGGATTTCACTCATATGTTTTTACGTCAGGCAAGTTTGAACCCTCGTGCGCATGCGTGAGTTTTTCCACGCCTGTGGGTGACGTCATTCGCCTGTGAGCACGCCTTGGGAAGGAGTGGTCCCGCCCCCTCGTTGAAATGTCATTGTCTGGAAATGGCGGAATGACAAGGACTTTTTTTCCATCAGATTTTTTTCAGAATCTGTTAGAAACTGGCACCTGGAAACCATTCGAAAAATTTATCTGGCTTTCAGTGAAAATTTTGCGGGCTTCACAGAGAATAAGGACTGTTAACTGTCGCTTTAAGGACCCCTTTAAGGACGCTTGGCACACCGCGCTCCAAGCTGCGACAACGCGGCACAAAACACCGTATCATTTCTAAACGGATGGCTCTGTGGATACGAGACGTCGTGTGCTCTTTCTCCGGTAATCACAAGAGCTGGACATCAGCCATTTTCTGACAGATTTCACTTTTAACCAGAGATTTTGTCGTGGAATGCCTCGCGGAGGCTTCGCGCATCACGACCGATTCGTTTGATGAGCAAGACAAAGAACGCCTCCGTTTCGGCGTGTCAGAGGACAAGTTTGGACATGCCTATCTTGGCTTTCAATGCTTACCAGTCCAGTAAGTATCAGAGAAATTGTGGAGAGCTAGACATGTCCAAACTTGTCCACTGACACGCCGAAATGGAGGTGTTCTTTGTCTCGCTCATCAAGCGAATCGGTCGTGACGCGCGGCGTTCCATGACAAAATCTCTGGTTAAAAGTGAAATCTGCCGGAAAATGGCTGATGTCCAGCTTTTGTGATTACCGGAGAAAGAGCGCACGACGTCTCGTATCCACAGAGCCATCCATTTAGAAATGATACGGTGTTTTGTGCCGCGTTGTTGCAGCTCGGAGCGCGGTGCGCCAAGCGTCCTTAAAGGGGTCCTTAAAGTGACAGTTAACAGTCCTTATTCTCTGTGAAGCCCGCAACATTTTCACTGAAAGCCAGATAAATCTTTCGAATGGTTTCCAGGTGCCAGTTTCTAACAGCTTCTGAAAAAAATCTGATGGAAAAAAAGTCCTTTTCATTCCGCCATTTCCAGACAATGAAATTCCGACGAAGAGGCGGGACCACTCCTTCCCAAGGCGTGCTCACAGGCGAATGACGTCACCGACAGGCGTGGAAAAACTCACGCATGCGCACGAGGGTTCAAACTTGCCTGACGTAAAAACATATGAATGAAATCCATATAGTTTTTAAAAAAAATAAAAAGGACCGATACTTTACGGACAGCCCACGTATGTGAAGAATTGGGTCACCCCTTTATGTCACCATGTGATGCGTGGGGAAATGATGATCATGACCATAACCCAAACACAGATGAACGTTCCCTGATCACATGGAAGTCAAATGGATAGTTCTGTGTGCTATCAGAGAGAAATGACAATTCTGTGTTAACAAAAAAGCACTTTCCTGCATGTCACTAATTGATGCTAAGGGGCTACCGAACTTGTCATATAGTGATGCAAAGGGGCATTGACCAAGCATCAAAATGTGGCGAGTTGGGAGTGAGAATTTGGAGTCTACAACACTACTCTTATCACTGATGACACCCATGTTCAGGCTGTGACTGGGCAGCCAATTTTTTTCCCTCAAACATACACAATCAAATATCAAAAATCAGCAATGGGCGACTACCCAAAGTCTCCATGTAAATGCTGATAGTATGTTGTCCAAAACAATCAGATGTAACCAAGAAATCAGAATTGTGCATCAAGATATTGCATAAATGTTGCCATAGTTTTTCCATCTTCCAAAGCGGGTAGATATTCTGGAAGATTCTGAGTCTTGAGAAACTTGTTTTCTGCGTACTTGTTGCCTAAAGAAGTGGTAACTGATAACGGACCTCAATTCATTGCAAGTGAATTTGAGACATTTCTGAAGTTGAATGCTGTGAAGCATATCAAAACTCCATCCTACCATCCAGCCTCAAATGATTTGGCAGAAAGGCTGGTGCAAAATTTTAAAAGGTCCTTCGCCAAAAGCAGAGCACTTGGTGGTATGTCACTGCAACATTGCATTGCAAATTTCTTGTTTGGTTACAGAAATAGGCCACATGTGACAACTGGGAAGACACCAGCAGAACTCTTTTTGAAAAGACAGGTCCGCACCAGGTTGTCTTTGCTGAAAGCACATTTCTCTCAAACTGTCCTGGATCGACATGCAAAAACAGTGCACTAACAATGACAGACTCAGGAGTTTCTCTGTCGGACAAGCAGTCCTGGTTTGAAACTACACGGGAGGGGAGAAATGGGTAAATGGTGAAATTACCCAGGTTTTGGGTCCTGTCACGTACTTGGTGTCGTTAAATAGAAACTGCATCAAATGATGTGTGAACCATTTATTGGAAGAAAAGAAAACGGATGTAAATTCTGATGATGTCAATGTCAATGATGATGACCATTTTACCTCTGATGTGAACACTGAACTGGATGTTGCAGAAAATTGCAGGTGAACTGAAAACTAATGGTCCTTGGAATGATGGTCCTCAGATTTTGGTGAAAATGGACCAAGCTTTGGAGGATCCTGTGGATGCACAGTGTGTGGAGCATCCAGTAAGAAATGTGTGTCCTCCCCAATGCATGAACTGGTAATGGAATGTAAATAAGAGTGTGTGTAAAGAACTGCACATGTATAGTTGTTAAAAGAAAGAAAAAAAACAAGTGCAGTTAATATCTACAGGGGAGGACTGTGGTATTCTGGAAGATTCTGATACTGCAGTAACCAGAGTTACCTGCAGGGGAGCTAAGCACCAATATAAAAGGCTGTGAGGACCGTGCAGCCAGTCGCAGAGGTAGAATGAATGAAAAGAGACAAGGCGGTTGTTCTATTGATTCCTGTAAATAAATGTTGACAGTTCCAGATCAGTGTCATCATTTCTTCAAGCTTAATGAACCAAAACTATGCAGTGCATGACAGGTAGCACCGCACGGTGATGATGGGATACATTTACAACCAGTGTTGCCACAGTTACTTTGGAAAGGTAATCCAATTACTGATTGCTGATTACTCCTTGAAAGAGTAACTTAGTTACTTTACTGATTACCCACTTTTAAAAGTAACTAAGTCAGATTACTAGTTACTTTATTAGTTACTTTCAGCAGCTGCCAACACCCCCGCCACCTCAACATGAAAATGATAACCCTTTTTGCCAATACTCATTTTATAGTCATCCTTTCTTGACTTCAATGAACATAAATACTTGTTTTATATAACAAAAAAATACATCTTTCTTGACCTCATATTTAACTCTTGACAGCACTGTAATGGAAAACATACAATTTATAATCTACAGTTTATAAATGTAACTATTAAATTCTTTCGAAACACTTTAGTTGTTGAAATTATTATTATTATTGTTACTATAAGTAGTATTAGTAGTATTAATAGTATAAAAAATTGTCTTCAAAAGTGGACCTTTAATTTAAGGCTGTTGTGGGGAGCTGCGCCTCCCTCCTCCCACCCACATCCCCTTTCCGCATAGATTCGCCCCTGGCTTGCTGTTTGAGCAGAAGAATGGCTAATGTTTATTTATGCAGAAAACATGACAAGATTGACAGGTAAGAAGGTTTTATCAGCATTTTTACATCATGTCATCCTTAGAAAGAGACGTAGGTGCATTTGAGTGGGAAAAAAAGCATTAGTATTTACACATCGTGGATTAGCTGTTTTTAATATGAGGACACTCACAGAGGGGCACAGAGTTTTAAAGAAAAAAAAAGGTGCAAAAATATCTGTAAACCATAGCCCTGAGCATCACTGTGCTTTGAGAGACAACTGTTTTTCAACTCGGAGCTGCTGCACAGTGGATGTGGCTCTGTGTAGCTCACTGAAAGTGGGCAAAGTGGGCAGTTCAGACCTCCCCTGCATCTTGTTGGGACACCTGTTTTAAAGCTGTGATCGACCCACAATACAAAAATAACAATAACGCACAGTGAGACAGAGAAGTAATTTTAATCTCATTACTGATTTGGAAAGATTAATGCATTAGATTACTTGTTACTGAAAAAAGTGGTCAGATTAGAGTAACGTGTTACGAGCATCACTGTTTACAACTGAATAATCTCCATATTTTCTGGAGTATGAATCACATGTGCTGAGAGTGCCTCTTGAAGAGCAAAACCCCAGGAATAAGTCGTACCATTTTTCTGATCAGCGCTTTAATTTAGGATTTTTGTGCTTTCTTGTTGTGTACTTTTTATTAATTGTCATTTATTAATTTGTTATAAGAGTTTATTTTGTTTAGTGCTTTGATTCCTGGGAAAGTTCAATATAAATACTCATTATAATAATAATTATGAATGTATGATTTTTCGGTATATCAGTTGCACCGGAGTTTAAGTCATGGGACCTTCCAAACTAGCAAAGAAAACAAAAAACAAACAAACAAACAAACAAAAAAAAAAAACAACGCACCTTATACTTGAGAAAATACCGTGGTAAAATAGAGGGCATGCTGCAGAATGGAATTCATATGTGGCTGTCAGACAGAACAGATTTTGGGTGTAGGTGTTTAAAAGCTGTTACTGTCAGCCTGAAGGTAAACGACAGCTTTGAACTTGTGGCAGTGTGTGGGTCACATCAGCATCATCTCCAATCTGTCAGTAAAATTAATCTGAATAAGAAAAGCTTGTTTTCAAAGGGATGAAAATCTTAAATTACAGAAGGAGGAGATGTGACAATCTGGGGATCTTAAATGAAAAACAGATGATAATAGAGAAGTAAATTAACTGGACAAACGGAGTTAAAAAAAAAAAGAAAGTTTAGATGTTTAGGTGTTTTTGATTTGTATTTTATCTCCTGGCTGGAGTTTGGACATTGTCTATGATAAGCTGCATAGACACAAACAGTCGGTCTTTAGGATGCGCCGCGTCCTGCTCCTCTCTCCTGTTAGGAGCGTGTATCCCGCCGCTGTGACGAGCCACAGGGACAGACAGGGGGAGACAGTGTGACGGAGAAGAGACCGCAGCCTCAACCAGACTGGAGCTGGGATCCAGCCAAAAAAAAAAAAAAAACTTCAGCCAACTTTTGATGAGCCTGAACAGACCGACTGCCGACAGAAGCTGTTTTACTTTCTGGTTGTGTTACTTCTCACCTCTTTCCTTTCCTTAACCCCATATCATGTATTTTTTCTCCATTACTCTGTCCCCTCTCCTTCTCTCTATCTCATTCCACTTCAGCCTCTATATTTCCTCGTTCCCCATCCTCTGGCTGCTTAGTCTCCCATGCGGATAACAAACCAGTATGGAGACATCTCTATATCCACCCATCTACCCCTCTTTCCCCTCTTCGCTCGCTTTTCCCGGCAAGCCAAAGGGAAGCTCGCTGCCAGATTCAGTCTGCCAAAGGGTTTATTTAAATTAGAAATGCTTCAGTTTCCTCACCCCCCCTCCCCCTTTCTCTTCCCTCTCTCGCTCATTCGCTTTCGTTCTCTGGACCGGGGGGGAGTGACTCCCGCCTTTCCCCGCCGACAGCCTCTTAGGGCCTGTCAACGACAGGCAACTTTGTTTTGTAGATGGAAGCGGTGGTTGGCGAGGTTGGGGGTGTAAGGAGAGAGGAAACAAGGGAGAGGAAAAGTAGAAGTGGGAGTTGGAGAAGGGTCAAAGGAGGCATGTTAGTCAGTGTACTTCAGTTCCTCCTTCCTCTCACGGCTCATTCCTCGTAGATTAAATGGCTTTAGGCTAGCACACCTGATTTTAGAGTTCACTGTTTCACAGACAAACTCTCATTATCGCGTACGTCGGTCTTCTCCGATAAAACACTCACATCTCTTGTTTATTTTTGCCGCCTTGTTTTCGTCCGTTCGCTCTTCCTCCGTGCGAAGTGTCAGACATCAAACCTCGTCATCTCCTCTGTTAACACCGACAATCCCGTCGTACCCTCCTCGCGCTCTAATCCGCCTTGTGCCAGCCCCTGCTCCTCGCCCATTAATACGCGATTATTTTAAGGGGCTGACACAGGCACAGGGGGGAGGAAACGAGGTGTGGAGAACACAGAGAGCCCGCCTCTCTAATGGCGGCGTGACACCAGACGAGCTTATAGATCACGGGGGATTATTAATATCACTGTTTACCGCCCCATTCAAGGGCCGCTACCAGTCAGGCAGGGCGACCCCCGTCATAGCTCATTCCTAGCGCACATACGAGCTGTCATTCATGCTTGGTGAATTGGCATCAATTTCATTTGAGTCATTTAAACAATGGCGTGTGCTCATTACAGCATGTAGTTAAGGGGTAGAATCAGATTTCCAATTACAACCCTCATGGACTGTGGAGGCTATTATTCACCAGGTTGTTTCCTCATGATTCCCCTCCTGCAATATTTCTAACGATGGTAATTCCATGTTTGATGTGATTATCGTGCATACGCTGAGGTGAGAGACTCTGTGACTTGACAGTAATGACCAGGGAAATGTGGCCCTTATATGGAAGTGAGGGCCTATCTAAGCAGAGGAGATTGAAAGGCAGGCAGGGTGTGCATACGTGTGTGTGTGTGGGCGCATGCAATGACCTGTCCGTTTAACCAGTAGGGTTCTGGGGAGATGGCGGGGGAGTCAGGCGTCCCTGGAGAGCAGGGTCTGGGGAAATCACACTCTCACTTTCACCAAACAACCTGGAGGCCGCGTGGCAGCTGGCAGCAGCCAATACACACTCTGACTCTCCACAGCCTAGTTTATATGCTAAGAGGCTCCTAAACACCAACGCTCTGTGGCGTATGCACGGTGTTACAACTGGTCAAAACACTGATGAAAAAACAGCATTATTTTTTATGGGAGCAACAAATCTCAACTTATGTTGTGGCTACACTTGTCTTGCGTGTGTAATTTTGGGAAATGGTCAGGGCTTAAAATGTGGCTGGCAGCCAAGTGACTTGGGACCTGTCACAGATATTCTCAACTTCAGAGTTCTATGATCCTTTGTGCATATGGAGGGGTTCCTGTTCTGTGGTATCATGGCATTGCACAGAGATTCATTGTAGAGATAGACTGATAATTGGCTCGCCCGATTATTGGCTGAATATCGGCCCAGCCGATTATCGGCCCGGCCGATTATGGGTCTATCCCTAATTCGTTTCCTCGCAGTTATCAGGAAAAAGGACCTTATGGGACGGGAATATCGATGGCATACAATCTGGGTGTGAGCCATCATGGGATTTGATAATAAATCAACCAATCTGTCTATATAAACATTAATTTTGAATACGTTTGGTGACCACGGGCGGTGATACCATTTTCATTATTTACAATTGGTGAGTCGGACTTGAGCCCCTCTGAGTGCACAGGGGATGATGGGACCCTCAAAGACTCTACTGTGTTGGTGGCGTGGAGCTAGTCATTATAAATATTTAACATCACAACTGTGAGGTTAAATTATTGAGTAAAATGACTAACGTTATCAACTCAGCGTAAACTGATGAACACATGAATACAAAATACATTAATTGCTTGCAGGACATGGTGGATTAGAGGTTATCACTGTTGCCTCACAGTGGGAAGGTCATGGGTTTGATTCCCACCTGTGGCCTTTCTGTGTGGAGTTTGCTTGTTCTCCCCCTGTTTGTGTGGGTTCCCTCCGGGTGCTTCGGCTTCCTCCCACATCCAAAGACACGCAGGTTAGGTGGATTGGAAACTTTAAATTGTCCGTGCGTGCAGGTGTGACTATGTTTGTTTGTCTATATGTGGCCTTCCGATACACTGACGTCCTGTCCAGGGTGCTCTACGAGGTCTGTTAGAAAAGTATCGGACCTTTTTATTTTTTTCAAAAACCTGATGGATTTGAATCACGTGTGCTTGCATGAGCAAACCTTGAACCTTCGTGCACATGCGTGATTTTTTTCACACCTGTCGATGGCCGCTCGGAGCGCGGCACGCCCTCCGCCATTGTGCGCCGTCTTTAAACCGGTTGTAACACTCCTTAATGTGTGTGATGCCCAGAGGATCGTCACCGAAAGCCATCTGAATCTTCCGAATGGTTTCCACCTTGCTGTCTCTCACAGGTTCTGGAAAAATTTGATTCAGCGCTGCTCCAATCGTTCAGACATTTTCCTCACAATGAAACTCCGAGGAGGGGGGAGGACCAGTGCTCACACAAAGCCTGCTCATAGGCGAATGACGCAACCGACAGGCGTGAAAAAAATCACGCATGCGCACGAAGGTTCAAGGTTGGCTCATGCAAGCACACGTGATTCAAATCCATCAGATTTTTGAAAAAAATAAAAAGGTCCGATACTTTTCTAACAGACCTCGTATGTCTGCTGGGATAGGCTCCAGCTCCCGCGACCCTTAATTGGACTACGCGGTTGAAGATGAGTGTGTGTGTATTAATTGCTTGCAATCAAAATCAACAAGACTTTTGCTAACTAGCTATGCTACCTGTCTTGGTGAGCTACTGGGTATTTCTGTTTCTGTTTTCTGGGTAATTCTGTTTTGGAAACATCAGAAACTCTGGTTGGGGAAACATTATGAAATTGTGTTACATGACACAGCTGCCTTATACGATAGCTGCAAACCTCATCTGTCAGCTGCTATCACCTTAAACATGTATCATGTTGATCACGTCACACTGACGCGTCACGTTCGATGTATTGGACTTGCACATATCACTAAACAGCTAAACCACTGCTAAAGTAATCTGCGCCCCAATTTATGTTAAGATGACCATCAGTAACCCAAGAGGATTAACTACCTAACAAGGTAGACAAAATGAGCTCAATATTAAATGAATCCTTTTCCCCACTCTCTATCTCTTTGACCATTTTACATTGCACATTCAGTTTGTATTTTTTTAGTGTGTGCAGGTGTGTGCGGGGAGTTTTTTTTTTAACGCCGCGCACCCGACAGCACCCGCATGGAATGTTTTAATATATAAACTTACAAATATAAATAGGTACATTAAGTTCATGGAGACTCACCATCAACTTTGTATTTTTCCATCATTTGTGTAGTCCAAAGTTTGAGTCACATAGAAGAAAAGAGGAGAAAGTGAGTTCTCCAAACCAGGGATGATCTGCTAGTCCTTGGGTCCACTGCTCCTAGGCTCCACTGGTCCTAACCTCTTTATATTTTTTGATGGTGAATATTAGTACCCCACACTGACTTTAAAGTTCACAAATAAATATAATACTTTCAAACAGCTAACAAACCAGATCCAGTTTTGTTCAATTTACAAAAATAAAACATATAATCCTTTTGACATACACCATTAATCACCTTTTATTGTACTGTTATCTATAAATCTGTTCAATTAAAAAATCAGCAAACAATGAAAATTCACCATAATCCAATGTTTTTTTTATTGTCATACTTTTGTAACAACCTACTTTAGTGCAACATATAGCCTACCATAAATGTAAAAAACAATTTCAACATGTGCTCCTTAATACTAAGACTAAGACTAAAGGATCCTAGGGCTACTGGACCCTAGGACGAGTGGGAAGTTCCCCTTCAGACCGGACAGCAGTCATGTGACCTATTTCAGTCCCTGCAATGGATTTAAAAAAAATCTGTTTCTATTTTTTATGGCTGTTGGTTGTTTTTCAGCCAGATCTTTCAATCTCAAAGGCTGAAGACCAAGAAACATGAAAGTTACTGCTGAGGTGAGTGACTGGTTCTAGAAATTCAACGCTTCACCGCATACAGATATACCTTATCTTTTCACTTTGAAAAATAAATAAGCAACACTGGTTTTAGTGGCTACCAGAACCCTGTGAGGAGCAACAAAGCTTCACAAACTGCATGTAAATAAAAAGACTAGTTTCCATGTTGCTGTCTGAACAAGCCCAGACATGTAACCGCTCTGCCAACATTCCAATTTAAACTACAATATAAATGAATAACAAAAAATGATCATATTAAAAGGTGTTATTATTCACAAACTAGCACTTCCCTACTTAGTTGACCTAATTAAACCCTATGTACCTGCCTGGACTCTGCATTCGCAGGGTGCAGGACTACTTTGTGTCCTGAGGGTGAATAAAAAGTCTGCAGGCCACAGAGCTTTCTCTTATCATCAGTGGTGGGCACAGCTAACCGAAAAGTTAGCGTCGATAACCATTAAGCCGCTAATGAAAAAATTAACTTTTATAACGCTAAAAAGTTTTGTGGAAGTACTGCTAGCCGCTAACTTTTAGTATTGACTGAGTCGTGGCCACATCGGATTACACTGTCGCCTACACAGTAAATTTTGCAGAGTAAAATATACTCTGCCAGGATAACATCTGGTCCCAGTCCAAATAGAGTTAAATATACTCTATCACAGTGCTAAATCAATTCTATCACAGGGTAAAATCAACTCTGTCATGCTGTGAATGATTCTTATTGGAGCTGATTTCACTCTATAATTGAGTGCATTTAACTCTATTTGGACTGGGACCAAATTTTATCCTGGCAGAGTACATTTTACTCTGCAGAATTTACTGTGTACTGATAAACCACTTTTGAGTTTAAGTGCCACAGGGGCTGCTGGGTAAATTCAGGATCATGGGATGCTGGACTGACTGTGAGATGACATGCCTGAAGCTTGTTTTGATTTCCTGTTTTCTGTTTTTTTCATAAAAAACTTAATAAAAACCTTGTAACTGTGAGAATGGCCAAAGCAGTGGGTCACCCCTCTGAGTCTGGTCTGTTTGAGGTTTCTTCCTCAATATCACCAGAAGGAGTTCTTTCTTACCACTTTTGCCTGTGTGCTTGCTCTAGGGGGTTGGTAAGGTTAGACCTTACTCGTGAAGCGCTTTGAGCCAGCTTTGTTGTGATTTGGCACTATGTAAAATGAAATAAATAGAAGTTGAAAAATTTTGTTGGAATACTTTTGTTTGTTTTGTATTTTGTTTGTAACACTTCAGATTAGATTTATTTTAAGTACCAACCTCCATACAGTGCCATGTTTTTTTTTTATTGCAAATCCAGTGTGTCTAAAGGTTTTGCACATGAACTCTTTTTCTTCATGGATTTGATCATTTTAATGCAGATGAGTGTTAAAAGCTGCACTTTGTAGTTTTGTTTGTACTTACTTTAGCTCCATTAGCTGATCTCAGGCCTCACTGTGAGCTCCACTGGTGCCAGCTCATTGATTCTCTAACTAATTACTCTAATTAAAATGCCTTTTATACATTCACCAGTTTACATGGGAGACTACTTGGATTTAAGGCTCTGTTGGCACATGGATATGGAGAACGCTCTGCTGTGTTCTGATGCTCCTTTGACCTTTATGACATAATAAGTGCCTCAAACATGACCAGATATTTTCTATAATTAAAGCAAATGTCATGAGTTTGAGCACAATGAACTGAGTGTAATGAGTCTGACTGATTTTTTAAAATATATCGTCACCTGAGGAAATGGTTTTGTGGTTTTATAAATCAGCCAGATGATTCAGGCGAAGACACGAACAATTTGCGCCCTCATTATTTTAAGAAATTAGAATTGTATAGTCATTAAATAATTAAAACAACATTCCCAAAGAATTATACGTTGTCTCTAGCTGTCTTATTTTGATGGATGTCTGTTTATGACTCGTTCCGCCAAGAAATCCCTACAACATTTCTTTCCCGATAATATATCAATTTATCAGCGGAGATTTTTATGTTAATTTCCTCCCTCCTCCTCCTCCTCCTGCTCCGTCTGAAAATAAAGCGTCTCACTCCCAAACGATCTCGAACTAATTAAGCAAGCGTTAATTAAAAATTCGACAGAGGATAAAGGCGGAGAATTGTTATGGAAACGTTGGAGTTAATCAGGCTTTGGAATTATTGATAACATCCTTAGAACAGTGATCGATCGGGGAGACACCGAGAAGGCGGAAGGTTTGATGGGCGCACAAAGCAGCGCGCCAAAATAATTAGCGCCAAAGCGCGCGGATGGAGGCGCCGCGTGTTGCCAGGTTTGTGTTTATTCCGCCGTTTCTCGGGCCGAGCAGCGTGTACTTACAAGGAGCTCCATCACCCCACCGGCGACGGCAGCAATTCAGCCATAAAGTGGCTCTTTCGCCCATAAATAATATTCAAGTCGCTCTATTGTTAAGTGAAAAGTTGACTGCTGTTTGATTTTTTTTTCTTATTTTTTTCCCCTTCTTCTTCTTTTCCGCGGCGACCTCGGGTTAGGACTCATACATCACGGGATGACAGCTATAGAAAGGCCCTAAATTAGCAACTAAATCGAATATTGATCAGCTATGTGCGGCCCTGCGAGTCGCGCCTCTTTGTCGTTTTTTTTTCCACAGAGAGAGAGAGAGAGAGAGAGAAAGAGAGAGAGAGGAGGAGAGATAGAGGGGTGAGGAAAGGTGCTTCTCTGTCTTTGAGTTTTAACTGTTTTATTGTCCACTCCTTTACTATATATATATATATATATATATATATATATATATATATATATATATATATATATATATATATATATATATATATAAAATTAACCATTAAAACCAACTTAGTGATAAATGAGTAAATGAGGTTGTTTTGTAAGAAGTAATCCATCAGGGTGAACACGTGACTGATCATGTTTGTATTTAATGTTCCCAGTTTGGCATTTATTGGCAGATTATATCTGAACACAGATTAAAAATCCACCAAGGATAATTCATGTTTTTCCTTTATTTTGTTTGACTTTTACATCAGTTCAAGGAAACAGTTTATTCTTGTTCACACTTTCCACTGCAATCAAAAGCCAGAATATGTAAAGTCTGTTGGATTTACATGATTTAAATATGTATATATTTTTAAGTCATGTTTCCTTTATTTCAGTGTATATCAGGTCAGGTCTGTACAGTTGAATTTTTATTGACATGGGATTAAAAAAATTGTTGGATTTGTGTGATTTAAATATGTACATCGGTTGAACATGATGAGAATGTGTTATTTGTTCTTATGTTCCTGAGACACACACAAGAATGTCATGTTTCCCTTTTTTCAGTTCATGATGTAAATATGCACATGATTGGAAAGTGTTCAAATAACATAATTTTCTTGATATTTATGTTATTTGAACACATTCTGATTATGTGCAACTGATGTCTATAATGAAATCATGTAAATCCAAAAGATGTTTATCACCTCCTCAAAGTTGGGCAGAGGTTATGTTTGCACCCCTGTTTGTTTGTGAACAAGCATGTAATCCACAGTTTTTCATAAAACATTATGATATTTTTACAGAAGATTCTTATCCTGATAGGCAAGAACTGATTCCATTTTCAAGATCATAGGTCAAAGGTCAACATCAGGAAAACTCTTGGAAAATTGGAAAATCCCTATCCTTTAACATTGTCTGAATTTTCAAAAATTCTAAACTCTGTCAAAAAAGACTTAAATTCTTTCATTTTTGAGAGAATTATGTAGGATGGTCTCCTTTATCGACTGACAAAGTTTGATCCAGATCTGATCCAGATTACAGATTTTGTGGCCATTTAAATTTAACATAGAAAACCCCATTTAATAGATTTTCTACATTATATCTTAAACATGCCCCAATCACTCTCATATTTGAAAGTAAGGTGCAGACTGACACTCACTATCACCTGACAAGGTTTGATCCAAATTGTAGATTTTGTGAGCATTTGAATGTAATATTGAAAAGCCCATCTGGTGTAGAATTTGCAATGTATATCAATCAAAACTGCCTCAATCACTCTCATTTTTCTGTTAAGGGTTTACCTACAGCACCAAAATTGGACAGAGGTTCCAATTTTATGCCTGTTTGTCTGTCTAATAGTCGGAAACCAAGTGCCAAAAAGCAATGGCAAATTGTGCACAGCAAAGACAACCAATGTTCTGTGAAAATTAAATGAAAAGAATTCAGAAACTGAAAAAGTTGAACCCCCCGCCCCAGTCCCTTCCCCACACAAACACACAAACCTGACAACACCACAAAAAACTTTGATTCAAATGCATGAACTAAGTACATACTCCTGACATTTGATCACATATAATTTAGCTTATAAAAAGCCACTTCTAACAGGACTTTATCTTGAAAATTTTTTCAAATCTTTGAAATTAGTGTTGGTGGAGGTTTGCGCTCTACAAGCGCGGTGCTCTAGTTGATTAATGAATTAATTAACTAACCAATTTTTGTGCACTCCACTCCACAAGACTTTTTGAGTTAAAACTCAAGTTTATTCCCCCCTTTACATTTTCTGTGTGCCTTTGGCATCTTTCCTGCATGGGCGCAATTTGGTAGTGGATAGGGGGGACATGTCCCCCCCACCTTTTCAACCAGGGGGGACAGAATATGGTGTGTCCCCCCCACCTTCTGACATATATGTGTGTACTTGAAACATACTATGCCAGTCTTATGTGCAAACCATGTCAGAATAGTATCTTTGTTTCTGCAAGTTTGTATTTTTAGCAGCATTGACTTGTTTACAACACCTGTTTCTTGTTTGTCACATTCAGAATTTTCTGGGACTGCATTTGCCCAGATTTGAAACCAAAAATAGTTGCCTCTAGGGACTAGTGTCTACACTTAAGTATCAATGGATCATATGCTAATTTACTAAATTCTGAAAGTTAGAAAAGGAAATCAGAAAAGCTATCTGGGACCTCAGAAAGCACATCTGCAATTATTGCTTGATCTCCAAAATCAGTCTATGCAAGCCACTTTGAAAATTAAATTCATGATAAGTAATTCATCCTAAACTTATGATCTGTTGTTTTTTCAAACTTATGCAAAAACAAATCTTGAGAAAAAAAAATACAGTATGTGATAGTTAATAATTATTAAGAGCCTGTTCTTTCATATTTATGAATACATTTTACCACATAGCTGTTGTTTTTTTTTAATGAAAACTCAACATATCATTCTTTTTGAGTTCTACACATGTGGTGATACCTTATTTACACCGGGATGTTAATAAAATCAATGCTGGCTATTCTCAGAATAAAGTACTTATATCCACAGTTTCAAATTGCATAAGTCAAATGGTGTCCACTTTATGGTCTTCTCAAAACATTAAAATTACTGTTCTGGATGCTCAGAATGCATCTGAGCTTATCTAGAAACCGTAAAGCGGCCCCCAGACCCCCCTGCCTATGGGCTTCGGTCCTGCGAGCCTCACACTTTGCCCCCCCCCCCCCAATTTCTACTTCTAAATTGCGCCCTTGCTTTCTTGTATCTCATATGCAATTAAAATCAAACTGAATAAGATCGTGTGTGCGTCTGTCCATCTGTCTGTGGTCAGCATAAGTCCAGCATCCTATTACTACCAGAGTCTTCAAATCCACAGGAAACATTCTTGGGACACAGACCTTGGACGTTCAAAGATGACTAAACTTGACCTATTTTAAGAGGTATTTTAAGAGGTTAAAATGTCACATTCTGTTTCAAAATGTTCCGTTTTGTTTTTGAGTGGCGGGGGCGACAGCCAATCAGAGTAGAGCTGCACCGTGACGTCAGTGGCTGCTCTTTCCACAACCGAAACAACTCTCTCAAAACAACCTTTGTTTTGTTTGTTTATATATGTCTCTAGACAACACTTAGACAAACAGTTGATAACTAACATATATGTTAGTTATCAAATGTTAGTTATATGTCAGTTATATAGCTAATTCCTAACAAGCTTGTGAAATGAAGCACCTGCTCAATGGAGCTGCAACTGCATTTAACTTATCATCAACAAACAGCAGTGACCTTGGTGCCTGTCATGCCTAGTTTGGAAATATATCAAACTGACAACAACAAACAAACAAGAAACCTAATTTCAAGTTCCACCACACCTGCACTTAAATTACATCACATATGTGATGATTATTTTCTGAAACAAGTCCAGGCACGTCCAGCAGATGGCAGCATTCAGGACGTGGCAGACAGGTCCATGGGATAATACATAAGTAAAACAAAGTTGATTTTTGTGTTGATCCTGTGCACCAGAATTAACCAACATCCCTTCAGTTTATCCTCATTCAATGCACTTTATCATTTGGTGAGTTACATGATAATGGTATTCATGTTTTCTAGTTCTGATGTTAACTAGCTGGTGGGTGGGGCTCAATATCTGTTCATTCAGTCAGAGCATTTTACACAGAATAAAGTAACGGGTATGACTGTTAAAAGGCAAAGGCTATACGCCCAACCATTGGGAAGATAAATATAATGTCGTACCTTATTCGCCCAACCGTTGGGCAGATAAGTCATACATTGAATGTTACATGCACAACCGTTGGGCAGATAAATATAATGTCTTATCTTATTCGCCCAACCGTTGGGCACATAAGTCATACATTGAATGTTACATGCACAACCATTGGGCAGATAAATATAATGTCTTATCTTATTCGCCCAACCGTTGGGCAGATAAGTCATACATTGAATGTTACATGCACAACCGTTGGGCAGATAAATATAATGTCTTATCTTATTCGCCCAGCCGTTGGGCAGATAAGTCATACATGGAATGTTACATGCACAACCGTTGGGCAGATAAATATAATATCTTATTCGCCCAACCGTGATCGTGTATTTGACACGTTTTGTGCATCTAAACTACGTTTTTTACTTCACTTTTTAAGGCTCTATTGCGGCGTATGTTTGACACATTTAATGGCGCCGTCTTTAATTACTGCAAAAATACCGCAATGGATGAAAACAGACAAACTTCATAAGCATTTTGGATGGAAGCCTGTTGACGAAACACTTTTTGAGCAAAATGCTGCTTGTTGCCTGTAAGATGCTGTTAGTTTGACACTGTTCCCTGGGTGTGCTGAGCCAAACAGAACCACTTTAGATCACAGCTCCTCCGCGGGCTGCGAACCCTCCCGCAGCCGTCGAGAAAATATCCACCTTTTTTCCCTCCCGCGTTGAAACCGGAAGTGACGGAAGTGAGCTTACAAGCACGCTCATTGGTCGGTTGTGGTTGGGCGTATATGCTCGCAAATTTACTTTATTGACCCAACGGTTGGGCGTATAGCCACTCTCACTCTGTTGTTAAAAATGGGGTGAGGGCAGGTGCGTAATCTGGAGTGGGTACATGTTGTTCATGAACAGAACTGTCTTTGGTTTATTACCAAGTTTGTTTTTAACTGAAATAACATGAGTCCACATTTCTTTTTCCAGTGTAGGTGACAGCAAAGCAAGTGAGGCCTTTTATTGTTTACATAAAGTTCAAATGAAGTCCCTCATTACCCCATTGCCTATTGGCTTCTGTTTATGGATCATTAACTGTGTTGGCACTCCTGCATCGACTTCTCCGTTATCCCTGCTGCTGGGACTAGCGGGAGGTCGGAGGCACGCATACGCTTTCCCACCGGGGATGCGTTTGAAGAAACGATCAGGAGGACTCCCTCTGTTTCCATCTCCCAGGAAGCATTGTGTGTCCAGAGTGGCGACGAACCAAACCCGAGGCCGAGGGAGTGGGTGGTCAAGGTTGCACCGGGTCAGTGAGATTAGCCCCCGCTTGCTCTATAACAAAGGGCCGGATGGTCGGGGGCTGCCACGTGGGGATCAAACTATTGGGTGTCGGACAAGTGAGCCTTAAGACAGGGATGAGCTGCGGATTACAGCCTGCTAATTGGAAGGGATGCTTTCAGTCTATTTATGGCCTCGCAAATAGGTTCATGTTTTACATGCTTATCTCCTGGCGAAACCATGAATTCAGTCACAGGAGGGCTCACATCCCACAAAACATCTGGAGAGGCAGCAAAAGTCAAAATATGTTAAAACAGGTAGAAGAAAACAGAGAATTTATCACAAAGCAGCCAGATGTTTAATTGTAGTCACTGCTGAATTCACTATAATGTTGCCTGAGTAAGAACATGCACATGCAATAAATATCAGCTTTAAGTGTTTTTGTTGAGAATCCAAAGTAAACAAGTGATTTTAGCAGCTAAAAAGGGGCATTCATTAATTCTGGAGGCTCTCCTGAACAGAAACGTGCAGTCATTTTTAAAATTGAAGCCTAATGAGCAGAGAAAACAGACAAATCCTCACCTCTGTTTTACTCATTATAAAGGAGGTGGAGAGCCTGCAGTGACCAGCATGCAATGCAGCCTCAAGCAGCAGGACGCCTTCACAATATTCTCCAGAACAGCAGCTGGCAGTAGTGAGCAGCTACTGAATATATACCGTTTGCAATAGGAAGCACTCATGCAACAGGAGCTATGAAATCAAATTTTTACTTGTATAAAAAGCAATATTTCAAATGTAACTGTGTTTGTAACTGTGCACAAACATTTACTGCAACTATACCATAATCTCAAATCTGTAAAATGTAAAAAAGGCATGTATGTAAACATTTAACCCTTTATGACATATGGGTGTTTTTGATTAGTTTCCATCTAAATGTCATACCTAGAGCTACAGGCTGTTAAAGTGGCTGATAGGGGCCAAAAAGTCCAAATAAAGACAACAGCCGTGAAAGCACAAAACATTTAAAATACAAAAAGCACCTACGTCAATTCACCAACAGGTAGTTGGTGAATCATCATCAAAAAAAACAAACAAATAAAAAAAGGAACCCAACAACACAAAAAGCTTGTCAACACAACACAAACAAATACAATCTTCAGCGCAGTCTTCTGTGTCTCAGTTCAGGGGCTACATCCTTCAAAGGCTGCATTCTGTGATAGACTGAACCAACCATTATGACATGAGATGGTCTAGGTCTAGTCCATAGAGCATTTTGTAAATGTGTTATTGGCTTATCCTGGCCCTAGCCCTAGCAACCTTAACAGCTGCAAGCTGGTGTAACCTGTCATTTAGTAACCAGTTTCAATGCTTATTTATACTTATAAACATTACTTATTTATTTATAATTGTACACATGGAGCCCCATATTGTTCTTTTTTAAAAAAAATTACCAACATTTTGTCTTGTAAAAAAAAAATTAAATCAAATAGTTGCAATGACTGGATTGTTTGGGCCATGAAGGATACACCTGTTGCATCATTCCTTTTGGGCGTTTTGGGCTTCCTTTTTTATTTTTAATGTATTTGCAAAAATTTCCAATTTTTTCATGTTGTCATTATGGGGTGTTGTGAGAAGAATTTTAAGGGACCAAATGAATTTACTTAATTTCGGAATAAGGCTGTAATATAACAAAATGGAAGAGTGAAGTGCTGTGAATACTTTCCAGATGAACTGCATTTTGTAAAAGTTAACAAGAAAGAATCACTTCTACAAAAAAAAAATCTAAAATCACTGTTTTTGTAACCAGATTAATACCTCTGAAGTGATTTGGAGATGTTAGTGTGCACAACCCTGGAACGCCCATCAAGTGACAAGGCCAACTACTAGTCACCATCATTTGTAGCTAATGTGACCATAGGGTTATTACTTCCATTGTGTTGTGGAGCTTTGCAGAGCATTTATGTGCTTCTGTGTGCTGTCTTAAGGCGCCTTGGGGCAACTGTTTGTTGTGATTTGGCGCTATATATAAAAAAAATTGATTGATTGATTGATGTACTATAGATTATGTTGATATTCTTTGTGTTTGTAGCTGTTTTAAAATGTTTTTTGATGCAGTTACCTGTTATTAAGTCACATCTCACAGTCCTGTACTAATGCTGATCAGCTCTTCTGTCTGAAGTCAAATTATTTAGTAAGGTTGAGCTGGATACTCATTTCAGATGAGTATCTGGTATGGATAAAGCATGAGCATGAGAGTATGAGCATGATACGAGTAAAACTCATCAATACCTGTGCTCGTGCTGAAAGAAAATTCTCATTGGCTAACTGACTGTCTTCACACTCTGTGATTGGCCAGTCACACACAGTGCCTGCCCCTCCCTACACAGGCACATCTCTGCAGCCTCTTGCACACACACAGACAGGATCTCTCTCGCTGTGCTTGGCTGGACTCTACCTCACATTGCTCTGTCATTGCTCCTTAGGTTTTCTTCAGTTTGTCTCTATTTAGGTTTGTATGGTATTTAAAGTTACTTGGTGAACATGTTTCGTAATGTCTGCGGTGCATTTGACAAGACAGAGCTGAAAACGGCTCGTGTCGCGCCGGTCACTGCCTCCACTCCAGTCAGGTTTTTTGTTTTTTTAACCATTTATTTGCTCTTAGTTTGGCTGGTGATATAAAGTCAGTTGGAAAACTTTGCTCGTACTGAACGCGGTGCTTTTGAGAAGAACACAGTGAACAAGGCTGACATATTATTTCCCTGTTTGCCATCACTGGATGTTTACATGAATCATCAAGTTCACACAGATCATTAAAAAATAAACAGCCTCAGAACAACCTCTCTCTCTCCCTCTCACTCAGTCACACACACATGCACACAGACACCTTAATCAACATTGTTTAACTTTGTGTGGGAAAAAAAATGCCAAGTTCATTAGGTAGCAAAAATAAATAAATAATTGAAAAAAAATCTGTTTGATCATGACATAAAAAAATAACAATTAAAAAGAAAGTTGTGTTGAGTATGACAACTTGTTCATGCATACTTAGTAGTTCATAATTTCCTTCTACACTGAATCTCAATTCTGAGGCTGTTCTGTTGTTCATTCATACTCTTAAGAATATTCATGTTCTGAGTTTATAAAAAAACTTGTTCTGTAAAATAGTTTATTTACTATTGTGATCAAAAACACTGAATCTCAATTCTGAGGCTGTTCTGTAAATATTCACTCATACACTTAAGAATATTCATGTTCTGAGTTTATAAAAATAACTTGTTCTGTAAAATAGTTTATTTACTCTGGAGATCAAAAACACTGACTCTCAATTCTGAGGCTGTTCTGTAAATATTCACTCATACACTTAAGAATATTCATGTTCTGAGTTTATAAAAAAACTTGTTCTGTAAAATAGTTTATTTACTATTGTGATCAAAAACACTGAATCTCAATTCTGAGGCTGTTATGTAAATATTCACTCATACACTTAAGAATATTCATGTTCTGAGTTCATAACAAATCTTGTTCTGTAAATAGTTCTCTTACTTTTGTGATAAAAAACATTGATTTGAATCTCAAATTTGAGGCTGTTCTGTAAATAGTTTTCAAATAAACAATAAATATACCAACTTCTGCTCAATCCATATCAATTTCAGGCTTAAAATAATGTACCGATTTAAGCCCCACCTACTTCAGGTTTAACCACGCCCACTTTCGGTTTAGGTCCCGCCCACCCAGAGTACAGATACAGATCATTTAAATGGTTGAACACATACAGATGCAGATAGTGGTGTACTTGCGCATCCCTACTGTTTAGTCTTCGGCTCGCCGTCCTCACAATCCGTTTCTGTGAGATCGCACAGCGACGACTCATATTTTATTGTGGTCATTTGGTCTGTGAAAATTTGTCCGGTTACAAGCCTCTTTTCCTGGTGTTGTCTTTTCAGATGCATCACCGTAAAGATTTGGTAAGAATCAGTATAAAGTGCTGTGAGTTCTTTCAGCAGACTCGCTGTCCATGGTGCTGAAATAAAGTCTGAAACTTTTGTGTGTGTGCGTGTGTATTCTAGGAAACAAAACCAGAGAGTACACCTGCTGTAATGTTTTGTACTCACCTTCTGCTCAGATCACCTCTCGGCATCTTCTGTTTTGTCACTTTTAAGGTGATTAATTCAAGCTCCTCACCTGTTTTTCTGTCAACCCCACAATCTCCTGCCCTCCAAATAAACACGTACACATTAGTGCTATTTTAAGGCAGGATGTATAATTGCAGGCTGCACAGTGAAGGAGGCAGATCATCACTAAAACATCATCAGCCCGTCCTGCTGTTGTACCTTTGTGATGTGATTGCGATCATTTGGAGGTGCTAAAGTCACTGTGAACTGAAGTTAATACTTTGACAGTGTGAAGACCCTTAATGGGAACAAGTGGGTTCAGAAAGTGGATGGATGTTATTAAGTATTTTAATCAAACATCCAGGCAGAGACGGGGTGGGGGTGTGGGGGTGAAGTGAAGTTTTTGCCCCTCCTTTCTCACGCACCTCTCGGCCTGCTAGCAGCTCTCCAGAGCTGCGCTCGAGGACATTCCGGGAACCATCTGTTTCCGGCAAAACTCAGCATGCGGGGCATGCAGGAAGTGAAACTCACAAATTTGTGAGGAAAGGTGGTTGTTTGCCAATGAGACTGTTGTGAAGATTCTCCCTCCCCCCTCCGCCTGAAACCCTCCGTGTGGTGCCATAAACGAAGTGTTGCCGCACACAACTCCAAATCAGTAGCTGCACACAGGAGACACACTTATTCAATCTGCTCACATTAGTTGGTACACTGCATTATTTAAGTGCAGTGCTGTTGGCCCCTTTCCTCTTTTGCACATTGGAGTTTATTAATTACATCAAATGAAAAAAATATCAGATTTCAAAATTATGATATTTAAACTCTCACTGGAAGCAAATCTCTACAATATAACATAAATGATAGAAAAATATCAAAGCTAAAATAATGGAATGCATAACTATGGGCCCCATTCAAAATATTGGCAGTCTCCCATCTCAGATTTTTGATACCCGTTTGTGCCCTGCGACAGACTGTTGTCCTGTTCAGGGTGTACCCCACTTCACGCCCTATGACTGCTGGGATAGGCTCCATCTCCCCCTCACGCCCCCCTCCATGACCCTCAACTGGAGTAAGCGGGTATACAAAATGGATGGATGGACGCCAGATTGTCTACATTTTTGGTGCAAATAAACAAATATTTAAATCAATAAATATTAAATACCTATTGTGACAAGGCCTGAAATCAGTTATAATCTGTGGTAAAAACAGTGTTGTGCAATGCTGTGGGCAATCAGGAAAGTTTTAAAAGTTTCAACAATTTGTATCATTGGGACAAATTGTATTCCACAAAAGGTGATCAGATTTAACTTGTACACATCAGGAGTAGTCTTGTGTAAAGGTAAAAGTGGACAAGCTGGTACAATCTGCAGTCTGCTTCACATCCCATGAAAAGCATCTCACATTCTTCAACTGGAGAGTGTTTTGAGACGTTAACACAGGCGTTTTAGCTTCTTGGAAAAGTGTAGGAAAAATGCAGAAATAGTACTTTGTGAATGCACAGCAAGTATTGACTAATGTGTCTTTTTGGTAGTAACTGGTGACACTCGTTTTAGTGGATATAAAATAGTAGATAAAACAAAGTTTGCTTACTATTTAAAAAAACTGGGATTCATTTCATTAACCCCTTAACGCCTGAATTTATATAGCTGTATATAAAAAATGTTTTGTGTGTGTTTTTGCCTTTAAGTAGATGGTAAATAATGTTGAGATTATTAATTTCACTTTTGCACAAAAAATAAATAGTAATTTTGGTATTTTGGTAATGACTTTATGTTATAATGTTATAATAATAATAATGGTATGTTACAAATTTGCAACAACAGGCATACTGGTCAATTTGGTATGTTGCATATTTGAGTCAAGTATTGTAGCATATATGCGACAATAGGGGTTAATTCTGAAAGTGGAATGAAAATTGGGGCCAAAAATCACCAATGGGAGATCACCTTAACATCATCATTTTTACAACCACTTCTTCTTTAAATAAGTCAGACAAGAGGATACACAAACACTTCCAACTCACTGAACATGTCTCAGACTTCATTTACATCAGGTCAGATCAGGTGTTGCTGCATCCACCACACAAGAGAACTGTCTAGGATCCTGGATGGCAAAAACACAGGCAGACATCTGGTCCCAGCCGCCAGTTGACTGGAAATCCTTTTTGTGGGGGTTGGCGGCTGTATTGGCACTTGAATCACCTTAAAATATTTGATAACACTTGACAGAAAAAATGGAGCGAAGCTGCTTGAAACCTCTATGGACATGATGAAACCACAGGAGAGTACCACGGGTCATGTGTTTGGAGGATGGTAAGTGGTGTGGTGCAGAGGGATTGTCCACTGCACGGTGATGCCCAGGCCCAAACCTGATGGGGCAACCAGAACCTTTTTCCTTAGTAAGTATAACAGCATGATCAGTGGTGGGCACAGTTTAGCTAATCCGATAACAGGTAATTATCAAAACTAATGTTTTTGTTAGCGGATTAGCTTTTGAGATAAGTTTTAAAACCATCATCAGACCAATTATCTTCCAATAAATTTAGTTCAGATAACTTTCAGTCTGATAACATTTTTTTTTTGCTGGTAAAGTGAGCAAAGTTTAACGGTCAAAAACATTTATAAACCCTAAAATCAAACATTTTAGTCTGTCGTGTGTTTATTTATGGCAGACTGGCTATCGCTTGCCAGTGACGTCATCATTAAGCACAAAACGTGATTGGTCGGTCGACGCAGGGAGCATTGTGGGTGGTGTAGTTCAGGTTCACTTTGGATGTTACAGTCCCTTGTTCCTTAAAAATCTGCTGCAAAATCCATCACACATCGTGCAAAAAGAATTATTTAAATTTCTAACGGACACTGGATTACTTCATCGCATCTAAACAAATGACTATGGCTGCCAGGAGTTAAGGTTTTGTAAAATCTCAGCAATCACTCACCAGCCCAGTAGGTGGCAGTAAATGCACCTTAAGCTGGTGCGGTCCTCCATTGGATCCGAAAGAAGAAGAAGAAGAAGAAGAAGAAGAAGAAGAAGCGTTATCATCCGCTCGACACAAAAACAAAACAGACTAATTTTAACATTATTTTATTTTGTTTCTTTGTGGCTGACGGTATCACAAAGACTCGGTGGGAGAGAGGAGCTCTCATGGCGCAGCTGTGTACAGAGGGATGTTTCTTCACTATTTAGACCGTTTTGGATCATCTCAGTACGATTATTTTTTCAGATGAATCCCACTGAAACTAACAGGTAAGAATTTATATTTACTATGTGTATTTTACTCTGCCAGTCAATTAATTCATGGATGTATTTTGGTTGTTTAAGCCGCAGGGTTCAAAGCGTGTAAAAAAAAAGCAGCAGCTTTTTAGTTTGTAAGTGACGGTGTATCTATACCGAGATAAAATGTGACTTCTAATATTGTGTTTTACTGCTTTTGAAAGATGAGGACAGTGTTAGGGATTTTATTTTTTATTCATTCATTTCCGTGCGTTCTTGTGTGTCTGTGATCCTTGAATTTACCCAGCAGCCCCTGCGGTGCTTAAAGTGAAACTGGTTTATCAGAAGCCGACAGTGTAATTTGATGTGGCCGCATCCAAATCAATACTAAAATTTATCAATTATCTGTAATAAAGATAAATTTTTTAGCAGTTTTTCAGTTTATTGTCATAAAAGACATCTTTTCAGCTATCTGATTAATGGTTTTCGAAGCTAACTTTTTGGTTTGCTGTACCCACGACTGGGTGTGATGAATCTGGAAATCCAAGGGAGAATCCAAGTGTTTACTCCATTTGATGCTAAGAAGTCACTCACAACAATAAAGAAATGTTGAACCGATAGAACAGAGTAGAAAC
Source organism: Thalassophryne amazonica (assembly GCF_902500255.1). Classification (NCBI taxonomy): domain Eukaryota; kingdom Metazoa; phylum Chordata; class Actinopteri; order Batrachoidiformes; family Batrachoididae; genus Thalassophryne; species Thalassophryne amazonica. The sequence goes on from NC_047109.1 coordinate 34,989,510, forward strand.
AGCTACTCTCTGACATATACCCCAGTTTAAGTATAGTTAAGCAGAATAAATACTTGGATTAAGTTAAGCTGTTTGTGTCTGTCATTCTTCAATGCTAAAAATAAGTTGCAAAGTGATGTACTTTGGGGTGGTGGCCAAACGGTTAAGTGTGCTTGTTTCCAGTGCAGAAGCTTTCTGGTTCAAACCCCACCTCTGCCCATTGTCCACGTAATAAAGAGTTGCATCAGGAGGGGCAACCGGCATAAAACTTGTGCCAAATCAACATGCAGGTCTGCTATGGTGATCCAGAGTGAAAACAAGGGAGAAGCTGAAGGGACGCACTTACTTACTCAACTTCAGGAACAATGTAGTTAAGTCAACTTGCTTTTCTGAGTCTTCTTGTCCATACTTCACGAGGTGTGTTTACATTGTGCCCTAAACCAGTGTCACAGACCAAACGGTCCACCCCTAAAAATCGGTCCGCCTTTTTCATCTGCGCATGCCTCATTTCGGACCACAGCAGCACATCTAAGATGAAGTCTCTTCACCCAAAGCAATCAAATGTGTTAATGTGATGTGATGACAAGGTAAAACCTCTTAAATCATTCTAAAGTCAGTTTTAAGCAGAAACGAGGTTGTTTTAAGCAGAAACTCGCCGAAATTCTGTGACGCTTTGAAATGACCGATGCTCAGTGAACCCATCAGCTTGCAGCTCGTTTAGCCGTGGTGCTTTGATCGCTTCCACCGCCTTTTATGATGAAATAATGCTGAATTTATGTGGAAATGATTGTTGTACAAAAGCTTCAGATATCTGTTACTGAGATAGATGATGACTGGAGTGCAGTTTGAAGCAGAAACGAGGTGTTAAACCATGAACCGCGCAATTTTTAGGCAGACTGTTGGAGCCGCTACACCGGAACTCTGCTGAAACCAACCTCTCGCGTGAGTCATGGACCGCAAGATGGCGCAAGATTCACAACTGTGAAACACTGAATGGAGCCAAAACAGGCACTTCTTCATTCTCTCTTTGTCTCACTGATGTGCGTATACTTATATATGCTTTTGAAGTTACATGTAGCTTGAAATGAGCTTGTCATTTTCTATCATAACCGAAACCTGTAGGACTGGTGGCCACCAAAGCCAATGCTGCTTGTGTTAGTTATACTATTTGCACACTCACAAGGCTGATGCATACCCTACATGCTCTACACACCATCATATAAATGTACAATTAGATTGTACATATGTCTGTAATGGTGTGTTTGACTATGTATGACTTCATGATATGACTTCTGTGTGACTTCATTATAAAGTCCTTCATACCGATCAATCACAAATATTTTGCTGATCAATATATGCGTTGGATCAGGGATGCCCAATTCACTTCCTGGAGGGCACCTGCCCTACTATTTTCATGTCTACCTGTTCTGCTCACACCGTAATGTTTAATTTTGGTGTTTCCCCAGTCCTCATTGGCTGAGCACACCTGCCAGAGTTAATTAGGTGTAGGTGGAACAGGCAGAGTGTAAAAAGATGGAGGACAGGTGTCTTCGTGGAACAGATTTGGGCAGTCCTCCCTTAGATCGTCCATCTAGCCTTCTTGGTTGTATAGATATATAAAAAGGTGTTTTCAGACCTTGATTCCATTGAGCTCGACCTTTGACTAAACTACTCCAGAATCCAGTCTCCTCTAGATATCAGTGGCTTAGTGGTTAGCACTGTTGCCTCACAGCAACAGTGGAAATTGATCCCTTTCTGTGTGGAGTCACCCTGTGTTTGCATGGGTTCCCTCCAGGTGCTCCGGCTTCTTTCCACACCCAGAGACACGCAGGTTAGGTGGACTGGAAACCTTATAATTGTCCAGGTCTCTGAGACTCTGTCCCTGAGCCTTGTTGATGGTCATGGCAAAGTTTGAAGCCTTCTGAAGTGGATAGGTAGAGCTGATAGAACTATCAGTATTTGAGGGAGCATGACAACTTCACCTTTGTACGGGCCACAGGAAATGGTTGCTTCAGTGATGTTTTGGTGCATCTGGTGGATGACACAGTGAGTCCCACTGGGAAATTAAGAACGTACTAGCGCATTGCCTGTGGAGATCCATGGGCTCTAAATTGGGTCGTGTTTATAAAATAGGTAGTTGACATTTTTCAAGGGTGATAAAAAATTATGCAAAGTCAAACTACGGCACTTTCTCTGAGTTTTTGGGCAAATTACATGGCAAAGAAAAAGTGACGATACAGTGGAAATGTGTTGCGGTTTGTTTATGACTTAGAGTGCAAACGTGTCAAGGCAGTTGTACAGTTGAGAGAATGCAGCTACTCTGGTTAGCGGTGTAGGCTAACACTAACTGACATGACCTCTCCCATTTCTTCTCCACTGCATGGGAACTGAAAAAACTGCACTTCTTGCGACTGTTTCGGTGATTGCAGCCGAAAACAAAACAGTACGTTGCCCTAATCTCCCACCAAATTTGAAGGAAATCTTTCCAACTGTTTTTGAGTTACCTTGTCCAAACACATGCACGCACGTGTGCACACATGCATGCACACACCAGTGAAAACAATACCCTACTATTGTTTCTTTAATGATGCACAGGGCAAAAACAGCAAACAAACTAAAATTCAAATTTAATATTTAAAAAACACCTTTCACAGATATATGTATATTTACTTGTCTATGTATATTGTGACGTGGAGCGCGTGCAGCGTATGCATCAGCCCTCTGATGCCTTTCATTATTATTAGTTCTTTAGATGCTTCAATAAAAAAGCTTTGCGGCTACAAAGTTTAACATCTCTTTTAGCTTGCTTTAGCTTGCTGAACATGTATAGATATCTAAAAGTAGGTCTGATGTCATGATCGTTGTTGCTGTTTTGCATACTATGCAGAAGCACGTTGTGCGCTCGTGCTTGCTTTGAGACGTGATATTTTTGATGATGTTTCGCTGTGAAGGTGCAGGTGAAGCACCTGAGACCAAAGGAACCAGCAGACACCTCGCAGCAAGTGAAAACGTATTAGCATGACGTCAGCCTGAGGCCGAGGAAACACTGTCGCTGTTCCATCGCACGTCCGTGTGTCGCTTTATCCGTGTGCAAATATCGGCCTTTTATTGAGAAACACTACAAAATATATGGATGTTCTTTCTGGCAAAAAGGACAGATTTGAACCTGATTCCTGACTTCACCACAGAAGATTATAGAGAAACACACAACATGGAGAACAGCTGGTCTGTGCAGGATGTCGTAGAGAATATTTAAGTTAAGAGCAGCTGTGATTTGACTTTATTCTGAGCTAACAGGGAGAACAAAAAAAGTTAACACATCAAGCAAAAGGTAATCCTTAAATAACTTAATCACAATTACAAACCGTGCTTCAGTAGTGGAGCCCGTTAAGGTAGAATGCCAATTAGCAGAAATCTTCAGCTATAAGACGTCTGGCAATTAGCACTTTGATCTGTGAGTTTTCAAAGGAACACGAGACAACTAACGCAGCTCCAAAGAGGCCAAGTCATCTGTGCCAAACCAACAAGTTTCTCTGTCAACAACAAAAATCTTTTAATCATTCCAATCACAAAAGGAAACACTAATCTATGATAAACCACCAGGGACATGAAGCACATATAGAATTTATTTAATATAAGCTACTTATTTTTCTTTTTTACTACAAAGTATTTGATGGTGAAGGTGGATTTGTCCATAAATGTCTCTCTGCCAGACTGCAGAGGCTCAGAAAAGAATGTTATCACATTTGGAGAATGATACTGATTAATGAGAACCTTTTTGTCACACAGACAGATACAGGAGAGCGACCTCCATGCAGTGCCGTTTGTCAGAACAAGGCTGGAACAATGAAGAGAGATGTGTGTGAGAGAGAGAGAGAGAGAGGCAAAGCTGACAAAAAGTAACATCAGGAAGGGACACACAGAAGCGGAAGAACACAGAGGGAGAGAGGGAATAAAGAAGGAAGGAGGGATAATTGTATTAGAAAGAAGAGAAGGCCAAAAGGAAGGAAATGATTAGAAGAGAAGGGACTGATATCCAATAGAAGAGAGGGGAGAGAGCTCACTTACCGCCATTCAATCCATACTGACACTGTGTGTCAGTATACAAACACAGTGTGTGTGTGCTGCTGCAGGTCTGTTAATCCGAGTGTGGAATCAGATGTCACTTATCCTGTCCAAGCAGGAGCAGGTGTCGGTGCTGTGTGTCGCCGCAGCCGCCACGGGACCAAACTGCTTTGGTTTCTGACTGGTGACCACCCGGGCAGACATGAGGTCCGTACTTATCTAACCAATCTAACTATCTGCACCAAACAGGTGATACGTGAACATCTGAACTCTTTCCATTGCTGGACTCCTCAGCACCAAGGTACCTTTGAAGTACTGGAACATGCAGAAAGAAGATTGTCACAGCTGACGTTCCGTCATAATCCAAGCGGAACAAGAGCCTGTAGAAGTATGAGTCGTTCCAGCTGTCCCAAAGGGTCCCTTAGACAGACCTGCTGCCAGAGACATATAGTTATTATCTTACGTCACAGGTTAGACTTCAGGTCCCACGGCCTGAAAATCAGCCCGTTTCCACTGTAGAGACTTGCGGGTCATTTTATGTGGACCAACACCTTTGTGTGTAGGTCCCTGCTCTGGGGTAGGTTCTTCTGAAGAGCCTAAAAGAACCTTAAAAAGCTGTTGGATAGTACTTGATGCTGAATGATTAACATAGGTAGGAAAACAATAACAACAAGCACCAAGCCACACAGGCAAAACTAGAGTGAGAGCAGAAGAATTACAATATGAATACCAGACGCAAAAGATGGATCGGCGAGGAGGTGCGGGCATTGTTGGCTTTCTTCTCGACATGAAATATGGTGAGAATTCGAGCTCTTGAGGAGAAATGGTAAATGTGGCGAAAACTGTCCAACAGTTATACATCATTGTGTATGTAGCTGCATGAGCCCAGCATTTAATTTCAGAACCCTTTGTCAAGTACTGCAAGAGTTACATTCACAAATGGCACTTAAAACTTTACTGTGCAAAAAAGCCTTATAGACTTCATTTATATAGCTCTTTTTCCATCAGCATCAGAAGCTCAAAGCACTTCACAATTATGCCTCACATTCACACAGACACACTGATGTCAGGGTGCTGCCATGCAAGGTACTCACTACACACCAGGGGCAACTAAGGGATTAAGGACCTTGCACAAGGGCCCTTAGTGATATTCCAGTCTGGTTGGGATTTGAACCGCTTCATTTTTCCCCCCTCAAAATTCTATTCACAACACCCCATAATGACAAAATTAATTTCTTAACCCTTTCATGCATAGTGGTCACTACAGTGGACAGCTTTTCAAAAGCTGTTCTCTTATATATGCATGGGTTTTGTTGCTATAGTTGCATATCAGCAAACACAGTGGATGCTTGCACACCATCTCATACATTGCCACCTAATGTCAAGTCATGGTAAGTGCAGTTTTTTTTAAAATACAAAACCAAGATGGCTGATGGGAAGCCAGAAATGCTGAATGCTCAAGGAATATCTTGTAAATCTTTCTATAGCAGGACACCCCTACAGGTAAAAAAAAAAAAAAAAAAAAATGCTAGCATCAAGTAAAATCTAAGGATTAATATAATTGCTAAAATTTGCAGATGTTTATTTTGTATTGGGAGAAATTTGCAATTAATCACATGTCCATTAAATTGGACGCCATGCATCATGGGCTATATTTCAACATTTCAACTGCAATACATGTGCTTACCCTAACTTTGCTGTCCTTGATAAACCTGGTCTGATGTTGAGTTTTGGGTTTTAAATCATTTGGTGTTTGTTATTATGATGAAAAATAATGTTTGTTCATAGTTTTCACACAAAATATAATTTGTTACTGTTTTGTTAAATACATATTTCTGTGGTTCAACGATCAAACACATGGTGTCCAGCTGAGTGGACATGTTTGTAACTCCATGAAAAATAGGTACACAAGAAAAATTTCAATTGCACAGTTAATTTCATGCCTAAAGAGAAATAAAGACACCTTGGAGAAAAAAAAAAATCTTGAATGAGGTTCTCATAATTCATGCATGAAAGGGTTAATTTTTGCAAATTTATTTTCATATGTTAATCATCATGGAGTGAATACATGTATTGTCATCAGATGAATCAGTATTCCAGATGTTTTTGGAAGAAATGGACTCTGGACCAAAGATGAAAAGGACCATCCAAACTGTTATCAGGTCTAAATGCCAGGGTGTGCCAGTGCCCTTGACAAAGGTAATTTACATGTCTGTGATGACGGCATTAATGTAGAAAAGCACACAAAATATGCTCCAAGATGACATCTTTTCCATGGACGTCCACACAATTTTCAATAAGACATTGCAAAACTACACTCTGTAAACATTACACAGCCACAGCTGGGGGTGAAGAGGGTACGGATACTGGACTGGAGTGCCTGCAGTCCTGACGTCCCCAATGGAGAATGAGTGGAGAATTTTGAAATGAAAAATGCAATAATGTAGGCACTTGGACATCAGCCGCGTCAGCCAGCAACTTAGCCTCGCGTGACGACGTCATCAAATTTTCAAGCTCGCGGTTCGTATCGTTCGCAAAATGCAGATTGGAGAGGCTGGTTCTGCATGAATTCTACCAGAAATGCCGCTATTTTGATGTAGGAGACCTGCAAATTCTTACGCACTTTGTCTGGTAAAAATCCATTCAGATTTCTGAAATGTGCCTGATTTCCAAATCGAACGTGGAGTTCCCATGTTAAATTCACCACCTGCGTGACTTCCTTGGTGATTAAATACCTTTGCTTGGTCTAGTTTATGTAATAAACATCATTTTAGCGAAGTATCATATGAATCTGTGCCTCCGCACTAATATTTTGGATCCCCGCCGGTAGCCATGGTAGCGACCTCCCGCTGAAAATATGTTGTCGTCTACTCGCTATGCCCGGAAAATAATTGTTCTATACATGAACATCTGCACATTTTTCAGCCGATAAATGCTTCAGATAAGTTTATCGATATCTTAAAATGTTATTTTCGTGAGGATTTTATTTCAGTTTTGCTTCATTATGAAGGATTGATTGGGGATTTATTTTGTTGAGCATATTTTGGGCAGGCTGGCTCACTGGTTTATGGTTACTGCTTTCTGATTGGTCGAGCGGAACTATGACGTATTGAAGTGATACCCTCTGATTCTTCTTCTTCTTGGTTGTTGGCAAGCTAGGCACGGTCAGTGCATTGCTGCTCCCCTCAGGTCATAAGACACAGAACACCTATTAAGTGTCAATGAGATATAATGAGATATAATCTACCTTTCCTTTCAGCCAGAAATTCCTATTATTTGACACAATTTTTTCCTCTATTGTAATGTAAATAAGCTTAGAAAATAGGGCACGAAAATGACCCCTTCAAATCTCAATATCTCTGGTGTTATTTATCCGATTTTGACAAATTAGCTGTCATTTTGTTGCATTTTTGGTGCCCTTTCTTCTGATTGCAAGCAGGAGGCCATTTAAACAACTTTGAAAGAATGTCCAAGTGCCTAAATAATGATGATCCCATACTTCTGCACACATGAAGATGTGTTTGCAGGAAGAATGGGACAAAATAACACCTGAAATGGTTCAGCACTTTCTCAATGGCAAAACATCTTTTAGGTAGTGTGAGAAGGAATGTTAGCATTACAAAGTGCTAAATGCTTTAGCATCCCAACTTTTTGGGATTTTGGAATGTGTTGCAGGAGTGCATGAACAGTAACAAATGAAATAAAGCTGACCACAAAAAACATGAAATATCTTGAGTTCACACAGTCTGAAAATGAAATAAAAGTTAACGTAAATGTAAGAATCACTAGTTTCTTAAACTGCATGTTCCATATCATCACAACTTTTTAAGATTTAGGGTTGCACTATGGTTGATGGCTCAGTTTTGTTTTGACATATGTGAAATTGTTATGGTATTACTTCCAAGTCTTCAAAGTTTCTTCAAAGTTCAAAGGTTAGCAGGACTGTTTTTACTCCCACACTGCTACATGTCTCTTTCAGTTCTGCCTGAAGCACCACTGGCCCCTCTCTATGGAGTTAAAAACCTGTCTCAGTAATACCTGCAAATGCACAGAGGGTGATCTACAAATATTCTTTGACTTGCACGTTTTGCAATCCACAAACTCAAATTTCCGATTTGTAACTAATGTTTTTTTTTTTTTTACAAATAAATGTGTAATAGTAAATATATCATTTTTTCATTTGTTAAAAAAAGGCATTTGCAAAACTGAAAATTCTGTTTGCGAAGTGTGATTCAACATTTATGGATCACCAATCACATGCGTTCGTTGCTTTGCTCAGTTATATAATTTTGAGACATTCTTAGCACAAAGCTGCACAGATCCACAAACAAATAGGTCACGATTCACACAAAGCAACACTGTCATCCAGTAGATGGCCGTGTTGTTCTATGGGTTGATGTGGCTTTGATTTGCACAAACTGGACTTTCACACCGAATGCGTTCAGGGCATTAAACATGTCACGCATCGCTCTAAAACCCATTATTTTCATTGAGAAGCACTGTGTTTTCAAAAACCGAACTAGTGTGACACTCTGTCTGGAGCGCATTTTCGCTTGTTGTCAAAGTTCAACCCAATCCAACTTTCACTGCTGGGAGCTTCATAGCTTCGTGCATCCAATAGAAACATGACATCAGGCCAAAACAAGGAATATGACAGAGTGAAGAAATGTGTATACACTGCAGTTTTCTGAAGAAAATCCTTACAATTTTTTTTTTACCTCAAGATTAATTTGATTACTGCACATTTTAAAGTAAAAAAAATGTTTCTTACATTAGAAAACTTAAAATAGTTTAAGTAAAAAAGAAAAATTCTTTACAAATCTTTATTGATCTGTAAATTAAAAGCATAACTTGTCTGTTGTTGTTTCAGATTAGATAATTTCTTGATTAACATTATAAGGATCCTTGGACATTTATTTTTAGACAAATAAAAAAAGCAGGAAAAGTAATGTGCACATTTTTAAGTGTGGTAGATTCCTTCATTCATATCTACATTTCAAACGGGAAAAAGGAAACCTGAAATAAATATTTATTATAAACACAACAGAACATGGTGTAACAATGACTGCAATGTGTCTATTAATTAGGATTTCTCAATGTGACATAAAACTCATGATGAAATCATTTTTTTAGTCATTTCAACATTTAGTTGCAGCCACACTATGTGATTAATTTTAATATTGTAATAAGGAAAGAGTAACTACAAAAAATATAAATTTGACTTTTTTAGTGATTGTGAATGCTTTGAAATTGTGCACAGTAGGGGCAGGACTTCTTCTGCCTGTGCAAATGTCTTTTTGAATGAACTTTGACGTCATGCTGTTTAATGATTCATTCAATTAATGTTAAAATATAAAGGGACAAAACTAATAAAATAGCTGCTGTTTAAAGAGTCTTTGTTTTATTTAGAAGAGTAGTAGCAGGTGTAAGTTTTTAGAGATGACAAGTGAGCTGGACTCTCAGGACATTTAAGGGTGTTTCTTAGACTATGGGCACTTATTATGTCCTTTGATCATATTGTATGAAAAACAGAAAAAAGGGGAAATTTCACACTTTTATAGTTATCTTTACAATGAAAGTGTGTTAAGAAATTTGTTCTAGTAGTCTAAGATGACTTTTTCATGTTTTTTCCGCATCATTATATGCAAATATTGCCGTTTTGTAATTGTCCCACACCCAGACTTTTGATCTTCAATGATAAAAATGAATGGTAAGGAAACGTTTTTTTCTAATGTTTTAAAATATCTCTGAATAAAATATCAGTAAAATAATCAAAACATAATTGGGGTATTCAATGTCATACAACTGTTGTGATTTTTTTTTAAACAAAATGTAGTTGTCCCACACTATTGCCGTAATTTCCACCACAATACTGTAATGTCCCTTTAAATAGTTTGTATGAAAGATTGTTTAGGTAGTTTCTATGGAGATAAACAGTGACATCAGAGCACACGTATATAGCGCCAAATCACAACAAACAGTTGCCCCAAGGCGCTTTATATTGTAAGGCAATGGTGTGGTGGAAATTACATTTACAAGGCCAATAGTGCCCGTAGTTAAAGAATCACCCTTAACCAGATGAAGGTCTCCTCTGCAGCTTCAACCTCTTGGTGGAGCTTTTGGAGACACTTTCCTCATATTTTAAAAAGCAGAGATGTCCTCTTATTACTTCTGGACTTCGTGCTTTGGTGTTCAGCTCCGAAGTGCATCTATAGTCACAATGTTCTCTGCACAGCAAATATTGAAATGCTCCTGATGTGGGACAAGTGAAGAAATATGTTTCTTAAAATATAAAGAAACAAAAAAAAAAAAAACCAGTTAAAAAAATAACAAAACAAAATCTGTTATTTAAAGTTCAGACTTTTCTTGTCACAGCAGTAACAAAACAAACTGTCGCTTTATTTGATAAAATAAATAATAAATAGGTTGACCAATTTACAAATTTAAAATGTTCACTCAGCTCGACTGAGTGATTCTGCAGCTAAAGGCTAAGGCTAAACTAATATTAGCCAATAAGTCTTCAGCGGTGCACTATGTCATGTTTTATTCTCATCTCAGACAAATTTGCAGAAGCACTGTTGCTCAAACTGCGTGTGTATATATCCAAAAGTGAAGGTGTATGTCTCTCTACCCAATGTCTGCCACCTACTGGATGACAGTGTTGCTTTGTGTGAGTTGTGGCCTGTTTGTTTGTGGATCTGTGTACGTGAATCTGTGGTAAGAACGTCCCAAAATTACATAACTGAGCAAAGTGATGAATGCGTGTGATTGCTGATCCACAAATGCTGAATTACACTTCACAAACAGAATTTTCAGTTTTGCAAATGCCTTTTTTTTAACAAATGAAAAAAAAAATATTTAAAAATACACATTTAATTGTAAAAACCAACACACAAGTAACAAATCAGAAATTTGTGTTTGTGGATCGCAAAATGTGTGCAAATCAAGGAATATTTGTAGATCACCCTCTGTGCATTTGCAGGTACTACTGAGACAAATTAACTCCATACGTCTCTGCTAATAAACAGCTAGCCTCTTTTTGTGCTGCCATGCAAGGCGCTCACCACACACATAACACAATAAAACCATTTTCGATTTTGATAGAAACAGTTGAGGACCATCCAACCTCCTATTTTGGTCTCTGCTTGTATCTTTTAACTTGCATGAAGGCCTTTCCATCCATGCTTTTACATTCACTACCAAATGGTCTCCAGTGTTTTTAAGTTGTCTTTATTTAGCTGCTACAATAAAATACAAACATTATCTCATTTCTCTTGGTTCTCCGTCTTTGTTCTTGTCCTTCTGTGGCACGTCTGCAGTTTTTCCCCGTTCACCTTGTATTTGTCGTCTTACCTTAAAGTAGCGCTATCTTTTCGCATATCACTTACCTTCCTCATCTATCAAGCTCCTCCTGCTCCCTCTCTTTCTCTCTGCTCAGCTCCTTCTTTCCAGGCGGCCTACCTTTTGTCATTGACCCCCTGCCCTGGGTGTCTGGGCATTGACTGGCTTTCTTCGTGTCACTGGAGCTCCCTGTCAATACTTACCAAGTTTGGCCGCCCTCTGCGCTGTGGTTAGAAAGTGGGGGAGAGAGTGGGAGATGCCCCACAGCGCCAAGAGATAAAATAAAAATGAATAAGAGGGAGAGTAAAAGAAGGAGGAGGGAGGCAAAGTGTGAAACAACTGCAACCTTTCTGGGAAGTTATACTTTGGGGAAGCGTTCTCACTTTTTTGGCAAATAGAGTTTCATATAATTGCTGCTTCTGTGGTAAATCTTTTTTTTTTTTAAGCAAACCACATGGCTTAGTGATTAAGCATGAATGCCTCACAGCAAGAAAGTCATGGGATTGCTTCCCACCTGGTCCTCTCTGTGTGGAGTTTTACACAGGGTAAAATTTACTCTGCTGAGATAACATTTGGTCCCAGTCTAAATAGAATTAAATATACTCTACCACAGGGCTAAATCAACTCAACATAGTGTAAAATCAACTCTTACTGGAGTAGAACCACTTGCATTGACAAGACCGTGTCGCAGACCGAACGGTCCACCCTAAAAATGGATCCACCCTGCCTTTACTGCGCATGCGTCATCGGCCACGGTTTACCGATTAACACTTTGTTTCTGCTTAAAACTGCACTCCAGTCATCATCTATCTCAGCGACAGATATCTGAAGTGTTTGTACAACAATCATTTCCACATAAATTCAGTATTATTTCATCAGAAAAGGTGGAGGAAGTGATCAGAGCGCCACAGCTACACAGGCTGCTAGCTTTTGCGTTCACTGACTGTCCGTCATTTCAAAGCGCCACGGATTAACACCTCGTTCCTGCTTAAAAGAGGTTTTACCTTGTCATCTGATGGTTAATAATCCCATTAATCCATTTGATCGCTTGGGTGAAGACAGTCTGCCCACAGAGCGTCTGAGCTCCGAAATGACGCATGCACAGTGGAGGCAGGGTGGGGGGAGTGTTTTTTACTCTATTTAGACTGGGATCAAATGTTATCCCAGCAGAGTAAATTTTACTCAGCAAAATTTACCGTGTATATTTTCCACGCATCCAAAAACATGCAGGTTAGTTTGGTCATAGAAGTAGAGAGACTGGAATGCCAACTCAAGATCTCATCCCACTGAGTTCTGTTTGTGAGCTTGCGACCCCAAGATTTCAGCCGCGAGAGTTGGGGTAATTTAATTCTGGTCGTCTGCCAGCACGAAAACCAGATGTGCTTTTAAAGCACAGTTTCTGCGTGTTTTCCTACGTTTTCTGCTGTGGCTTCAGCAAGTTATCCTCTTGAAGTATGTTCAAAGTGTAGCTTGAAGTTCTTGTTGATTTTAAATTGTAATCAGGACACAACTTACTAATATTATTGATAACAGCATGCAGTCAACAACTGTGGCAGAAAATCACAGTCAATAATAATTCATTATTCATAAAACGTGAATAAAGATACAATAAAAGCACATATCATTCATTATTTTAAAAAGCATCATAGGAAAACTCATAAGTATAACAGCATAAAACTCGTAAATAGCAAAGTAAAAGCCATCAAACACCATAATAAAATTGTTAATCACAATAAAAATCAAACACCATAAAATAATCATAGTATTTCTTTAAAGTCATAACACTTAGCGCATTTACCACATGAGGAGGGAGGCTGTTCCACAAAGTTAATATTTTCTTGAATCATATCTGCATCTTTGCACCTCAAAAATGCAAGAGTGACCTCTCAAACATGAATAACCTCTATTTTGGAATATATATATATATATATATATATATATATATATATATATATATATATATATATATATATATATATATATATATATATATATATATTAGAAGGTTGCCGGGCACACTGCAGCAATTTCTATTTTTTCCCCCAGGATTTCAAAGAAATATTGGCTGACATCAATCTTGAAGATCCTGATATTGTTCCAGAAGAAACACCCTCTTTTGCTGAACAACAAAACTCATTGTTAAGAACAATTCACATTTTATTTTCAGTCATAAATTGTTTCTATATCACTGAGGTATCACACAGTCAATATGATGAAATATGCATCATTTATTTCAGTCTACACAAATGAAAGAAAATATGAGAGGCATCATGAAGGATCTGACACCTGCCTTCAGTGTCTATCAGGCTGCCAAAACTGTGAAAAATCACCAGCAAGGTTTTATGATTTAAATAGACATAAAGGTTTTGTAGTTTCAGAACTGTGCACATTGCTAGAGAAGCATCTGAGTCGTTGCATTATCAAGATGTCCAGGATATCTGGGATCAACCATGGGGCCTCACAGGCGGCATTCTACTGGGCGGTGGCTGACAGGATGACGCAGGTGACAGCTGTCACCGGAGACCACCAGCTGACCATGTGGCTGGCACTGCAGGTGTTGGATGCTGTTGGTTGCAGAGTTGAAGAATTTCCAGTCTGGCAACGTGGACAGTCTGCTTGGGCAGATCTCAAGCCACACTTTTTCCCCTTTAGATAAAATAGAATTATTTAGAGTAAAACAGAAATCATCAGTATTCACAGAACTGATTGAGTTAATTTTGCAAAATCAATATAAACACAGAAAGGTGAATATATAGCATAAATATTTATTTCCATTGTGTTCTATGTGAGGCTACAATTTGACAACACAGAGGAGCTTGATTAAATGTACAGATTGCAAAGACATTATAATCTCATCAATTAATGTAAGTAGCAATAAGTGTATAGTTTATATATAATGATTTACACTGGGATACCAATGAAATAAAGTAAGTACAAATTGAACAGAGAACAATAAGATCTTCATAAATTAAAACAAATAGCAACTATATTCCTGTGGAAGTGAACAAATAGCACAGAGATTTGGACTATAAAATTACGGACTAGAAGATAAGCTAGTCCTTTGGACAAGAAATCACATGTAAAAAATAAAAACAAATAAAAGGGTGACGTTCATCTTCCCTTCACTGACTGAATAAATTTGACTTGAATTGTCGTTTAAATCTTCCCTTGTTGCTAATTGGCTGCAAGATCTATACTTTATATAAGATATGTTTTATATGAATAGTTCCCGACGTGGGATATGTGGGTTATATCTCTTTCAACCTACCAGTTATTTGCAAACCTTCTCAGCAATAACAGTGCTGCACTGATGAAGCATTTTCATTTGGACAGCAGGGTGACTGTGAACGATAATCAGAGCACCTACAAAATGTAATGCTCGGTAAAATATTCAGATTAATTGACAAAATATATGTTTATCTTTAACCTTATTTTGTTATGTTTGATATTGTCGATTCCCAGCAGAATATTGGCGTTTATAATACTTGTGAACAAAGTGCTGGCTGCAGAGCAAAAGACCGTAAGTAAAGAAACCAAAGTCCTCTCGCGCATGCACGGCACAACCTCAACACCCAGGATCAGAAGGTGGCATTCCATCTCTCTACTTCTATGGTTTGGTGAATTGGTGACTCTAAATTGACCGTAGGTGTGAATGTGTTTGTCTGTCTGTATCTGGCCCTGCAACACACTGCCATGCTGTCCAGGCTGTACCCCGTCTCACACCCCATGACTGCTGGGATAGGAATAAGTAAGTACACAGTGTTTCCAGAAAGTATTCAATCACAGGGTTTCACTTTTTCCACATGTTGTTATGTTACAGTCATTCCAAAATGGAGTACATTCATTTTTTTCACTCAAAATTCTACACACAACACCCCATAACGATAAACTGGAAAAAAGTCAAATTTTTTGCAAATTAAAAAAAGAAATCATGTGTACGTAAGTATTCACACCGCTTGCACAATTACAGCCTCAGGTCTTCTTGAATATGATGCCACAAGCTTGACGCACATATCTTTGGGCATTTTTGCCCATTCCTCTTTGCACCACCTCTCAAGGTCCATCAGGTTGGATAGGGAGCATCGGTGCACAGCCAGTTTCACATCTGAGATGATGTTCAATTGGATTCAGGTCTGGGTTCTGGCTGGGCCACTCAAGGACATTCACAGAGTTGTCCTGAAGTCACTCCTCTGATATCTTGGCCGTATGCTTAGAGACATTGTCCTGTTGAAAGCTGAACGGTCACCCCAGTCTGAGGTCAAGAGCACTCTGGAGCAGGTTTTTATCCAGGATGCCTTTGTACATTGCTGCTTTCATCTTTCCCTCATCCTGACTAGTCTCCCAGTTCCTGCCACTGAAAAACATCCCCACAGCATGATGCTGCCACCACCATGCTTCACTGTAGGCTTCCATCTGGCCACTCTTTTTTTTTTTTTTTTTTTTTATGTTGTGAAGCACCTTGTGGCTCTTGTCTGTGAAAGGTGCTATACAAATAAAGCTTACTCACTTACGCTACCATACAGGCCTGATTGGTAGATTGCTGCAGAGATGGTTGTCCTTCTGGAAGGTTCTCCTCTCTCCACAGAGGAATGCTGGAGCTCTGACAGAGTGACCATCAGGTTCTTGGTCACCTCCCTGACTAAGGCCCTTCTCCCATGATCACTCAGTTTAGATGGTTGGCCAGCTCTAGGAAGAGTCCTGGTGGATCTAAACTTCCATTTATGGATGATTTCTTTTTTTTTTTAAATAAATTTGAAACATAAAATGTGGAAAAAGTGAAGGTACTGTGAATACTTACCTGATGCACTGTAGAAAATGAATGAATATGCAGTATTGAGTTAAGGGTACCATCACTTTTGTGCAGGCCAGTTTCAATAATTTGTCTTCTAAAACAATTCTGTTGAACCACAATTCAAAAGCAATGTCTGATTTTCATTAGTTAATTTTCAGTGAATTTTTAGTCATTATTACTTTTGTCATTCCCAGGTAGGGACTGAGGTCCCAAGTGAAGGACTGCAAGTACCTCGGGGACTTGCTCATGAATGAGGGGACAATGGAGCATGAGATTGGCTGGAGAATCGGCACACCAGGGGCGGTATTGCATTTGCACTACCGTACTGTTGTGATGAAAAGGGAGCTGAACCAAAAGACGAAGCTCTCGATCTACTGGTCAATCTCTGTTCCAACGCTCACCTGTGGTCATGAGGGTTGGGTCATGACCAAAAGAACTAGATTGCAGTTACAAGTGGCCAAAATTGGCTTCCTTAGTTGGGTGGCTGGTGTCTCCCTTAGAGATAAGGTGAGAAGCTCGGTCATGTGTGAGGAGCTCAGGGTAGAGCCGTTGTTCCTTCGTGTTGAAAGGAGCCAGCTGAGGTGGTTCAGGCATCTGGTAAGGATGCCTCCTGGGTGCCTCCCTAAGATGTTCCAGGCACGTCCATCTAGGAGGGAAGACCCAGGACTAGGTGGAGCAATTATATCTCTACACTGGCCTGGGAACACCTCAGGATCACACAATCAGAGGTGGTCAATGTGGCCCATGAAAGAGAAGTTTGTGGTCCCCTGCTGGACTTGTTGCCCCCGCGACCCAATCCCGGATAAGCGATTGAAGATGTATGTATGTATTTATGTTTGTTTATTACTTTTGTCAGTTTCAAGTTATTTCAGTGACCATTGTGGGTTTTTCTTTCTTAAACAGAAGGGGATCAACGATTTTGTCCACGTGCGTATGATTTGGTTAATTTAAAATTCAGTTCATGAAGAACCAAAGACCTTTACAAATACATTAAAAATGTGCTTATCCCCTCATGTTAATTACAATATTGTTGCATACATTTTAAAAATGATTCAAATATATGTATATAAAAAATGCCCTTCAAAAGTGTATTCAGGCTGGCTTCTGTAAAATCATTGAGCAGATCCACAAACATGAACGAAGTTCCATCATTTTTGACTTTCCAGTGTCCTTTTCTCATTTTTTGCAGCATACTTTAAATGTAATTTGTGGTGTTATTATTCAATACAAAGCCATATTTGACATTTGTAGACGGTAATTAAAAAGACAAATAATTTAGAGAATGTAATATATTTTATTCAATATTGTTGCGCATTAAAAAGTCACAATCATTTTACATCTAAAGAAAAACCTGATCGCTTTGTTGGTTTACAGCCCAATTATGTGATTCTACAAAAACGGAGATACGTAGTAATCATCGAATAATGATTTGATCAATGTGTTTTTCTAAAGTTGTAAAGGAAAACTTCAGATGTTTATTATTCTTCATACTGAATTCTTATGACACTTTATCACACTAAATTATTTCACATTTAGAAGCTTCTCATTCTTTGCAGCATCTTAGTTGCATGATTTTTTTTTAATCATGCCAAATATTTTTGCACAGCACTTTGCTTCTATTGAAGGGTGCAGCGAAGATACTCTGAGTGCACCTGATCTTGTAAGATCTCACAACTTAACCACTGTAGGTCCTGTTTACTACTTGGCTGGGAGATGACTTGAGAACATCAGGTGCTGTGGACAGGTTTCTCCCAGGAGAACTGGACTTGCAGGTAGAGCATCCAGTGTAAAAATCCCACTGTTGATCTGTATCGCATCTGCTGTGGTCACTTAGAGCAACACGGAGTGAGCAAAACAAACAAACAAACAAACAACAACCCCAAATAAACCCTACATGCATCACAGAATTTATACTTTTTCGAAGGAGTTGTTTGTGGATGTGATGCCTCATAAATGTCTGAACAGATTTAGGAAATTGTACCCTGCACGCATCTATGAAGCAGTGACTGGTTGTTGTGTTCAATGGTGCATGTGTGTGTCTGTGGACAAGATAACTAAAAAATAGCTTAACGAATTTCCTTCAAACTTGTTTGGAATATTACTTGCTAAGATATCCAGAGGTGATTATATTTTGGAATAGTTTAATTAAAGATCAAGACTAAAAAAAAACAAGGTCCAGAAAACAAATATCTCAAAAACCAAGAAGCTGAATAGGTGAGCTAAAACTTATATTGATCAGGAAAATATTGGTGATTGATCAGTATGACTGATTTCATCATGACGTCACACAGATGTCACATGATGAAGTCGTCCATAGTAAAATGTGTGTGTGTGATGTGCAGGTGTCTCTGGTGATTCTGAGTTTTGCTGAAACTATATTTGCACAAACATCACCGTGCAGTTTTCATGCACGCCTGTCTGAGCAGGTGATGCGTCTATTTCAACACCTGTGAAAATCAATGTTAATATTTGGTACAGTAGCCTTTGTTTTCAATTACAGAGGTCAAAAGTTTCCTGTAGTTTTTCACCAGGTTTGCACACACTGCAGCAGGGATTTTGGTCCACTCCTCCATACAGATCTTCTCCAAATCTTTCAGGTTTGGAGTTTCAGCTCCCTCCAAAGATTTTCTATTGAGTTCAGGTTCAGGAGACTGGCCAGGCCACTCCAGGACCTTGAAATGCTTCTTACGGATCCCCGCCTTAGTTGCCCTGGCTGTGTGTTTGGGGTCATTGTCATGCTGGAAGAGCCAGCCATGACCCATCTGGCTTGAGCAGGGGGACCTTGCTGCCCTGCAGAATTTTAAACCATGACAGCATCATGTGTTACTAATGTAATCTTTGTGACTGTGGTCCCAGCTCTCTTCAGGTCCTCCTGTGCTGTTCTGAGCTTTCTCAGAATCATCCATACCCCACAAAGTGGGATCTTGCATGGAATCCAAGATCGAGGGAGATTGACAGTCATCTTGTGTTTCTTCCACTTTCTAATAAATAATCATAACAGTTGTTGTCTTCTACCAAGCTGCTTGCCTGTTGTCCTGTAGTCCATCCCAGCCTTGTGCAGGTCTACAGTTTTGTCCCTGGTGTCCTTAGACAGCTCTTTGGTCTTGGCTATGGTGGACAGGTTGGAGTGTGACTGATTGAGTGTGTGAACAGGTGTCTTTTGTACAGATAACAAGTTCAAACAGGTGCAGTTAATACAGGTAAAGAGTGCAGAATAAGAGGGCTTCTTAAAGAAAAATTAACAGGTCTGTGTGAGCCAGAATTCTTGCTGGGTGGTAGGTGTTCAAATACTTATTTGCAGCAGTAACATACAAATAAATTATTAAAAAAATCATACATTGTGGTTTCCAGATTTTTTTTTTTTAGATTATGTCTCTCACAGTGGACATGCAACTAAGATGAAAATTTCAGACCCCTCCATGATTTCTAAGTGGGAGAACTTGCAAAATCGCAGGGTGTTCAAATACTTATTTTCATCACTATTATATATATATATATATATATATATATATATATATATATATATATATATATATATATATATATATATATATATATATATATATATATATATATATATATATATGAGCTCTAATGAGTGTTGCACTAGTTTGGACACACACATTACATTTGGTTTTCAAATAGCATACTGTGGGGATTACAAACAGCACTGGGACATCTGATGCTGGTACACGTCTTGTTGTTAGGGAACAAAATGTTCAATTTTTGCCCCCCATAAAAAACATCAATTTGCAGAAGCAGTGAGTCAAAATGACAGAGAAGCAGAGGAAACATTAGTGGACACCTGGATTGATAAAGGTCATACTTTGTATCCAGACATGATGCTTCTGACTGATTCTGACTGCTATCTATCTAATCTAAAATTCACACAGGATGGTTTATAAAGTGTTTGAGCGTCACTCCCTATTTTACAGTCTGCTCCAGCTCCAGCACGCTCGGCCTCACACCCCCTCGCTCCCTCTTTACTCTTTTCATTTCCTCTAATCTCTCACTCTCCCTCGCTCTACCTCCGTGTCACTTTGATTTCCCTATCCACTGGCCTGTGGGATGTGTGTGTGTATGTGTGTGAAGAGACCATGACTTAATTGTGCAAAGCAGCTTGACCATTATTGTAAGTGAATCAGTGGATTTGTCCTGGATGTGGCTTTGGAATTACACAAAACGTCGAGCGTAATCCGTGCACTTTACAAACGTGCACTTTTTGTATTTGGGTGTGCAGGTGTCTCTGTTGATTCTGAGCTTTGCTGAAACTATATTTGCACAGACGTCACCATGCAGTTTTCATACATGCACGCTTGTCTGAGCAGGTGATGCGTATATTACTGTGCATGCGTGTGTGTGTTTGTCAGTAAATATGTGTTTTGTTGTTGTTTTTAGTTTGTGTGTAGGGACAGACAGCACTGTGTCTGGGCTGCCGCGTGGATGGGCCTGTCTATATGAGAGTCGACAGAGTGCGCGTGCAGAGCAGGGGAGTGAGAAGGATGGAGCGGCAGAAAAGAAGGAGGCAGCGGCAGGCCGCGGAGCGCCCCCACCCCTCTTGTAGACAGTTTGACTGATGACATGCATTAAACAGTTAATCTGTCTGATTGAATGTTTGCTTCCTCCAAATTGAAACATTAAACAACAAGGCGAGAGAGCGAGGGAGGGGAGAGGCCGAAGAGGAGAGCGGGATATGGCTTCATCTATTGCCCAAATCATGCAAAGCATGAGACTGGAATATATAATACTTTCCTGTGAGCCAGAGAGGGGGCCGCCAGAGCAGGCGAGAGATTGGAATGGACAGAAAGCGGTGTGTGAACGAGGGAATGAGGGAGGGAGGTGAGAATGGAAGGGCTCTGGAGGGGAAGAGGGGAGGAAGATGGAAAGGATGCAGCAGAATAGGCCCGCGGAGAGAAGATGTGCACGGCCACCGTCCTGTGCAGCCAACGGCGTGGAAAAGCTTAAAGAGATTAAAGCATTTAAAAATGATTGTGTTGTCATTATGAACACTTAAAGAGCGTCCTGCTCGTTTGAAACCGCTCACATTTCAGACATTTAGTGACAGCCTCACAAATAATTAGAGGAAGGTCCTATCAGTGCCACTAGGTGTGATGTGGAAATGACTTAATGCACACTTCCTGTTGACACGGGACAGATGTCTCCTGCTGAAGTCTGCAGATGCTCGGTGGCTCCGAGTGCCACAGAGGAGGTAGGTGTCACGATTCCTCAACCTGGTTTCACTTCCGGGGGTTGTGACCCCTCTCACACAACAATCTGAGCAAGACTGACACGGAAAACCTGTGTCAGCCTGGTACAGTCTGGTCTGTAAGTATCTGGACAGTGATGCCGTTTTTGTAGTTTTGTGTTTGTACACCGCCGCAACAGAGCTGAAACAAAACAACCAAACTGTTCTTGTAGTGTAAATGTTCTGTATTTCTATCTTGATGCAGATGCTCAAAGTGTTTCACAGTGATGCCTCACACACACACACACACACACACTTCATTTTGCTGCCACACTGTTTCACCACAGGGAGCTTTGGTAGCCTACCAATGATCTGACAGGTTTGTGTTAATCCTTTAATGACCGAGAAATCCTATTTTCAAGAGCCTTCCTCATTACCACAGTGCTGTGTGTCAAGGCCACTCCAAATTAAAGGCAAAAACAGATGCTACTCTAATTGGCTGACATCTGGTTCAGACTATAATATGCCTGTGAATAATGATAAATCCAGACATTATGCGTACTGTTCCCGGATTTTTGTTCATATTTTCCATTGTTTCATAAGCAGGGGTGGTGGCCAAGTGGTTAATGCGCTTGGTTTCAGTGCAGAAGGTTCCAGGTTCAAATCCCACCCCTGCCACATTTCTCCATGTAATGTGGAATTGTGTCAGGAAGGGCATCCGGCATAAAACCTATGCCAATTCAACATGCAGATCCACCTCGGATTTGCTGTGGCGACCCCGAGTGCAAACAAGGGAGCAGCCGAAGGGACTTACTTACAATTTTCCATTGTTTCATAGCAGAGTTCACTCAAGCGTGCCTCAGAGGAGGTTGTATACTTTGTACAAGTTATTTTTACTTCACTGTCAAGATAATATCCATAAAGTTTGTTTACCTGCAAATGCTCTTCACAATATGAGTAAAGTGTCTCCAAAAACTCCGCCAAGAGGTTAAAACTGCAGAGGAGACCTTCATCTAGTTACATGTCCTGAGGGTCCAGCTGAACTCTCTGCAAACTCATACCTCCTGCTACATTTCTAAATAAAACAAAGGCTCTTTAAAGAGCAACTATTTAATTATTTGCAAAAGCTGTTTCCATTTATATTTTAACATTAAATTAATGAATCATTAAACATGTCCATGAAGTCAAAGATCAATCAATAAAACACTTGCACAGGTAGAAGAAGCCCCACCCCTACTGTGCACAACTTCAAAGCATCCACAATCACTAGAATAGTCAAATTCATATTTTAGTAATTACTCTGTCCTGACTACAACATTGAAAGCAATCACATATTCAATGAGGATGTAATTAAGGGCTCCTTCACACACAACATGAAATTGGGCAAAAGAAGCAGAAAACGGACAAAAATCCGTGAACAAAAAATAACCACTAAACATTCCACCTGCTGCTGGGAGGGACAAACGGTCAGATAGGCCTGAACAATACGCGGTAATCATCCTGTTCTTTGTGTTTTTAATTTAACACATCATGTGCACTGAGCCGCACTGTCAGTTGGAACTGACAAGAGCATGAGAGCCCAACCACACGTGCATTGCTGTAGTGTTGTTCATATTGTTGATGGCAAGACATATGTCCTCCAGCTGAGTTGCGAGTACACAGCGGTCAGCTGTTCCAGCTGTGCACTGCACTGGACAGTGATCGCACTCCGGGACCCTGAGGTACACCTGAAAATGTTGGGTCATGGTGTGTGTGTGTGGGGGGGGGCAATGACACACTGCAGAAGCCATTTGTGTTGGGTGGTGGGGTCACACCGCACTCTTGCATGCCATTTGTGTGTGTGGGGGGGGGGGGGGGGGGGGGGGAGTCGGCACAGTCACACCCACGTGTGTTGCTTGGTAACAGCACACTCGTGTGGCACGTAGACAATTTTCACAGACAGCTCGAATGTGGTCATCTGCACTCCACGATCATGCTGGGAGCATGAATAGCCCCGCCTTTTCTAAGTGCCAAGTGAGTGTTGTTGGATGTTTGTGTGTGGCACCTGAAATTTAGGCAACTCTGGCCGAGAGTGGGCCGAATGGCTAATCGTCCCAGATTCAACGCCTTTTGGCCGCTGGTGTGAAGGCTGCCTCGATCACGCCATTTGGGCCACAGTTCAACATGGCCGATGAAATCCGATATGTCCTACCTGTATTTGACATGCCGTGCGAATGCTGCAAACATGATAAGATCAATCAATCAATCAATTTTTTTATATAGCGCCAAATCACAACAAACAGCCTCATCTTGCCCGCCGTTTGAATAGGTTTACACCGCGAGCAGCACACAAATGTGGAGTGCATGTGCACGAATGGTTGTGGCGACTGCTATAAGATGTGTTCGAGGCAGCTCCAATTTTTCACGAATGGCAGAGGATTCCTCCTTTGTGCGTCATTCGGCCTCATTTGTGTTATGTGTGAAGCGGCCTTTACAATTGTCATGGTGAAGGAAACTATCTATAGAGACCAAAAGTTTTTTTGTACCAGGCTGTAAATATGTTTATTTCTGCTCTGAAGTTGAACATTTTAACATGGACTTGAATGGGAACCTGCTCATTTTTGAAGACAGCCTCAAGCAGCCAGTCAAGAAACTGCAACCTACAACTTTTTCTTTTTCCGTTTGGGCGTCATCTGAGAACATTGAGACTTACTGCTTAAAGTTGAAAGTCTGCCTTGAAACACTTCCTTTCAAGTCCAATATGCTCCACCAGACAGCTGAAATAATCTTTGTCCATGTCTTAATACAACCCCAAATAAGAAAAAATTGGGATGATGTAGAAAATAGAACAAACAAAAATTGTCAAAAAACAATTTGCACCGTGCTCATAGAGCGCAAACCTTCACCAACACAAGTTTCCAAATCCACAAAATTTTAACTTTTGAAAAAATATTCATGGTCAAAGTGTTATTAGAAGTATAAAAAGAAGAAATAACTGGTGCAGCACAGAAATAAGTGCCAAAAGTCTTTAATAAGGTGCTGAAAAAAAATGTTCAAAGGGACTGACGTTTCGATGTGAGTGTCACATCTTCCTCAGAGTCCTACACAAACAGAGATGGTACAGCTTAAATACTAATAAGAAGCAGGTGCTTTCAAAAGGGCATGACCATCACTCAAAGGGCACAACACTCACTCAATTAATAATCGATTCATGATTAGAAACACACTGTCTGAAAACACACATGACTAAAACCAAACTAAAAACAAGTAAATTTTAGATCTTCATTCAAACCAAAAGGTTCCAAAATGCCTAAAGTATAAATCCAAAATGCTTCTCTACATAAGAGTTTTTTTGATGATGTCACCACCTCTGGGTGGAACTATAATTCTCTCAATCCCCCAAAATTTTAAAGATGCTGGAGAGCCATGACCGGCCTGTTTGTAGTGCCTTGCCATGGCATAAGTTAAATTCTGAGTACGGATTGCCGTTTTCTGTTCAGCTATCCGTAATTTAAGTTGACGTTTCGTTTGGCCAACATATGCCAAGCCACAGGGGCATTTTAAAATACGTGGACTGTCCGTAAAGTATCGGCCCTTTTTATTTTTTTTTAAACTATATGGATTTCATTCATATGTTTTTACGTCAGGCAAGTTTGAACCCTCGTGCGCATGCGTGAGTTTTTCCACGCCTGTCGGTGACGTCATTCACCTGTGAGCACACCTTGGGAAGGAGTGGTCCCGCCCCCTCGTCGGATTTTCATTGTCTGGAAATGGCGGAATGAAAAGGACTTTTTTCCATCAGATTTGTTTCAGAAGCTGTTAGAAACTGGCACCTGGAAACCATTCGAAAAATTTATCTGGCTTTCGGTGAAAATTTTGCGGGCTTCACAGAGAATAGGGACTGTTAACTGTCGCTTTAAGGACCCCTTTAAGGACGCTTGGCGCGCCGCGCTCCGAGCTGCGACAACGCGGCACAAAACACCGTATCATTTCGAAACGGATGGCTCTGTGGATACGAGACGTCGTGTGCTCTTTCTCCGGTAATCACAAGAGCTGGACATCAGCCATTTTCCGGCAGATTTCACTTTTAACCAGAGATTTTGTCGTGGAACGCCGCGCGGAGGCTTCGCGCGTCACGACCGATTCGCTTGATGAGCGAGACAAAGAACGCCTCCGTTTCGGCGTGTCAGTGGACAAGTTAGGACATGCCTATCTCGGCTTTCAATGCTTACCAGTCCAGTAAGTATCAGAGAAATTGTGGAGAGCTAGACATGTCCAAACTTGTCCACTGACACGCCGAAACGGAGGCGTTCTTTGTCTCGCTCATCAAGCGAATCGGTCGTGACGCGCGAAGCCTCCGCGCGGCGTTCCACGACAAAATCTCTGGTTAAAAGTGAAATCTGCCGGAAAATGGCTGATGTCCAGCTCTTGTGATTACCGGAGAAAGAGCACACGACGTCTCGTATCCACAGAGCCATCCGTTTCGAAATGATACGGTGTTTTGTGCCGCGTTGTCGCAGCTCGGAGCGCGGCGCGCCAAGCGTCCTTAAAGGGGTCCTTAAAGCGACAGTTAACAGTCCCTATTCTCTGTGAAGCCCGCAAAATTTTCACCGAAAGCCAGATAAATTTTTCGAATGGTTTCCAGGTGCCAGTTTCTAACAGCTTCTGAAACAAATCTGATGGAAAAAAGTCCTTTTCATTCCGCCATTTCCAGACAATGAAAATCCGACGAGGGGGCGGGACCACTCCTTCCCAAGGTGTGCTCACAGGTGAATGACGTCACCGACAGGCGTGGAAAAACTCACGCATGCGCACGAGGGTTCAAACTTGCCTGACGTAAAAACATATGAATGAAATCCATATAGTTTAAAAAAAAATAAAAAGGGCCGATACTTTACGGACAGTCCACCTATATACTACATGAGTGGTATTACAATTGATAAATGAAGAAATAGGATATTGCTTACCAGTGCGAGGATGAGAGAAACATGAAGCATTAGTACAATTTGAACAATGTGCACAATTACCACACCTAAAGAAACCTTTTGGTGAGCTGGAGAGCCAGGCGGTTGAGGCGGGACTGATCATATCTGAATGAACAAGTCTGTCACGAATATTTCGGGCACGCCTAAATATAAATTTGGGCGGTTCAGCACAGATGTCTTTAAGTGTGGGATCACTCTTCAGAATGTGCCAATATTTATAAATTATGTTTTTTATTCTTCCCGCAAATGGAGTATAGCTGGTAGAAAAAAACAATTTAGATGTTGAAGAGGATTTAGATTTTTTCTTAAGTAAAGAGGCACGATCAATATTTAGAGCTCTGTCCCATGCTTTGTCAATGTTAATTCTACTATAGCCACGTTGTTCAAACAGAGTTGCTAGAGGCTGCTTTTAACATAAAGTCCATGGTAGAACTGCAATTTCTTCTAACTCGCAAGAACTGACCCGCTGGTATGTTCTGAACTAAATGGGGTGGATGATTACTATCAGCTCTCAATAAAGTATTTCTACTAAGAGGTTTACAATAGATAGTTGATAGCAGTGCCCTGTAGTTGTAGATAATATTTGTCTGAATATTTAAAGAAATTATTCGATAAAACAATCTCAACCAGTTTAATCAAAAAGTCTGAAGGTGGCAGCACATCAGTGGGACGTTTTGCAAGATAAAAAGAAATGGCTTCTAAACCTGCATGGTGAGGTATGCACGTATATAGACTCTGTACATCCAAAGACACAAGGATATCATCACTTGTACAATTTCGATTATTGATAATATTTAGAACATCAGTGGTGTCCTCAAGATACGAGGGTAATTTGCGGACAAACTTTGCCAAAAAGAAATCAACAAATTGTGAAAGGGGCTCAATAAGACTCCCTATTTCAGAAACGATGGGCCGTAACGGAGGATCATCCAATTGTTTGATGTTAATTCTACTATAGCCACGTTGTTCAGAGTTGCTAGAGGCTGCTTTTAACATAAAGTCCATGGTAGAACTGCAATTTCTTCTAACTCGCAAGAACTGACTCTTTCTCTCTTATAGTTGACTCTTTCAAATTCTTTAGACAGTTGCATTTGAAATATTTTTTTTCCAAATCTAACAATGAGCTTAATAATAAAAGGGATTTGGATTCTAACATTAGTGAGTCTCCAAGAGAAGTTACTCCTTGTAAAAAGAAATCAAGTTTTTTGCCGTCTTCAAATTTAAATCTGTCAGGCGTGGCACAAACCGAGCAGGACACAAATGCAAAACGCTCACAAACAGACTGGTGTAAGAAAAAGGTTTAATTACAAGCTGGGATTCGGTACACAGGAGGTCCAGTAGCGATGGCAAAGGTACAGACAGACGTGAGGCTGAGGCTTGGTCCAAAAAACAGGCTGTGGTCAAAAAACACGGCGTGGAGGTAATCAGAGGCAAAGACAAATACAAGGTCGAGAGCAAAACAAAGTCAGATACCGGCAGGCTGAATACAAGGCAAAACAAGGCAAGGACGTGAGTGCTGGAAAGTGAAATCATTCAACAATCGAGCAAGGGACTGTGAGACTGTGAGGGCTTAAATAACTGGTGATGTAATTAGTGGAACAAGACACAGGTGTCAGGGAAGGTTCTGGAAGGGGGCATGACCAGGGAAGACAAAGGTAAGTGCAAGAGAGTGAAGGCAGGAAAACACAGTGGAGTGATGAAAGTAACAAAGACACGTGAGCAAGTAAGTGCAAGAGCGGGAGTGAGTGAAAATACAAAGCAGACAAACAAAGTGTGAGACAAAAACACAATGGCTGGTGCAGTGATATGGAGTGGGAACATATTTGGGCTGGCATGAAAGAAACGTAGAACAATGAACAGAGCTACAACAGAATCATATAAACCATACCTGACAGAACTAAGATGGCAGTAAACAAAGAAATCAATTATCTTAACTATAACCTGAGTGAGATGGATCAAAATATAAAAGTGAATGCAATAAACAATGGTGAGATGACAGTATAAACTAAGACTGAATAATGAACAGAATGACAGCCAGTGACTATAAGATATAAATAAAAGGACTTAACAGATAAACAATAAATGGAACATAAGAGATAAATAATGTCCAATACCTGTGACAAAAGCAAAATACCAAAACTGTGATAAACCGAACTGTAGACCAAAGCATAAATGAACAGAAACAAACTAGGACTGAAGTGACTAAGTGAACATGAATGACAAATACCAGGATAACAGAAACAAAACTAATGATAACATAAGCATGACAACCTGACATGAACATGAAGCAAGATCAGACATAACCTAAGCGGGACTATACATGACTAAAAGACAAAAGGCTCAGAACATGAAAGAGGAAAAAACAAAGTCCAGAATCAGAACAGCTGGCCCAAACGGGCCAGATCATGACAAAATCCCACTATAGTGACTGTAAGCCAGGTAGTTGAGCGGGAACTTGCTAAATTAGGGGCTTTATGTCCATCTAAAAATAAGAATATGACAAAGAGTGAATTGGATGTATTACGATCTTTGGAATCCAGATGGGCTATCATCATCCGCCCCGCCGACAAGGGGGGTGCTGCTGTAGTTATGGGGTTGGAGAAGTATGAAAATGGCATACTGAAATTGTTGAATAATGCCAAACATTATCAACTCTTATCTTCCAATACCACCTCTAATATTAATAGTATGATTCATGAATTTATTGATTCATCTCATAAGAAGGGCTGGATAACAGAAAAAGAGATGGCTTTTCTTTTAAGTGAAAACCCTCTTTGTCCAGTATTTTATGGTGTACCCAAAATTCACAAACAATTGGATGATCTTCCGTTACGGCCCATCGTTTCTGAAATAGGGAGTCTTATTGAGCCCCTTTCACAATTTGTTGATTTCTTTTTGGCAAAGTTTGTCCGCAAATTACCCTCGTATCTTGAGGACACCACTGATGTTCTAAATCTTATCGATAATCGAAATTGTACAAGTGATGATATCCTTGTGTCTTTGGATGTACAGAGTCTATATACGTGCATACCTCACTATGCAGGTTTAGAAGCCATTTCTTTTTATCTTGCCGAACATCCCACTGATGTGCTGCCACCTTCAGATGTTTTGATTAAACTGGTTGAGATTGTTTTATTGAATAATTTCTTTAAATATTCAGACAAATATTATCTACACCTACAGGGCACTGCTATGGGGAGTGCTTTTGCTCCATCCTACGCCTGTTTAGTGATGGGTTTTTGGGAAGAGGAATATATCTTTAGTACTGAAAAGAACCCTTTTCACTCAAAAATGTCATTATGGCGTAGATACATTGATGACGTCCTCCTAATTTGGAGGGGCGCATATGATGAGTTACATCAATTTCTGAATTATATTAATTCCACTACAGATTATTTATCTTTTACTATGAACTATAATTCTCATTCTATAGATTTTTTAGACCTCACTATTTATAAGGATGTCAATAATTCTTTGCAATCAACTATCTATTGTAAACCTCTTAGTAGAAATACTTTATTGAGAGCTGATAGTAATCATCTGCCCCATTTAGTTCAGAACATACCAGTGGGTCAGTTCTTGCGAGTTAGAAGAAATTGCAGTTCTACCATGGACTTTATGTTAAAAGCTGCCTCTAGCAACTCTGTTTGAACAACGTGGCTATAGTAGAATTAACATTGACAAAGCATGGGACAGAGCTCTAAATACTGATCGTGCCTCTTTACTTAAGAAAAAATCTAAATCCTCTTCAACATCTAAATTGTTTTTTTCTACCAGCTATACTCCATTTGCGGGAAGAATAAAAAACATAATTTATAAATATTGGCACATTCTGAAGAGTGATCTCACACTTAAAGACATCTGTGCTGAACTGCCCAAATTTATATTTAGGCGTGCCCGAAATATTCGTGACAGACTTGTTCATTCAGATATGATCAGTCCCGCCTCAACCGCCTGGCCCTCCAGCTCACCAAAAGGTTTCTTTAGGTGTGGTAATTGTGCACATTGTTCAAATTGTACTAATGCTTCATGTTTCTCTCATCCTCGCACTGGTAAGCAATATCCTATTTCTTCATTTATCAACTGTAATACCACTCATGTAGTATATATTTTAAAATGCCCCTGTGGCTTGGCATATGTTGGCCAAACGAAACGTCAACTTAAATTACGGATAGCTGAACATAAAACGGCAATCCGTACTCAGAATTTAACTTATGCCATGGCAAGGCACTACAAACAGGCCGGTCATGGCTCTCCAGCATCTTTCAAATTTTGGGGGATTGAGAGAATTATAGTTCCACCCAGAGGTGGTGACATCATCAAAAAACTCTTATGTAGAGAAGCATTTTGGATTTATACTTTAGGCACTTTGGAACCTTTTGGTTTGAATGAAGATCTAAAATTTACTTGTTTTCATCTAAAATTTACTTGTTTTCTTTAATAATTGTTTTTAGTTTGGTTTTAGTCGTGTGTTTTCGGACAGTGTGTTTCTAATCATGAATTGATTATTAATTGAGTGAGTGTTGTGCCCTTTGAGTGATGGTCATGCCCTTTTGAAAGCACCTGCTTCTTATTAGTATTTAAGCTGTACCATCTCTGTTTGTGCAGGACTCTGAGGAAGATGTGACTCTCACATCGAAACGTCAGTCCCTTTGAACATTTTTTTTTCAGCACCTTATTAAAGACTTTTTGTACTTATTTCTGTGCTGCTCCAGTTATTTCTTCTTTTTTACAAATTGGTCCTGCCTGGTTGCAGCAGATTTGTTTGTGCTGTGCAGAAGCACGGTGAACTCTTTGTCTTTGTTGTTAGAAGTATCTTTTCATAAGCTAAAATAGAACACAAAATATAGATCAAAAGGGCTTTTTAATGTTAAAATCAAATATCTGCTAAATCCACAATATGGATGAGATGCAGCCTATTCACTGAGAGTGCAACTTAGGGTTTTTAAAAAGAACAGTTTGCACCATGTGCCATGCTTAGTTATCATGTTACAGGGTAACGTCGTAGAATCCAATGGACTTCAACATTGTTTGACCTTTACTTTGCAGACCTAGCATTCAGAACACGCAAAACTATTCCATTTATGAACCCTATTAGCTCAACCAAGAATTTGCACCACTTTTTTCCAAAAGTGGATCAACTTTAACTTCTGACCCCTGTACAAACTGAAATTGACCTTTGTCACCATTCTTGCTGTTTTTAACCCATACCTCCATAACAATCAGTCATAGATTGTCCAAACTATACCTTTTTGGAATATTTATGATCAGACAAATAATGTGCTATAGTTTTGAGTATGACTGGAGCATCTTTTAATTTTGACCCCTGTGTAATTCTTCAATTGACCCCTACTTGGCTGCCTATTAAAAATTCAAGTAGCCAATTGTTTTTTTCTTTCGAAAGAGTAATATCTAAGATGTATTTGTGCCATATTTGATGCTTGTTTCACCATTTGAAAGATTCCTGTATAAATATTCTGTTATTTGCTGCATTAAAAGGGCTTTTCAGTGTTAAAGTGCCAGTTTGCAGTTTCCACCTCATTGTGACAAATGAGAGTGATTGAGGCACTTCTGATTGAGATATAATACAAAATGTACACCAAATGGACTTTCAGTATTAAATTCAAATGTCCACAAAATCCACAATCCGAATTAGATGCAGATCAAATGTTGTCAGGCGATAGTGAGTGACAGGCTGCATCCCACTTTCAAATATGAGAGTGATTGGGCACATTTGATTAAGATATAATGTAAAATGCACATTAAATGGGGTTTTTAATGGCCACAAAAAGTGGTAATCCAGATCCGATCCAGATCATACTTTGTCAGTTGATAAAGGATACCATCCAAACTGTCTGTGAAAGCGATGATGTATGCGTATATGCATTCAGAATAAATTACCCCCATCCCAACTTTTTTGGAATGTGCTGCAGGCCTGAAATGCAGGAATGGATGTATATTAAACTAGAAGCACTCGGAGAGCACAAACCTCTGCCAAGGCCATGGGGTCACTGACGTCACATGGAATACCCTTTGGCAAAGAGACTTAATCCACGTCGTTTCACACATCTACCGTCATGTTTCAGATTCAGTGGTTAAACCTTCTGGGGTCCGAGGGCATTTTTTGGACAGTTCACTCGCCTGGCATAAATGTTTTATCACCTCCGCCAAGGAGGTTATGTTTTCAGTCGTGTCCGTTTGTTTGTTGGTTGGTTTGTTAGCAGGATTACTCAAAAAATCCTCAATGGATTTCAATGAAATTTGAGTGTATCTTGGCCTAACTTAGAAGTTATTAAATTCTGGTGATCCAGAACACGATCCGGATCCAGTAATTTTTTAAAGGATTCTTTATCATTGCAGGATAGGGCCAATTTCAACATTTTTGCATCTAACTTCATGAAGACGGGTCACAAAGGCTGAACAAAAATTAAGTTACGACACAACAATAATTTAGCATTTGTTTCTCCTCATTGAATAAACTTGTTATTAGAAAATAAAAAAACTTGTGTAGTTCTTGCAATTGCTCTTTATAAATACATTTGCTGAAGATCTAAGGGTTTAACCCTCTGTGGCCTACGCCATCGTATACTTGGTGGAGGTAATGAAATGATGCTGATCAAACAAAACATGAAATATCTTCGGTTTACACAGTCTGCAATGAAACAGAAGTCAAAGTAAATGCAGTGTTTCCCCCATTTTCCATATCATTCCAACTTTTTCTGATTTTGGGTTGTATTTACAAGTATATTTTTGTTTTAAAAAACTAATGACTTCTGACTTTGTTGGGTTTTTTTGCGTTTTGTCAAGTCCTACAGAGCCCTGGAAGTGTCATCGCAAAAATGTTTTGCATGTAGAGAGAATGTGCGCACATTTTGTTATATTGTGCGCATGTTTTATTATATTGTGCACACGTTTTTGTTGTGTGTTGGGGGGGTTTGGCTGGACCAGGTTGGGTTGTTTTGTGTTTGTTTTCCTTCCCAGGTGATTTGGGGCTGTTCTCTGAGGAAACTGTGCTGCAGAAGAGTCTCTCTCCTCTGTTACGATGATTGGCTACACCTGTTGCATTCTCGTGTGGCTCTCTATCAGGACAATCCACGACACCTGTGATGTTCACGTGCAGATCTGAGGACTTCCAGCTGGTACCAATATAGTGATGAAGAACTACATTTAAACCAGCAGTGAGTTGGATAAGATTGCCGGAGAATACGACCTTGTGACGACCGTGTGGGGACGCTGAGGGCCGTTTCAGAGTCTGACATTGCGCCTGTGAAGGAGGACGAGGGTGAGAGGCAAACGTTGTCAGCACACGACAGAGGTGAATATTCTGAAAAGTTTATCCGTGAATGTAAATTGGCGTTTATACGCAGCTATAAGTAATTATTGGTGGAAATTGTTTGGCATGCTCCTCACGGCAGTGGCGTGCGGATTAATGATCCTCCACTAGCTGTGAGCAGCAGCCTCTTTGAACTAAGTTTGAAATCAGACCTAAACGTGTAGCTGATAAGTTTGCCTCTAAACAATATTTCGTAGTAATAAGTGTTGAATAATCTCATCTCTGTTCCTCCTTCGCAGAGTACAGTCTGGGAAAGTCACCTGGGGGGGTGGGGGGGGGGGTGGGGGGGGGTGTTGGCGGAACTCCTGAGTCCTGAACGTTCGGACTCCGACTGTTGAGATGCTGAGAGAGCGCGTTGCCTTTTCACCTCACCCGAACTTGAATTATTTAGTATTTCATGTATAGCACAAAGGGAGAAAAATAAATGTTTTCTTTTTGGAACTGCTTCTGATTACTTCATGCTGGGTTCAGTCAGATACTGGACCGCTCCTCAATCCGCGTCTTATCCATAACAGAATTCTCCGGCCAAACCAATATGGACCCAGCAGAGAAGCAGTTCCTTTTCAGGAGAAGGTCCAGAAGCACCTGGAGATGATTTGGGAGCGGGTGCAGCGCCTTTCGATGCAAATTGAACAGGCGGACGCCCGTGTTGTGGAGCTTGTAGCGCAGGCTGTTCCGCTTCCTGTGGTTGCAGCTCCGGTTCCATCGAACCCGGTGCAGAGGAATGCTGCTGATTTGAGGGGGGGTGTTTGTAGACGGGTTGAATGACTCCCTGAAAGATGAGCTAGCGGTCCGTGACGAACCGAAGGATTTAGATGAGTTGATATCCTTGGTTATTCGTCTAGACGATCGGATTAGGGAGCGTGGACGGGAGAGAGGGCGAGCGTCCGAGTGGGGTGTTTTGTCTCGGGGTTTTCCCCAACATAATTCCGGACTGCCTCTTCTTCGTTCCACTGAGACTCCTCCGACGGGACCTCTAGCTCCTCTAGTGGATGAGCCAATTCGGCTCAGAGGGGTCAGAGCAGCCATGCTGCCCCGGTCAAACGAGCGTCAGGAAACAGCATCGTAACATGGCTCCAGGTGTTTTACGGACGTTTTTTATGGGATATAAATGGGAGTTTTCGTAAACTAGTTTTTGTGTATAGCACTTGAGGTAGTTCTGGTGAGGTGAACAGGTTGGCTGGTCGGAGTTCGTTTGGACTCAGGTAAACGTGTGGTTTTTTTTTTGTTTTTGATCATTTATAGTTGTTTCAATTTTGTTAGCGGAGTGGGTCATTTTATTTTGTTGGTTTTTATTTCCCTGTCCCCTATCCCCAGCCTCACACACTTCTGGCTGTTCGTCTTTGGTGTTGTGGGGTGGTGCAGGTTGGTTGCTGGGCATTCCCATGAGGACCTCTTTACCTGGCGGGGTCCAGGGCTTTTTTATTAAGTTTAGTTGATTCCCGGTTCCACTCCAGCGAGCCATTCGCCATTGGCATCACTGAGGTGTCGGGCAGTGGGGATGTACTCCAGTCGGAGCGGTGGGTCCGATCAGTGCCGTACGCCTTTTCCGCTGCCCACCCCTCCCGGTAGGCTGGAGTATAGTCGGGGGGTCGACACCGGCCATCTTGCCGGTTTTCTCCTGCCCTTGGGGGTGGAGCTGGGTTACATTTTTCCTATTGGCTTCTCCGGCTTAGTAGTCCTGTGCCGATTGCCGCGACGTGTTTCCCGAAAGACCTGGAAGGTCAATAGAGCTTTCTGTAGTTTTTGTTTGCTTCTGGGGTGGTTTTTGGAAATCCCTGGGGGTTTGGGGTTTTTGTTTCCTCCTGTTTCCCCCCGGGGTTTGATGGGACGGTCCTCTGGGGGGGAGGTTGACTGTGGGGCCGACCGGCCGTGTTAGGCTGGGGTGGGGGTTCCTGGGTTGTGGGGGTGTCTCCTGGGGTTTGATGGGACGGTCCTTTGGGGGACGTTAAGGCTCCCGTGTATGCCTGGGGATTCCTGGATGGCTCCTGCCGTGGTCGTTGCTCCTGGGGTTGACGATGATGTCCCCTGGGGGAAGTCGGGCTCCACATGTTGGGGGAGGGCGTTGTTTGTTTTTTCCTTTGACCTGTGTTTTAATGTGTTGGGGTGTTTTTGTTGGGGTTTTTGGGTTTGTGTGTTTTTTGTTCCTCCCCAGGGTTTGATGGGACAGTCCTCGGGGGGGGGGGGGGGTGGGGGGGGGGGGGGGGGGGGTGTTGGGTTGGGTATTGTGTTTTTCTTTTGTGTTTACCCCGGTGTGCTTCCCTGGGGTATGTTTGTGGTACTCTCTGGGGGGGGATGCTGGGGGCCTTTTTTTTTGTGTGTTTTGTTTTTGTGTTTGGGGTTGTTTCGGATGTTTTTTTTTTGTTTTGATGCCGGCCAGCCTTTCTTCCGCATCTCCCGGCTCTGCTGCCTGCTGTGGTCTCTGCCCTCCTCCTGCTTTGGCCTTTGTTGTGTGGGGTTGTTTTTGGGTCTGGTTTGTGCGGTCGCCGGGAGGCTTCCCGTTGACGGGGGGGTACTGTTGTGTGTTGGTGGGGGTTTGGCTGGACCAGGTTGGGTTGTTTTGTGTTTGTTTTCCTTCCCAGGTGATTTGGGGCTGTTCTCTGAGGAAACTGTGCTGCAGAAGAGTCTCTCTCCTCTGTTACGATGATTGGCTGCACCTGTTGCATTCTCGTGCGGCTCTCTATTAGGACAATCCACGACACCTGTGATGTTCACGTGCAGATCTGAGGACATCCAGCTGGTACCAATATAGTGATGAAGAACTACATTTAAACCAGCAGTGAGTTGGATAAGACTGCCGGAGAATACGACCTTGTGACGACCGTGTGGGGATGCTGAGGGCCGTTTCAGAGTCTGACATCGTGCCTGTGAAGGAGAATGAGGGTGAGAGGCAAACGTTGTCAGCACACGACAGAGGTGAATATTCTGAAAAGTTTATCCGTGAATGTAAATTGGCGTTTATACGCAGCTATAAGTAATTACTGGTGGAAATTGTTTGGCGTGCTCCTCACGGCAGTGGCGTGCGGATTAATGATCCTCCACTGAACTAAGTTTGAAACCAGACCTAAACGTGTAGCTGATAAGTTTGCCTCTAAACAATATTTCGTAGTAATAAGTGTTGAATAATCTCATCTCTGTTCCTCCTTCGCAGAGTACAGTCTGGGAAAGTCACCTGGCGGGGGGTGTTGGCGGAACTCCTGAGTCCTGAACGTTCGGACTCCGATTGTTGAGACGCTGAGAGAGCGCGCCGCCTTTTCACCTCACCCGAAATTGAATTATTTAGTATTTCATGTATAGCACAAAGGGAGAAAAATAAATGTTTTCTTTTTGGAACTGCTTCTGATTACTTCATGCTGGGTTCAGTCAGATACTGGACCGCTCCTCAATCCGCGTCTTATCCATAACAGTTTTGTTGTATTGTGTGCACATTTTATTATATTGTGCACATGTTTTAAGCATCATTTGAGTCAAACAAAGGCACGATCTACTTAAACGTGGCCACAATTTGTTAAACGTGCATTCAGTATTGTCGTGACACATAAATGTTGGCTATTAGTCAACAAACCAGCAGACAGTGTAATACATTAGAAATGGATCTGGTCAGAGTGTATCATCATGGTTTGGGCGCACAAGGACATACAGAGAACTCCAGCTGCCCAGCATGGCATCATCTGTAGTTTAAGCACATTAAAAACAATGCTGAAGGCAAAGCATCTCCCCGTCATGAGGATGACAATTTAGGTCATATTATGAATTTCATTTTGAATGAAAGGAAAATGTGCACTTGTTTTATTAATTCGAGGGCTCAATTAAAGGAAAACGTGCACATGTTTTATTAATTCGAGGGCTCAATTAAAGGAAAACGTGCGCACAAATTATCACGGCCATTAAAACATGCGCACGAATTATCACGGCCAGGAAAACGTACGCACAAATTGTCATGGCCAGAAAAAATATAAAAAAATATAAAAAATATATCACTTTAAGTGACCTCTCCCGGGTTCCGTAAAGTCCTGACGTACTGTGAAGTAATTTTTACATTTGAAGCCCAGAGGACCTGCAGCCTGCTGATCTGAATTTTTTTTACAGCGCTGCATATGAATGCGCAGGCACAATGACAAGACATGGAAGGATCGATAAATGATAGCTTTACTTTTACTAGAGCTGCTGCTGCAGTAATGCTGGTAGATTGGGAGAAATTGGGAGACCTCCTAGTCAGTAATGTGATATGTCATTTAGCCTTAGCCTGACCCTGTCACCTCTCTACATTCTCCATCGTCACAGAGCTCTTCCCATCCCTTTGTCTCAAGTGCATATTCTGCTGTGTCAAAATGACCATCATTTTCTCCACCGGCTGATTTTACGGCGCTCTAAGGCAGCAGTATAATTGCACAGACATCCAGTAGGTGTTGATGAGCAGATGAGCTTAAAGCCACTTTACGCCCGAAAAGCCGACACCTCGCGAGTAGAAAAAACAACAGAGGGAGATGAAAACATTAATGGATAGGTTGCAGGATGGACAGATAAATTGATAGATCTTTTAGAGAAGGTCAAACTTCTGTGCCCACACGCGGGACCATCATGAAGAGAAGAGAAATTGATTGCCGCTCACAAAGGCGCTGAAATGACGAGAGAAATTATTTTCTGGGCAATGAACATTCTGTGAGGTATGGGGGGGAGGAGTGTGAGACAAGGTAAAGTGCAAACCTTTCTCAAAGGGTATAAAATGGTTCAAGCAACTGCTGTCAAGTGAGAAAGCTCCCAGAGTGAAGCTGCAGGTAGATCCACAGCTGCCTGAGGAATGGCTTGGACATGTCTAGGTTTCGTGTGTGCACATATTCCTGCATATTTACCTACTCGAGTATAAACACATCGCGTTATGCCATATATATATCTATCTATATATCTATATATATATAGATATATAGATATATATATCTATATATATATATATATAGATATATATATGAAAATTATGAAATATTTGCAAAATGCCGGAGATGCAGCAAGGCTGAACAAGGCATTCGCAACCCGGTTTGAAATGAGTCAGAGTTTGAGTGAGCTCCAGATGAATGCTTTGAGGGGAGATGTGCTGTTTGGCTCATAGCAGCCAGATGCAGCTTGATGGAGGCACACAAATTGCTGTCCAGTTTTCTCGCCAAACACAACAGAAATTAGGCAGAGACATCAAGAAGAGTTCGCCTACCTGGAGTTACACAGAGATGTGCCAGGGGTTCAGACAAAAAACAAAAACAAACAACAAAACAAAACAGACTTTTCTTGGCTTTTGCTGAATGCTGAGGAAGGTTTGACTGTTCTGAGGGCCCCTTCACACATAACACGATTGAAGCCGACTAGTGCACAAAGGACGAATTGCATGCCAGTCATGAAAAATCAGAGCCACCTCTAATGCCTTGTACACCTGTCGCTACAACTATTTGAGCACACCAGTGGCCAAAAGATAAAGAGTGCCCTGCGAATGCTCATTCGATCACTCTCGCGGCAGGTGTCAGCCAAATTCAAGGTGACACACCAACACCGCTCGCTGGACACTTAGATTAAGTGGTATCATTCGCGTTGTTAGCACAAAAATAGTGAGCACATGACCACTTTTGAGCTGGCTGTGGAATTTGTCTAAGTGCCCCAAGACTGTGGAGTTGCCAAACAATACACATGTGGTGTGCCAGAGTGCTGGCTCCCCCCTCAACACATGTGCCGTGTGTGTGTGTATCACATGTGTGTTGCGCTCCCTCCACTCCCCCAACACGTGATGTGCTTGTGTTTCACGCACTCCCCCACAACACGTGTGGCATGCGGGGCCGGGAGGGGGGGGGGGGCACACTTGCATGACATGCTGATATGTGTGTACAGATGGGGAGTGGCCAGCCAGCGTGCACACAACACAGCGAGGCACCTCTCGGCTGAGCACTGGCCAGAGACTCACTGACAACTGGAAATGATGGCACACGCCGTGTCACACAGGTATAGATATAATTGCTACAATAACTGCATACACAATTACATGCCAAAATAACAAAAAACAAAAAAACAAAACATAATACAGAAACAGAGAGTGACACTTTGGTCTGAATGCCAACAGCAGTTGTTGAGATCACAGGTCCTGGACGTCACAGTTGTAGAACACATACTGTGTTTTGATGGACATGACCTTACAATTGTCTGCCGTGACACGCGTGTGTGTGCTTGCTGTCGTCACATGGAAATACATAAAACATATATTGCTTTTGGATGGAGCACGCTGTGTCGGACCAGACACGTAGGTCCTGTGAGCGGCGCGCCGCAGGACAATGACAAGCCAACAATGTGACAAATACACCACTTTCAGTCATGTATCACCAACAATACGTCGTAACAAACGCCGTTTTGTCAGTTATTACGGCGCTTTTTTTTTTGCTGTAATTAAAGACGACGAAAACTTCTTGTTCATCTACATCGTCTCATTTCTGTCTTTCTCTCTCTTTTTAATACATTTATCTCCTTGTTGATTTTAGGCATTTTACACTCCTGTTATAAGACAGTAATTGTAGTGCAGTGATGAAGTTTCCATCTGTTAATCAGAGCTTCTGTAAATTGCAGGTTCGAATCCTGTGAGTGCCATTTATTTTTTATTTAACTAGGGTTATTTAATTGCAGGGTTCTGTATTGGGTCCTATTTTATTTATTATTTATATCAACCCAGTGATTTTCACTAATTATACATCAATATCTAATCTATCAGTGTCCGGTGATTGTCGTAATTATTTATATACCCAGCTGGACATAATAAGACATAATGAGAGCGCACTGCTTCAGTTATGTATCAGAGTGCACAGAGTCGGTACTATATGTCCAGTTTGTTTTTGCTGGATCACAGTCATTGAGGCCGATGTCCTGGAGCCCTCTCTAAACCAGCTAGACGTCCACATTGTCTTCAACAATATTTTCCACTTTATGAAAGTTCTTATATAGTTTGTAAGTAAGCTGACATTCCATCATAGTGATTCAGAAACAAGACATCTGAGAGTCCACCACACACCAAGATATTTTGCCACCCCTTCCACTGTGAAATAGTCCTTATATATAGTATTATATGTCTTAAAGCTCTATTTCTTACAACAAAACAAATTCATTCACATCACCCTTTTGAATAAGCAGATCATTCGATCAATTTACACAAAATGCCCCTGAAAACTGTCCACTACATTTTGAGAAATTACGTACACCAACAGTACTTCCAACTGTACTTCCAACTGCTTTGTTTATTGCAGGTAATAATTTGCAAATTTTGGGATTAATACTACTTGATTTAAAATAAATAGTCAATGCATCATCCTTGGTGTTCAACGTAACTCAGTGCTTGTTAGCACGGGAACCGCTCTTCTTGATCATCTCTCCAGCACTGGTGCATTAAACGCCACCACTGAGGGGGTGTAAATAAATGCAGAACAATAAAGAAACTGCCCCCCAGAGACTCCAGCTAAACGTTTCAGTCTTGTGGTTTGGACAAGCCTCCATCACCAACCTTCACTTGATGAGTGATAATGAGTGATCCTCTGACACATGAAGTCTTCTTGACTCCAATCCCACATTCTGCCAATCTATGTTTGCACTCAAACACATTAATCCCCCCCTCAGATAAACAAATCCTTCACGTTAGCATCAACAATACACAGCGCAGTGACAAAATGAGCTATCGTCTCCTTTGTTGCGAACCATCTTTTTGATGATTGCAAGGCCCCTTCCTCCTCCTCAACTTGCTTAATGATTCTCAGATTGATAGAAGCCGCAACAAATCGCTCTGCATCAGGGCTGGAGCAATGGAGTACAGTGGCGGATGTGTAGATTGGAGCGCACAGACAGAGATGGATCAGGGGGGTTTTGTGTGGATAAACACAGTGAGGTTGATTGCTAGCACAGAGAATGGCCATTACGGCGAATCCGCACGCTAATCATAATGAATCACTTACTTATTAAGCGTTAATTACAGCACACAAATACATCCCGTGCAGGCGAGCGAGCAGGGAGGCAGACGTTGGCGCCCGGGTACAGGAGGAGGCGAGGAGGCCACATTAATTTATTCTTATTTATTAATTTCCCTAATTAAAACAACAAGGCTGTGGAATAGAAGTGTTTTCTTTGGTTGAAATAAATGAAGACTCTGGAAAAGCGAGATGAAACCAGGCGTGGCAGAGTGTAAACATTAAATCATGTGAAGTGATGGTGCTGGCTCAGTTGTTCATTATTAGAATAGCTGTATCCAACTGGGTACCCCCCCATTACCACTTTTCTTTGTTATTATATCATACAGCCACCACTTCCCTGTCAAAGGAAACACTCTGCAGAGTTCTTCACTATTAGTCACCAAATGTTTTACACACTCACTTACTTCATGAATGCATTCTAGTGAAATGCTGCAGAAACACAGAAATTTAATTGTCAGATCCTCTTACGTGGCTCTGCACAAACTGTACAGGGGCTAAACTGCTCCCATTTTCTAAAATTCATTCATCTATCTTGTTGTTGTCCCTCTTTTCCACAATGGCTTCTCTCAATTTCCTGATCTCTCCCTCAGTCCGGAGTGGTCCACCTGAGCGGGCAGGCTGGGATAATGGCGTTAATGCCCGGTAATATGGGCCAGATATTATAATCTCAACACTGTCACAATGCGTTAGCCACAAGCAGACTGATGTGTCAATGCCGCCATGAGCAGGTGATGTGCAGGGCTCAGTAGCGAGGCCCAGTAATCGCCCAATACGCACATATTTATTTTGGAGTATTTTCACCACAGTTCTTTGCTGCAGCACATTCAGTATTTTGTAGGAAACTCGTGTCAGTCTTTCAGTCAGAGAT
Source organism: Thalassophryne amazonica (assembly GCF_902500255.1). Lineage (NCBI taxonomy): Eukaryota > Metazoa > Chordata > Actinopteri > Batrachoidiformes > Batrachoididae > Thalassophryne > Thalassophryne amazonica. The sequence continues at coordinate 35,032,019 of NC_047109.1, forward strand.
GAGGCACTTCACCACCTGGGTGAGATTAAAATTAAACATATTATATAAATCATGCTTCTTCCATATTCAGCATCACTGTGAAATGTTAGCACCTTGCAACCAACAAGCTTAACCAGCACTTGGTCCCCCTGAGGTAAAACCTCTTGTACAGGCTATGTGTTACCGACGCCCAGTCTACCAGACCATACTCCTGTCAGAGTTCATGCAATGAGGCATGTCTATCAAAACAACCCAAAAATATTCAGGGTAAAACATATCTACCCTCATTTTTTTTCCACTGTGGAGCTTTGTGGCAGTGTCTACCAGGAAGTTGGGCAAGAAAAATACCGCCTCCTCTACACAAGGTGGGTCATTCTGGTTCTACAGTTCAAAACATTCCAGTTCAAAACAGCTCAAACATTCCATTCAAAACAGTCAAGACAACCTGATCTGAGACCAGGTCATGACCAAGACTGAGTCTGAAGACTGATAGAAGACCAAGTCTTTGAGGAGTTGATCAAATCAAGACCAAGAACAAGGCAGGGTGAGACAGCATGAAGACCAGGACTCGATCAGTGTAAGTCCCATGCTCCATAAAGCATTTACTATAAAATGTTGAACATGTAAACCACAAGTAAAACTGATCTGAAAGATACACATTTCCATAAAAATGCCAGCATACAGACAAACACAGTTGGAATAGACAAAACCATCTTTATTTAACACTCCTTTTCCAACTACTTGTAGAAAATGGAGCAATGCCAAGATATATTTCCCCTTGTGGACTCTTTCAGTAAGTACAAAAAAAAAAAAAAATGCAGCAACAAAATATCAATTAAAAGTCTGCTAACGAGACTTTCACTGGATTCAGGTGTGTTAGAGCAGGGAGACAACTAAGAGTGTCAGGAAGGTGGCTCTCGAGGACTGAACTTGGCCACCCCTGAGCCACACAGTAAAACCAGCAGTGTTAATTTAACACTGGTGATTTTATTGTGTACTGGACAATTCCACAGTGATTGACATTACATTCAGAGAGGAAGCAGGCCTTTTGCAGTGCCCAGGACTTAAAATATACAGCCACCGAGTGTTCTTGTCTTGTGGAAGACATAATAGGGACAAGGTCTACTTGGTAAGGGAAGAAAACTTTGTTGGTGCTTAGTACAAGTTGGTGGCACTCAGTACTATGGGCGTGACTGACGTTATAAAAACAGCCATTAAGAAAATCCATAAACTTCATTGCAGCTTTGTCTTCAAACTATACAGGGTTAACAACTCTTTTCATTCTCGGATATAAGGTTGCAAGCACCTGTCATTCTGCTGCTCCTTGCCATGTTACAAATCAAAGGCATAAACTGAATGATTGTTTTTTGTAACTTTAAATATAGAGTGACATACTGTAACGTCAGTCACACCTAATTATGCAAATTTCTGCTGATAAAACAATGTACTTTGTCTGGCAGTTGCCTTATTCTATAATTTTATGGCTTAATAATAGGTTATGTTGGTATTTTATGATTTCTGGGCCAAAACAGGTGCAGTTGTAGCAACCAATTCCTCATTAAAACAAAACAATAATATTCTTATGCAGAGGATGAAAAATCAGTTTATGGAACAGAAAATCTGTCACATTTTGATGGGAGAAAAAACATGAAAAAATAACCCTGCTTTGACATGGTATAGCTAACCACTGCATCACTGTAACAAATTTCTTTCTGTACAAATGAATATATGTTCTTACAATTTCAAACACTATTCTCCCGAATTTCTAAAAAAAATTTCAACTGTGAGCTTTTACAAAATGGAACTGCCCTTGTGTTGTTTACATAGGAATGTTTCAATCTTCCAGCAAATTGAAATTATGGGTGTTTAGTCCTTGTGTTTTATTAGATTTCAAGTAGATGTTAAGAACAAATGAAGATAGTCAAACATGGCAAACATAGTGAAAGTTTTGTCATCTTGTACTCAAAATATAAGCTTTTTTTTTCAAAAGTTTTGCTTCTTGGAAAAAAATTAGACTGTGATATATTGTAGAATGTTTAGCTGAACACAAAAACAACTTCAGATTTGTTGCGTCATAACATTTTGGGGAAACATAAAATAAATGTCTGAATTTAATCAAATTGAATCACAGTAAGCCATGATTTTTAATTGCATAATGATGCTGATACACTGCCTTAGTTCAGGTGGTTCAACTGAATCTTATTGTTATGTATACCCTTTGTGCAATGCCAGACTGTCTGAAGAACATGTGCATCAACATGTGCCCAAACAGCAGCTGTAAATTTACACAGCATTAATAAGCTGTCTGACTAAGCATGTCCAGGCCTACAACATTTTGCACAGCACCTACACAGAGTCCGTACGTAGACATGGTTCGACTAACCACATCTGTTTGTTTTATGAGCAATACTAGTACAATGGTTCCCAATCCTGGTCCTCAGGGACCCTCTAACCTGCACTTCTCCATCTCTCCCTGCTCTTCCAAAAAATAATCAGCTGGTGCAGGTCTGCTCAGCCAATCAAGAGCTAACAGACACCTCACTTTATGATGGAAATCATAAAGAGGTTATGTCTATAGAATGCTGAACCATTCTATAGACATAAATAAAAATAGCATAAATAGCATAAATAAAAATTTATACAGTGGTTTTCTTAATCAGCAGCCCATCATCCATAAAATGAATTGAAAAGTGTTCAATCTTCACTGTCCAGTGTAATATATTTCCCTAAGTGAGTATCTGCTGTAAAAAAAGAAAACGTGCCACACATTTCTGTCGTTAGACCAAAGTAATTCTGGCATCTTGCGAAAGTGTCGCCAAGAGAAAATGATCCGTCTTTCACATGGCAGTCTGCAGTTACGCTCGCGTGGTTGCATGCCTTGTCAGTGATTTATGCGTGTGTGTAATTGAGTGTTAATAAAAAGTGTGTCCGGAGCGAGTGTAATTGTGTGTTCAGGACCTTCCACGTGTGAGCTGGTGTGTAATTGGCTGTTATTGATGCTGTGAGAGCACGCTGAGGTGAAAGAGTGCACGGACAGGTTACAGTGGCCATTCAGTTTAGAAAGTCGATTTATTTTTTGCACCACAAATTCTCATTTTATCTTGTCACTTGGTGCTACAGATGATGCAGATTTTGTTGCATGCGTTCAATAGATTTATTCTGGCAAGAAAAAGCACGCAAATAGTGAAACTGTTAGGCTCACCTCTCAATAAGAACAAAGAAGGCGCACCAGAAGAGTGCAATCCTGTGCCCACGTGTTTGATGATTTGTGGAAATGATTTGTGACTCATTTGTTGGGTTTCCATTACCCTCCAAACCATGCAACTGAAAAATATGCTGAAGGGAAACACGTATATGTGGGGAAAAAACTGAAGTATCAAATATTGCAAAAGAGTTTTTACGTTCACATGAGGTGGTTATTCAGGTGATTCAAAAAGCCTTATTTAGAAAAACTGGAATGGAATCACTTTTTCCCACTATTACAGGTCACATGGCATGCAGAAAGAGTCACATGACAATCTAAAACACATGGTGTGGTACATGTGGATGACATCAAAGATGGAGAGCTTGTTCAATTTTAAAAGAGACATTGTTACCGAAATTTTGGATTAAAAAACATCCATTGTCTTTCTTTCTTACTGTCCCTCCACTATCAGTTCCAGTGCACATTTTCATCAGTACGAGGTCTGTGAGAAAAGTATCGGACCTTTGGCTGGGGAAAAAAAAAAGGCTTACCTGGAGCGTTGGAAACCTAACCCTCGAAGTAGTCTCCTTGGGACTCCACACACTTCTCCCAGCGGTGTCGCCACTGTTGGAAGCATTCCAAAAAAGCCTCTTTCGGGATGGAGCGCAGCGCCGCCGTCGTTGCAGCCATGATGTCCTCCCTCGTCTCAAAACGCGTTCCTTTTAATGGTGTTTTGATTTTTGGGAACAGCCAGAAGTCACAAGGGGCCATGTCAGGAGAGTATGGAGCCTGTGGAACCACAGGAGTTTGGTTTTGAGACAAAAAAGTTCGAATTAAGTTGGAGGAATGAGCTGGAGCATTGTCATGGTGGAGGCGCCAATTTCCTGTGGCCCACAACTCCCGTCTCTTGCGCCGTACAGCATCACGGAGGCGACGGAGGGCATCTCTGTAATACTCCTTCATTACTGTTTGACCCTGTGGTGCGTACTCGTGGTGTACCACACCATGGGAGTCAAAAAAACAGTCAGCATTACCTTAACATTGCTGCGCACTTGACGCGCCTTCTTTGGTCGTGGTGACGTGGAATGCTTCCACTGTGACGACTGGAATTTGGTTTCCGGGTCGTACCTGTACACCCAGGACTCATCACCGGTTATAATGGTGTCCATAAAGCTGGGATCAGTGTGAATAGAGTCCAGCATGTCCTGTGAGACTTCAACACGGAGGTGCTTTTGGTCCGTCGTCAGCAACCTCGGCACGAACTTCGCAGCTACTCGCTTCATGCCCAGATCTTCTCTAACAATGGAATGTGCCGAAAAAGTACTAATGTCCACTTCCGCCGCAATTTCTCGGATGGTCACTCGACGGTCCCGCATCACCACAGCGTTCACTTTGGAAACGATCTCGTCATTTCGGGACGTCGATGGTTGGCCGGAGCGCGGCTCGCTCTCCACCGTTACGCGTCTGTCTTTAAACCTTAATCCGTGTGGTGCTCATGGCTTCATCTCCGAAAGCCGTCTTAATTTTCCGAATGGTTTCCACTTGGCTGTTGCCAAGTTTCTGGCAGAATTTAATGCAATAGCGCTGCTCCAAGCGTTCCGCCATTTTACGCACAAACAGAACTCCGACGAGGGGGGTGGAGCACTCCTCCCACAAGGCGTGCACACAGGCGAATGACTTAACCGACAGGCGTGACAAAACTCACGCATGCGCACGAAGGTTCAAGCTTGTCTGATGCAATCACACGTGATTCAAATCCATATGGTTTTTGAAAAAATAAAAAGGTACGATAGTTTTCTCACAGACCTCGTAAACCTGTTAATATTTTACTGCTGTGTCTTTGCATTCTGGCTACCTTGGTTGTATCAGAACACATCCTAACACTTACCCATCCATTGCCACAACTATTTAATTACAGTTCTTATGAGAAGACAAGTGCATTCCATCACTCAATGGAAATGCTCTAGTTTTGCAGTAGTGTTATGTTGACGTTCTGAAAATATCACTTAACGCTTGTGGAATTCTGTAATGGAAATACAGCTAGTGATGCAAAACCTTACTTGTTAATATTAACCATACACTCAAAAAACTGACTCACTGGATTGGATTTTCATCTAATAAATACAAGTAGTCCCAAATAAATTCCATCCATCCATCCATCCATTTTCTTCCGCTTTATCCGGAGTCGGGTCGCGGGGGCAGCAGCTCAAGCAAAGCCGCCCAGACCTCCCGATCCACACACACCTCCCCCACCTCCTCCGGGGGAACCCCAAGGCGTTCCCAAGCCAGCCGAGAGATGTAGTCCCTCCAGCGTGTCCTGGGTCTTCCCCGGGGCCTCCTCCCAGTGGGACGTGCCTGGAACACCTCTCCAGCAAGGCGTCCAGGGGGCATCTGTAAAAGATGCCCGAGCCACCTCAACTGACTTCTTTTGACGTGGAGGAGCAGCGGCTCGACTCCGAGCTCCTCCCGAGTGATGGAGCTCCTCACCCTATCTCTAAGGGAGTGCCCAGCCACCCTGCGGAGGAAACTCATCTCGGCCGCTTGTACTCGCAATCTCGTTCTTTCGGTCATGAGCCAAATCTCATGACCATAGGTGAGGATCAGAACGTAGCTCGATCGGTAAATTGAGAGCTTTGCCCCCCTACTCAGCTCTCTCTTCACCATGACGGTCCGATACAGCGACCGCATCACTGCAGATGCTGCACCAATCCGTCTACCGATCTCACGCTCCATCCGTCCCTCACTCATGAACAAGACCCCGAGATAGTTAAACTCCTCCACTTGAGGCAAGGACACTCCACCAACCTGAAGAGGGCGCTTCACACTCGGCTGCAAACCGCCCCAGTGCACGCTGAAAGTCCTGATTTGACGAAGCCATCAGAACCACATCGTCCGCAAACAGCAGAGACGAGATTCTGTGGTTCCCAAACCACACCCCCTCTACACCCTGGCTGCACCTGGAAATTCTGTCCATAAAAATAATGAACAGAACCGGTGACAAAGGGCAGCCCTGGCGGAGGCCAACGTGCACTGGAAACAGGTTTGACTTACTACTGGCAATGCGAACCAAGTTCCTGCTGCAGTCGTACAGGGACCGGATAGCCCTTAGCAAAGGACCCCGGACCCCGTTCTCCCGGAGCACTCCTCACAGGGTGCCCTTAAGGGACACGGTCGAACGACTTCTCCAGATCCACAAAACACATGTGGACTGTTTGGGCAAACTCCCATGAACCCTCGAGCACCCGATGGAGCGTGTAGAGCTGGTCCAGTGTTCCGCGACCAGGACGAAAACCACACTGCTCCTCCTGAATCTGAGGTTGGACCATTGGTCGAATTCTCCTCTCCAGTACTCTGGAATAGACCTTACCGGGGAGACTGAGGAGTGTGATCCCCCTATAGTTGGAACACACCCTCCGGTCCCCCTTCTTAAACAGAGGGACCACCACCCCGGTCTGCCAATCCAGAGGCACTGTCCCTGATCGCCACGCGATGTTGCAGAGGCATGTCAGCCAAGACAGCCCCACAACATCCAGAGACTTAAGGTAGTCAGGACGGATTTCATCCACCCCAGGAGCCTTGCCATCGAGGAGCTTTCTAACCACCTCGGTGACTTCGGCCTGGGTAATGGATGAGTCTGCCTCCGAGTCCCCAGTCTCTGCTTCCTCTTCGGAAGACGTGACGATGGGATTGAGGAGATCCTCGAAGTACTCCTTCCACCGCCCGACAACATCCCCAGTCAGGGTCAACAGCTCCCCATCCGCACCGTAAACAGTGCTGGTGGAGAGCTGCTTCTGCCTCCTGAGGCGTCGGACGGTTTGCCAGAATCTCTTCGAGGCCGACCGATAGTCCTCCTCCATAGCCTCCCCGAACTCCTCCCAGACCCGAGTTTTTGCCTCTGTGACCGCACGGTCTGCGGCACGCTTGGCCTGCCGGTACCTGTCAGCTGCCTCCGGGGTCCCACCTACCAACAAAGATAAGTAGGACTCCTTCTTCAGCTTGACAGCATCCCTTACTTCTGGTGTCCACCACCGGGTTCGGGGATTGCCGCCGCGACAGACACAAGAGACCTTGCGACCACAGCTACGAGCAGCCGCATCGACAATGGAGGTGGAGAACATGGTCCACTCGGACTCCATGTCTCCAACCTCCCCCGAGATCTGGGAGAAGCTCTCCCAGAGGTGGGAGTTGAAGACCTCGCTGACAGAGGGTTCCGCCAGTCGTTCCCAGCAGACCCTCACCATACGTTTGGACCTGCCAGTTCTGACCGGCTTCCTACCCTCCCAGCGGATCCAACTCACCACCAGGTGGTGATCAGTCGACAGCTCTGCCCCTCTCTTCACTTGAGTGTCCGAGACACATGGCCGAATGTCAGATGATACGACTACAAAGTCGATCATCGACCTCCAGCTCAGGGTGTCCTGGTGCCACGTGCACTTATGGACACCCTTGTGCTCGAACATGGTGTTCATGATGGACAAACTGTGACTAGCACAGAAGTCCAACAACTGCACACCACTCGGGTTCAGATCGGGGAGGCCGTGCTTCCCGATCACCCCCCTCCAGGTCTCACTGTCGCCGCCCACATGGGTGTTGAAATCCCCCAGGAGAACAATGGAGTCCCCAGTCAGAGCGCTATCTAGTACCCCTCCCAGGGACTCCAGGAAGGTCAGGTACTCTGCACTGCTGCTTGGCCCGTAAGCCGAGACAACGGTGAGAGACCTGTCCCCGACCCGAAGGCGTAGGGACGCGACCCTCTCGTTCAAATAAAATCAGTTATCTTATAACAAGCAGACCAGGCTCTAAAAACACAAAACAAGACACTCCCTCTTCCATCAACACACTGCCCTTGATCAAGCACCTGAATCTGAACCAATAATCTCACCTGAACGGATAGCAGGAAACTTCACCTGAGACATCAAGAAGGTGGTCAAAGATGTCCAACAACAGTGCCCTGACCCTGGTGGCGGACTTCCAAGTTGTCTCTTTTTTCTTCCATCAGTCCATTCATCCATCCTACAAATTGTTGCCACTCTTCAAAACTGTCATGTGATCTAGGAATAACTTTAAGGACTTTGAAGCTGGTCAAAAGACAATTCTGGTGGCCAACCTTGAACAAAGACATCGAGGACTTTGTGTCCTCATGCATCTGTGCCAGGGGCAAGTCCTTCCATCACCCTCCTGCTGGTCTTCTGCAGTCCCTCCCTCTTCCTGGTTGCTCCTGGTCCCACATTTGCCTAGACTTCTTTGCTTGCCTACCACCTTCAAACAGGCACACCACACTTATAACCATTGTCAACCACTTCTATAAGGCTGCTCACTTTGTGGCACACCTGCAGCTCCTCTCAGCCCAAGAGACTTACTGCTGACCTGCTGGATTAAAGAAAGCCGGTACCTACGTATAAAGTACAATAGCGCCGTTTAACCCTACAATAACGGTATTAACAAATACATATAACAACAAATGTAAACAAAAGTGTGTATTTACGTTAGCGTCTTTCTTTTAGTGAGTTATTCCTAAAAGGCCTTTATCATCAGCGTTGAGCTAGTAATGAAGTTATGATGTTATATTCTCGTCAAAAACATACGTGAAGTAGTGCTTTGTTTTATTTTGCACATACATCACTGACACACCACAAAGAGATTTCCATCAGGTTTCACCCAATTATGAGCATTTTTAGATGCCTACAGCAACTGTCTCAACCACTGACAGCATGTTACAGCAAGAGTCCACGAAAGTATTTTAAAGCCTAACTAAAGTGTAATATGTGATCTTTAGTAAGATATTTTCATGAAAAAGACACAAATGTGCAGTTAACTGCATTTAATTTTTTCTTGTGTAAAGACAGCTTAGATGTGGTTTGACTGAAACAAATTGTCATTAAACTTAAAACAAGGATGAAGAAGAGGTTTAAGAGTCACTATAGGTGTTCACAGGAAACAGTTATTTATTTCTACATATATTTATTTATGTTCATTGTTAGTTGGTTTTATCTTTTCTGTTGTGTTTTGCTTTATCAGGTTCTTTTGTCTCTTTCTGTAAAATTGTATTGTACATTATTAGTTATTATTGCTATTATTGCTGTTGTTTCCATTATTATTAATATATAAATAAAATAAATAAATAAAATATTACAATTTGTAATACATTTGACTCTTTTATGACAACAAACGCTGAGCCATTAATTATTATACAGAAAACAAATGCACACAAACATGCTGAGATGCCAACAGCTTAATGCTAACTTTAACATTGAAAATGCCTTAGACATGCTAACGCGTTAGCATCGGTCCCGTTTTTAAGTTATAAAATACATCTATCAACTGTTTCAGAAGACCATAACAGATCGGTTTAATTAGTTGACAACTATTTTAATAATTGATTTTAATTGATTAACTTGATTAGTTGTTTCAGCTCTACTAAACACCTCTCCTCTTTCTGTCAGATCCCGTTTGGGATGTGTGTGTGTGTGTGTGTGTGTGTGTGTGTGTGTGTGTGTGTGTGTGTGTGTGTGTGTGTGTGTGTGTGTGTGTGTGTGTGTGTGTGTGTGTGGCAGCGTGCCGCCCGTGCGCCCTGGCTAAACCATTGTACAACTGTGCAGGGGTGGGAAGGGCCCTCAGAGATCTTTCAATATTATTGTTAGAGCAGAATTATGTTTCGCAACATTTATACATTCATTTTAATTATATTATTTTACAACATGAATTGTATGGACATTAACAACATGCAACACAAAAATGTGTTTAATGCCAGTTTTTTGGGCTACTGGTCTGTCTCCATTCAAGTGCTCTCCGAGATATCAGCCACTGCTATTTCTGGCCCAGGAGACCGATGTCTCTTGTAGTCTCTTCTGGGAGGCCTCATCTGCACCATTGCTGCAGTGTGGGGAAGACAGCTCTCTCCACTCTACTCTGTGCCAGAAGTTGGGCCCAATGCCATACAGACTGGCACCATACCCCAGCCCCTCTTTACTGGCCTGGACTAAATGCATGACTTTCTACTAAGGACATACTTCTTAAGGCTGAGGCTTGCAAGTTGATGCCCCAGTTTTTGGGCTCAAACGTCATCGACTGGGTCCTGGATTCTTCTGTGGTCAAGCTGCAGTTGCCAAGCTCTCTCTGGATAGAGCTGACATTCCATGCTTCGTGTCTTCAGCCTTTCCATTCAAGTCCTACTCATAGTCTGCCTTGGTCATCTCAACAATTTAGTTGTTTTTTAAACAAATATTGCCATAACTTTGTCTCTAATAAAGTCTAAGGAGCTCTTGTTCTCTTCCCCCAACCACACGTGCCGTGCCATGTATTTTAGAATGTAATGTGCCTCTCTCTGTATGCCATGTGACCAGTTTTGTGGAATGATCTGCCACTGGAGGGGAAAAGGTCGGCTCTGTTGAGTCCCTTCACACCAATCTTAAAACGTACTTCTTTTCTGTGATTTGTAATTGTTTAACACACACACACACACACCACACACACACACACACACACACACACACACACACACACACACACACACACACACACACACACACACACACACACACACACACATACACACACACACGCGCATGCTCATCTTGAAACTGCTTATCCAAGATTGGGTCACGGGGGACTGGAGCCTATACCAGCAGTGATTTTAAGTCATCTTACTTAAGTACATTATATTTGTACTGTCTGTATACTTGGTTTTGATATTAGTTGTTTTAACTTTGAATTTCGTTTTTCAAACTGTGGCATTTTTATGTCAAATTGGAATTGTCAAGCACTTTCAAATTCGTCCTGAAAATGCTCCATAAATACAGTTATTATTATTACAGAAACAGTGTTTCCATTGTAATTTTAAAAATAAGGCTTTTTTGAATTACTTAGAAAAACTACCTCATGCAAGCGTAAAACTTTTGTGTAATATTTGAGAGTTTTTTTTAAATATATGTGTTTCTATTAAGTGTATTTTCAATTCACTACTTCAAATTGCTCAATTTGAAGGGTAATGGAAACCTGCCTACTGTTTCTTCTGTGGAAGTATGAATGACAGAGAAAATTGTGGGTTATTCTGTTTTGCATTCATTTTTTTTAAATGTTGTAACAGTAGTGTGTGTGTGTGTGTGTGTGTGTGTGTGTGTGTGTGTGTGTGTGTGTGTGTGTGTGTGTGTGTGTGTGTGTGTGTGTGTGTGTGTAAGGTGTGGTGGTGTGCCTGGTGTTTAATTGATGCAGGCTGGCCATCGATTCCTCCCGCCCAGCCTAATGAAGGCCTGATTGGTTTGTGAGGGCTGGCTGGTTCTGCTTAGCTGCCTCTGCCCGCTGCCCCGGCTCTACACACTTTACACACAGCACACACTCAATTCAACATTCTTCTCTCTTGGTCTCTTGCTTTGTCTCTTGTCTCCCACGTTATATATTTGTCTTCTGACTTTTTTTTTGGATTGTTGTGTGTAACTCATGTCTTTTTGTGCCTCTGCTTTCTGTTGGTGTGTCCATTCTCTACCTGGTTCCTAATGACCACTCACTTCCCTGTAATTTACTGAGCAGTGCCACTTATATTGATGTAGAATTTTTTATTGTGAAGAAGATGGCAATAAGCCCCCCAAAATAGTAGGAATCTTCACTGACTATTTTGTGAAGAAACAGAATCTTGAAGTCCGTCAAGACTTGATTCACAGGCAAGTACATAAGTAATTTGGACAGAGACAATTTTTGCAATTTTGCCTCTTGACACCACCACACTGGAACTGAAACAATCAAAACTTACCTGTAGTGCCGACTGTTACTGTAGCTTTAATTCAAAAGGGTTAACAACTATATAATATTAACCATTTATGAATTACAATTATTCATTATTATATATTATCTTATAGGTCACAAGTAATTGGACAAACTGAATATAAGGATTATTGTCAATATATTGTGCCCAGGTTTCTTCAGACAAGTTAGGGGATGGATACAAGAACATTTCCAGGTCATTGAGATATAGGAAGGAATAAACACAGTTTGTGTACATGAGGTGCAAACATATGGATGCGAATACAGTAGTTATTGATGATGTGAGTCAGAGGCATTTAGGTTTGTTGTGATATGTGTGGATTGATTGATCGATAACTATTGTGTTTTCATATATTTTGGCTTTTAACAAGCTCACTGTAGGTAGTTGAACCCCATCTCACTAATGTGAAAGTACCACTACCGGGGCCTTTTGCTTTTTTGTCCATCAGGGAAAAGCGAAAACAGTAATGCAACAGCATGATTTTTAAAAATGTTTTGAAGGGTCAATCTGATTAGATTTTTTTTTTTTTTTTTTTTTTGAGGTAAAGTAAAGGGTATGTATGGTGCAATATTGTAATATGAATTTGTGTAGGCGATATGCAGACAATTTTAGACATAAGGTCAAGTGGGAGGGGGAAGTGTTGGCTTTTTAAATACTTGAAAGACAATGGACTCATCGATAGAATTTAGTACTGCTATAACGGACTGATGCACAAGGTGGTAGCAATGCAACAATAAGGATGCCAGCTGTTAGAAGACGAGAGGTGCACTTGATTTGTTCACAAACAAAGCGCATTTCAGCATTTACAAAATGCCACAAAAAACAATTAAATAATTAAAATTAAATAAAAGGACTAATGTAATGTAATTAATGTACTCATATTTGTAGTCAGTCTGGGTAAATCGTGGGACCCATTGATTGTTCAGCTAAGGCTAAGCTAATGTTAGCCCATTAAACTGGTGCACTAAACACAATAGAAGAAGAGAACTTTAGTGTATTCATAGGTACATTTCTAGAAGCAATACATTTCCCAAGCGGGCCAACCCTTCCAGCCATCCATCCATCCATTTTCTTCCGCTTTATCTGGAGTCAGGTCGTGGGGGCAGCAGCTCAAGCAAAGCTGCCCAGACCTCCGGATCCACACACACCTCCCCCAGCTGCTCCTGGGGAATCCCAAAGCGTTCCCAAGCCAGCTGAGAGACGTAGTCCCTCCAGCATGTCCTGGGTCTTCCCCGGGGCCTCCTCCCAATGGGACGTGGCCAGAACACCTCTCCAGCGAGGCATCCAGGGGCCATCCGGAAAAGATGCCCGAGCCACCTCAACTGACTCCTTTCGATGTGGAGGAGCAGCGGCTTGACTCCGAGCTCCTCCAGAGTGACCGAGCTCCTCACCCTATCTCTAAGGGAGCGCCCAGCCACCCTGCGGAGGAAACTCATCTCAGCCGCTTGTACTCGCGATCTCGTTCTTTCGGTCATGAGCCAAATCTCATGACCATAGGTGAGGATCGGAACGTAGATCGATCGGTAAATCGAGAGCTTTGCCCCCATACTCAGCTCTCTCTTCACCAGGACGGTCCGATACAGTGACCGCATCACTGCAGATGCTGCACCGATCCCTCTATCAATCTCACACTCCATCCGTCCCTCACTCGTGAACAAGACCCCGAGATACTTAAACTCCTCCACTTGAGGCAAGGACACTCCACCGACCTGAAGAGGGCAAAGCACCTTTTTCCGGTCGAGAACCATGGCCTCGAATTTGGAGGGGCTGATTTTCATCCCGGACGCTTCACACTAGGCTGCAAACCGCCCCAGTGCATGCTGAAGGTCCTGATTTGACAAAGCCAACAGAACCACATCGTCCGCAAACAGCAGAGATGAGATTCTGTGGTTTCCAAAACAGACCCCCTCTACACCCTGGCTGCGCCTGGAAATTCTGTCCATAAAAATAATGAACAGAACCGGTGACAAAGGGCAGCCCTGGCGGAGGCCAACGTGCACTGGAAACAGGTTTGACTTACTACCGGCAATGTGAACCAAGCTCCTGAGGCGGTCGTACAGGGACCGGATAGCCCTTAGCAAAGGACCCTGGACCCCGTACTCCCGGAGCACCCCCTACAGGGTGCCCCGAGGGACATGGTTGAACGCCTTCTCCAGATCCACAAAACAAATGTGGACTGGTTGGGTGAACTCCCATGAACCCTCAAGCACCTGACAGAGCGTGTAGAGCTGGTCCAGTGTGCCACAACCAGGACGAAAACCACACTGCTCCTCATGAATCCGAGATTCGACCATCGGTCGAATTCTCCTCTCCAGTACTCTGGAACATCGCCACGTGATGTTGCAGAGGCGTGTCAGCCAACACAGTCCCACAACATCCAGAGACTTAAGGTACTCAGGACAGATTTCATCCACCCCAGGAGCCTTGCCACCGAGGAGCTTTCTAACCACCTCGGTGACTTCGGCCTGGGTAATGGATGAGTCGGCCTCTGAGTCCCCAGTCTCTGCTTCCTCTTCGGAAGATGTGACAATGGGATTGAGGAGATCCTCAAAGTATTCCTTCTACAGCCCGACAACATCCCCAGTCAGGGTCAACAGCTCTCCACCCGCACTGTAAACAGTGCGGGTGGAGAGCTGCTTCCGCCTCCTGAGGCACCGGATGGTTTGCCATAATCTCTTCGAGGGCGACCGATAGTCCTCCTCCATGGCCTCCCCGAACTCCTCCCAGACCCGAGTTTTGCCTCTGTGACCGCACGGGCTGCGGCACGCTTGGCCTGCCGGTACCTGTCAGCTTCCTCCGGGGTCCCACCTACCAACAAAGATAAGTAGGACTCCTTCTTCAGCTTGACGGCATCCCTTACTTCCGGCGTCCACCACTGGGTTCGGGGATTGCCGCCACGACAGGCACCAGAGACCTTGTGACCATAGCTACGAGCGGCCGCATCAACAATGGAGGTGGAGAACATGGTCCACTCGGACTCCATGTCTCCAACCTCCCCTGGGATCTGGGAGAAGCTCTCCCAGAGGTGGGAGTTGAAGACCTCGCTGACAGAGGGTTCTGCCAGTCATTCCCAGCAGACCCTCATGATACGTTTGGGCCTGCCAGGTCTGATTGGCTTCCTCCCCTCTCAGCGGATCCAACTCACCACCAGGTGGTGATCGGTCGACAGCTCTGCCCCTCTCTTCACTCGAGTGTCCGAGACACGTGGCCAAAGGTCAGATGATACGACTACAAAATCGATCATTGACCTCCGGCTCAGGGTGTACTGGTGCCACGTGCACTTATGGACACCCTTGTGCTCGAACATGGTGTTCGTGATGGACAAACTGTGACTAGCACAGAACTGAACACCACTCGGGTTCAGATCGGGGAGGCCGTGCTTCCCGATCACCCCCCTCCAGGTCTCACTGTCGCCGCCCACATGGGCATTGAAATCCCCCAGGAGAACAATGGAGTTCATCTGGGGCCCAACCCTGTAATGTAAATAAAGGTTTCACAATAAAGGTTTTGAAAATTCTTCCCCAAAATTTTCATAATAAAATAAGCACATGATTGTTCCATGCACAAGCCATATCCAAAAGCTGAGGCTGATCTGACAAATAGTCAGAGAGATATGGGAGCCACATAATCGCACTCACACAGACATTTCTTGCTTTTTATACCTCAACCGGATGTGCATCTTCAGGTTTACGAGTGGATCCAGCCCCCTTGTATCAGGTGTAATGGATCCAGGATGTGTGAAACTATTTCCTTTCGGCCATCTTTGTTTCAGTTTGCGTGTAATATGAATTTGTCCTCTGCTCACACCAAAACAAACAAAATGTCAGACTTGTCAACCTCCGAGGTACCGCCTGAAAATGATGATTTCTAATCTTGTTTTACATATCATTTCTGAGGTATAAAAAAAAACAAAAGATGCAATATGACCGGATCTACTTCAATGGGGATGGCGGAGAGATATGAGTGGATATGGACGGATCACCTTCACCTCCGGCTTTTCGAAAACTAATAACGTTGTTTAACGTATCAGTTTCATAAAAATGCAGTCATGGCTGAGGTCAGTGTTATTGTCATTATAGACGGACAAACAGTATGGTGGTCATATTGTAACCACAGTAATGATGAGGGTTTTGCAATCATTTGGGCCATCTCAGCCTACAAAGACACTGAATAATGAAATGCTGTGAGGATTTAAACTTTTAAAGCGCCAGTCGACCGTGATCAGGGGTGATCAGACCCGAATGAAGTGCTGTGTGATCTGTCGGTGTGATCGCTGACAGCCGGCACTTTAAATGTTTAAACAACACATTAATCAGGCGATGATCATCCTGATCAATCAGGTCATCTGATGATCACACCACAGCGACGGTGCATTAAAATTTTAAATCATCTCAGCACTTCTGTGTGTTCAGAGCACAACACCGACATGAGAAATGCACTTGCAGCAAGAAAAACCA
This sequence comes from Thalassophryne amazonica, assembly GCF_902500255.1. Taxonomy (NCBI): domain Eukaryota; kingdom Metazoa; phylum Chordata; class Actinopteri; order Batrachoidiformes; family Batrachoididae; genus Thalassophryne; species Thalassophryne amazonica. Next base: position 35,048,397 of record NC_047109.1, read on the forward strand.
CAGAGGGACTTGCTTTTAAATGCTATGTTTCCAGCCACAAATTAAAGGATTTTCCGCTTTATGTGGATTCGTGTCTGTCTGTGACTACGTTTACATGCCATTAATATTCGGGATAAGGTCAATATTCCGGTGTCTGAATCATTAGGAATAACCCGTTTACATGCTTAAGCAGAGTTACTCCTGTATACATGGTCATTGGTACCATTTGGAATATCCCCATCTAAACATCGACGCACATCTTCCACCGGTGCTTGATTTGGTCTGGCGTTTGTGCAAATCCTGCTTCGTGTAAAACCCCTCACTACACACTTTATACACTTTTTTATACACTGGTGGGTTGCGCGCACCGCATACAAGTAGTTGCCGTACTCAAAAGACCAAGATAGGACCTTGCGGATAGGACATGCACAGAACACAAAATAATGTTCCTTTCTATGGGGATATGCCGATACATGTTTATATGACCTGATATTCGGGTTAGAAAAGGAGTAACCCAGGGGTCTTATTCAGGTTTTTAAAAACCGGAATATGAGCATATTCGGCCGTGCGCAACCGCGTTATTGCTAATATTCCGGTTATGAAAGGGTTATGAAAGGGTTATTGGCTGCATGTAAACGTAGTCTGTGATGGTGAATTGGACTGAAATGAACAGGTCAGATACTCTGTGTGAATGAAACAGTCGTCCTGCATACAGACCGCAGCTTTCAGACAATCAGTGGCCAGCATTAATGGATGGATGAGTACATTACAAGAAATGTCTGCCAACAATCACATAACTTACCTACAACTTATGTCCAGCATGTGGGGGGCGTGTGATTCACATGCTGGCATGTGTTGAAAATTTTCAGCATGCCCAAAATTTTTGGAGGAGCTCAAGCGAGCTTCAGTGTGTTTCATTGAGTTTCAACGTATGTCAACTTGCTCTTAACTTATAAAAAACTTACCCTTAACTTACTGAACTTATGCCAGCGTTTTTTAATACGATCTTCATACGCTGGCTAAATCGTCAAGTCATGACAGAGCCTTAGCTAGAAACGTCCCAGCGAATACTACAAATGCCTCCAGATGTTCTTATGGCATAATGGATTTGTTTTTTTTGTGTGTTAGAAGAATGAGCACCACCAGTAAGCTCGTTCAAATCATTGTCTGTCACAAAAACAAACCCTGCCATGTTTGTTTTTAAAATAAGCCGTGTTTTTACTCTAAGGTGGTCACGGCGTGCAATGTTACAAAACGTATGGAACCAAAATTTCACGGTAAATGGAACAAAATGGCAAATGAGACAAATGATCAATATCATGTGACATACAAACCACCAAACAAATGACAAGGATCTACGAGGTCTATTAGGAAAGTATCGGACCTTATTATTTTTTTCAAAAACCATATGGATTTGAATCACGTGTGATTACATCAGACATGCTTGAACCCTCGTGGGCATGCAAGAGTTTTTTCACGCCTGTCGGTTACGTCATTCGCCTGTGGGCAGTCTTTGAGTGAGGAGTGGCCCACCCTCTCGTCGATTTTTTCATTGTTTAGGAATGGCTCAGAGACTGCTGCTTTGTTTGATCAAATTTTTTTCAAAACTGTAAGGCACAACTGAGTGGACACCAGTTGATAAATTCAGCTGGTTTTCGGTAAAAATTTTAACGGCTGATGAGAGATTTTGGTCTGGTAGTGTCGCCGTAAGGACGGCCCACGGCGCCTGATGGCGATCTGCGCTTCGAGGCGGCAGCGTCTCGCCATTTCAAGTTGAAAGCTTCCACATTTCAGGCTCTGTTGACCCAGGAAGTCGTCAGAGAACAGAGAACTTTCAGAAGAAGTCGGCATGAGGAGTTTATTCGGACATTCCATTGTTAACGGACATTTTGTAATGAAAGAACGTGCGGGCAGAGTCGCATGTCGGGCTGGACCCAACCACGGGGGGTTGCGACAGGAAAAACACCTCTGTTGGAAACCTTAACGGGCAAGCTGGAACATGCCCAAGCTGTTAAACAATTTCTCAGTTACTCACTTGTTGAAAGCCATCAAAAGCCGCCTGAATTTTACAAATGGTTTTCAACACGGAGGTGTTTTTCCTGTCGCGGCGCACACAGATTTGCCGAGTCGTCACGGAAACGACTCGGCGAATTTGCGCGCACATCTTTCAGTACAAATGTCCTTAAACAGTGGAATGTCCGCATAAAGTCCTCATGCCGGCCTCTTCTGAATCTTCTCTGTTCTCTCACGACGTCCTGGGTGAATTAAGCCTTAAATTAGGATGTTTTCAGGTTGAAACAGGCCGACGACGGCGCCTGGAAGCGCTGCGCGATGTCCCGCTGCGCGGGAAGTCCTTACAGCGACAGAAACACCCCATAATCTCTCATCAGCCGTTAAACTTTTCACCGAAAACCAGCTTAATTTCTTGAATAGTGTCCACTCGGATATTCCTCACAGGTCCAGAAAAATTTTTGATAAAGCAACGCGCGCCGTCTCGAGCAGCGTGTGAAACAAAGGAATTCAGCCGAGAGGGCGGGACCACATCTCACTCAAGGCCTGCCCACAGGGAAATGACGTCACCGACACGCGTGAAAAAACTCACGCATGCGCATGAGGGTTCAAGCATGATTGGTATAATCGCACGTCATTGAAATCCATATAGTTAAAAAAAAATAAAAGGGTCGGTTTATTATCTAATAGACCTCATATTTAGGCTTTATATAATATTGTATTGGAAACAACCTACAGAAGCTTTTGAACTGGTTGATGTAAAATCATGTTCCAGTGTTGTGTATTTAAAACAATTTCAAAAGCATTAATGCAGTGATGAAAATGCTGACAAGTTCCAGTATGAAGCAATCCAATTGTCCCTGGGAACATTCAAGTTCTCCCTGTTCCTCAGACATGATCTTGGTCCTGCCTCTCGTCTCCATCACTGTCTCACTTGTTTCAATGTCTCTGTCTGCCGTTATATGCCAGCCAGCTAACAATCCAGTCCGTCAGCTGTCACAGTGCATCTTGTATCACAGTAGTGCCCATAAATGTCTTTTTGTGTCACTGGGCCTGCTATGGACACAGGTATTACACGGCCCTGTTAATGGCTTTGTCAGATGGCCTTTTCACAGCACCGAAGACAGACAGGAGGCTGCTATCAGCCAGCGTGTGTGTGTGTTTTCTTCACGTGTGTGTATGTTTCAGTCACAAGCAACAAGGAAAAAGGTCGCACTATCTGCCAGAATCATGTAACTGCATAATTCCAGCCTTTTCTCCTCTGTCATGTCGTGGGTTTACATGACAGTTTTGTGCAAAAGTTTTGCGATATTTTCAGAATATCAATATTGAGAAAAGACAACATGCCGACTGAGATTTTGAATGCCACTGCTGGGATTTATCCACTTGCAAGAACTGTAATTCCATTAGTCAATGCAATGGAACAGGAAGTCATGCTAAATATTATCATTTCACAGTTTTTTTTTAATCCAACATTGCCATATCATCATCTCTTACAATGTGTAACAAGCTCTCCATGTCTTACTTTGTCCTCTCATACTGTGCTGTGTATTTTAGAATGTCAACTGATGCTTTCTGCATGTTATATCACCTGTAATAGTGAAAAATTGTTTCCATTCAACTTTTTTGAAATAAGGTTTCATATTTGCCTAAAAACACCTTATGTGAATGGAAAAGCATTTTTACAATATTTGAGAGGTTTTTTTTTTCCCAAAATACCCATTTTCATTAAGCATATTTTTATTTCATTACTTCAGTTTGTCCAGTGTTAAGGGTAATGGAAACCCGCCTACATTCTACTGTTCAGCCCGCCATTATTACGGTTAAAATCTGGAATGTTTTCAGAACAAATCCACTTCTCATAAATCTATCTTCAAGTTCATGAAATTACGTGACATTAGAATTTATTACTGCTCACAGTTATAACACAAACACACGTGTGCATCATTTGTCAGTGTTTTATCAGTTTTCTACTCAGACTGGATGCAAAGTGTATAGTGTTTTGTTTGCTTTCATTTCATCCACCACAACTAAAAGATTGCATTTTGCAACGCAGCAGGAGGTCGAGATGGCAATCAAAACATTGCGATTCCGGAAATCTCCTGGGCCAGATGGATTACCAAGTGAGTTTTATGCCACATTCTCCGCACAACTTATTCCTGTGTTGGCGGCCATGCACTCCGACTCTCTTAAGAGAGGGTCTCTCCCTGCCACCTTGAATCAGGCTTGTATAACACTGCTACCAAAAAAAAGTCAAAGACCCCCTGGATTGTGCATCCTATCGTCCAATATCCTTGTTAAAGTGTGACTATAAAATATTAGCTAAGGTACTGGCCCGGCGACTACAGAATGTCTTGCCTGACATTATCTCTTTAGACCAAAAGGGTTTTGTCAAAGATAGACACTCCTTTTTTAATGTACGTCATTTGTTTAACATTATTTACACCACGTGCCAGGCTGACTCAGAATACCTTCTCTCCATGGATGCAGAGAAGGCATTTGATAGAGTAGAGTGGAACTATCTTTTTGAGACATTGGTAAGATTTGGATTCGGTAGAATATTTATTTCATGGATTAAGTTATTATATACCAACCCTTCAGCCATTGTTCTAACAAATCACTTTTATTCTAAATCTTTCAAATGAAATCGTGGGACTCGCCAGGGATGTCCACTGAGTCCCCTTCCTTTTGTATTAGTGATTGAGCCCTTGGCTGTAGCCATAAGATCTTGTGGTTCTATCCACGGTATTACGAGAAGCTGTATGGAACACAAATGATCACTCTATGCTGATGACCTCTTGTTGTTTGTATCTAGGGCGGAGACGACTATTCCTTTTATTTTAGACCTTCTTACTCAATTTTGGAAAATATCAGGGTATAAATTAAACCTGCATAAAAGTGAGCTTTTGCCATTAAATTTAGATAATACCATTCTTGCAAATATTAGGGTGCCTTTTAAGACTGCTACGCATAGCTTTGTTTACCTAGGTGTTTCTGTAACTAAGGATTTTTCAAATCTTAAAAGAAATAACTTTGATAAATTATTACTCAAAATCCAACAAGATTTGGCTAAATGGTCTCCCCTCTCGCATTTTATGCTTGGGAGAGTAAATGTGGTTAAAATGTCTGTGCTTCCTCAGTATTTATACCTGTTTCAGAGTCTTCCTGTGTTTCTTCCAAAAACCTTGACTCTATTATATTGACATACATTTGGAATGGGAAAAAGCCACGCTTGCGAAAAGACCATCTACAGAAATCAAAACAACTTGGAGGAATCTTCCTTCCAAATCATAGATACTATTACTGGGCAACTAATCTGTGGAGTCTGTCATTCTGGACATATTACTGCTCTGATAAAAAGAGGCCCCATCTGGGCTGAACTGGAGAAACAGTCTTCTGACTCTCAATTTTTATCATTAGTAATTGGAGCATCGGTACCTTTTCCATGAATCCGACAATCACTAATCCAATAGTTAATAATTCCATTAGAATTTATTTACAGTTTAGGAATGTTTTTTTTTCCTCTGTTGATGCAAGATGCCACTTTTAATGTTTGGTTCAAAAAAGGCCTGAGGTGTTTTAAGGATCTGTTTATTGAAGATAAGTTTGCTTCTTTCACACAGCTGTCTTCTAAATTTAATCTGCCTGCCTCTCATTTTTTAGGTACCTACAACTCAGGTATTATGCTTCAGGTTCCATCCCAGGGTTCCCAGATAAACCAGATAGTAATATAATTGACGAACTGTTATCATTTAACCCAACTAAGAAAGGTGTGATTTCTGCCATTTTGAGACTGATTTCCCATTTGCATTTCCCTCCCATCCCAGCAGTAAAATTGGCTTGGGAGCAAGACTTGCAAATCACAATTAGTGAGACAATTTGGGCTAAAGTTTTAAAGAGAATTCACTCCTCTTCCATGTGTGCAAGACACTCCCTTATTCAATTTAAAGTTTTTCATCGGGTGCACCTTCATAAATCTAGATTGGCTAAGATTTATCCGGACGTTGATCCAACCTGTGATAGATGTAAATCTGAGGAAGCCACTCTGATTCACATTCTGGTTTTGTCCTAAAATACAAGAATTTTGGGGAGGTGTTTGTGAAGTCCTTTCTACTGTTCTTGCAGTTAAATTGACCTTAAATCCAACTATGTTGTTTTTTGGGGTTGTTCCTGGGGGGTTGGGATTACCTGTTGGGGGACACAAAGTGATTGAGTTTTCAACTTTGTTGGCGCACCGCTTGATCCTTCTGGGGTGGAGAGACCATGCCCCACCCACAGTAACAGACTGGATTAGGGATGTGTTAGCTACTTTAAAACTGGAGAAAATCAGATGTGTAATAAGAGGCTTGGAAAAAGAAATTTAAACAGACTTGGAAATCTTTTCTTTTCTTTAATCAACCCTCAACGCAGGTTCAGGAATAGATGGTTTTTAGTCATACAGGTTGATCTGGTATTTTACATCAGTATATATTGTTTTTCACTCTTTGTATATTACTTAATGACAGTGAGGGCTGGGTGTGTTCATTATAAGGGGGTGGGTTTTTCTTTTTTTCTAAATATTATTATTATTATTCTTATTATTATTATTATTATTACCTTTTTTCTTCTCTCCCATGGGTATTTGTTGAACAGTTGTTTGTTTGTTTTTTTGGTAAAGCATTTTTGTAATGTAAACTTTTCAATAAATATGTTGAATGTACGTCGTTCACAATGTACACAGTGACCATTTGCCCTGTGAGGCACTAAAATATTGCATCTTTTTGTTTATTATACAGTAGTGTTCAGAATAATAGTAGTGCTATGTGACTAAAAAGATTAATCCAGGTTTTGAGTATATTTCTTATTGTTACATGGGAAACAAGGTACCAGTAGATTCAGTAGATTCTCACAAATCCAACAAGACCAAGCATTCATGATATGCACACTCTTAAGGCTATGAAAATAGGTGTCCCCTATTTAAGGATGAAGCCAGCACCTGTTGAACATGCTTTTCTCTTTGAAAGCCTGAGGAAAATGGGACGTTCAAGACATTGTTCAGAAGAACAGCGTAGTTTGATTAAAAAGTTGATTGGAGAGGGGAAAACTTATACGCAGGTGCAAAAAATTATAGGCCGTTCATCTACAATGATCTCCAATGATTTAAAATGGACAAAAAACCAGAGACACGTGGAAGAAAACAGAAAACAACCATCAAAATGGATAGAAGAATAACCAGAATGGCAAAGGCTCACCCATTGATCAGCTCCAGGATGATCAAAGACAGTCTGGAGTTACCTGTAAGTGCTGTGACAGTTAGAAGACGCCTGTGTGAAGCTAATTTATTTGCAAGAATCCCCTACAAAGTCCCTCTATTAAATAAAAGACATGTACAGAAGAGGTTACAATTTGCCAAAGAACACATCAGCTGGCCTAAAGAGAAATAGAGGAATATTTTGTGGACTGATGAGAGTAAAATTGTTCTTTTTGGGTCCAAGGACCGCAGACAGTTTGTGAGACGACCCCCAAACTCTGAATTCAAGCCACAGTTCACAGTGAAGACAGTGAAACATGGTGGTGCAAGCATCATGATATGGGCATGTTTCTCCTACTATGGTGTTGGGCCTATATATCGCATACCAGGTATCATGGATCAATCTGGATATGTCAAAATACTTGAAGCGGTCATGTTGCCTTATGCTGAAGAGGACATGCTCTTGAAATGGGTGTTTCAACAAGACAATGACCCCAAGCACGCTAGTAAAAAAGCAAAATCTTAGTTCCAAACCAACAAAATTAATGCCTCGCAGATTTGAAGAAATCATGAAAAACTGTGGTTATACAACTAAATACTAGTTTAGTGATTCACAGGATTGCTAAAAAAGCAGTTTGAACATAATAGTTTTGAGTTTGTAGCATCAACAGCAGATGCTACTATTATTGTGAACACCCCCTTTTCTACTTTTTTTTTACTAATAGCCCAATTTCATAGCCTTAAGAGTGTGCATATCATGAATGCTTGGTCTTGTTGTATTTGTGAGAATTTACTGAATCTACTGGTACCTTGTTTCCCATGTAACAATAAGAAATATACTCAAAACCTGGATTAATCTTTTTAGTCACATAGCACTACTATTATTCTGAACACTACTGTACATAAACATATTACAAGATGCCATAAAATGGAAAATCACCACCCATCTCTGGAAACATTCTGCACTGGGTGACGTCATGACCTCAACAGTGAGGTCCTCTGGTTCCTACTTGGTACCTTGGAATCACTTGCAGGGTGTATCAACATTTTGTGCCCATTGTTCAAGTACATATAGTCACTGTAATAAAAATAGGATTTTGTACTCAGTGACACAATGACCATTTGCCCTGTGAGGCACAGAAGACAGTTCGACCAGTCCACTTTAAGGATGGATGCATATGTCATTCAACAGAGTAAAATGTAAAGAATTAAAGGTAAGTCTTGGCTCGTACAAGCAGCAGGGGTCTTCAGATTGTTCAGAATGCTGCAAGAGATCACTTTCCACCTGGCCCTTTCTGTGTGGAGTTTGCATGTTTTCCCCATATTTGCATGGATTCCACCAAAGACATGTAGGTTAAGCTACCTTGACACTTGCACAAATTTGATCCCCGCACTGCTGCACAATTTGTCGTGCCAATGCAACGCCACATAAAAATAAGTTAAAATAATAATTTCATAACTATTTGCTCTCAGAACCTGGCTGATGAAACCACTTCTCATCGCTTCTAGAATCACAGAGAAATTATATACAGCTGCAGCCTGTCTCGTGCTTGTTGTGTGGTGGAGAACACATTTGGATTCATCTCAGAGGTAATTATTTATAATATATATATATATATATACAGTGAGGAAAATAAGTATTTGAACACCTTGCGATTTTGCAAGTTTTCCCACTTAGAAATCATGGAGGGGTCTGAAATTTTCATCTTAGGTGCATGTCCACTGTGAGAGACATAATCTAAAAAAAAAAAAAAAAAAAAAAATCTGGAAATCACAATGTATGATTTTTTTAAATAATTTATTTGTATGTTACTGTTGCAAATACGTATTTGAACACCTGTGAAAATCAATGTTAATATTTGGTACAGTAGCCTTTGTTTGCAAAGATTGCAGAGGTCAAACATTCCCTGTAGTTTTTCAAAAGGTTTTCACACACTGCAGCAGGGATTTTGGTCCACTCTTCCATACAGATCTTCTCTAGATCTTTCAGGTTTGGAGTTTCAGCTCCCTCCAAAGATTTTATGTTGAGTTCAGGTCTGGAGACTGGCCAGGCCACTCCAGGACCTTGAAATGCTTCTTACGGAGCCCCTCCTTAGTTGCCCTGGCTGTGTGTTTGGGGTCATTGTCATGCTGGAAGACCCAGCCATGACCCATCTTCAATGCTCTTACTGAAGGAAGGAGGTTGTTTGCCAAAATCTCACAATACATGACCCCATCCATCCTCCCTTCAATACAGTGCAGTCATCCTGTCTTTGCAGAAGAGCACCCCTAGAGTATGATGTTTCCACCCCCATGCTTCACGGTTGGGATGGTTTTCTTGGGGTTGTTCTCATCCTCTAAACATGGTAAGTGGAGTTGATTCCAAAAAGCTCTATTCTGGTCTCATCTGACCACATGACCTTCTCCCATGCCTCCTCTGGATCATCCAGATGGTCACTGGTGAACTTCAAACTGGCCTGGACATGTGCTGGTTTGAGCGGGGGACCTTGCTGCCCTACAGGATTTTCATGTGTTACAAATGTAATCTTTGTGACTGTGGTCCCAGCTGTCTTCAGGTCATTGACTAGGTCCTCCTGTGTAGTTCTGAGCTTTCTCAGAATCATCCTTACCCCACAAAGTGAGATCTTGCATGTAATCCCAGACTGAGGGAGATTGACAGTCATCTTGTGTTTCTTCCACTTTCTAATAAATAAACATAACAGTTGTTGTCTTCTACCAAGCTGCTTGCCTGTTGTCCTGTAGTCCATTCCAGCCTTGTGCAGGTCTACAGTTTTGTCCCTGGTGTCCTAAGACAGCTCTTTGGTGTTGGCTATGGTGGACAGGTTGGAGTGTGATTGATTGAATGTGTGAACAGGTGTCTTTTATACAGGTAACAAGTTCAAACAGGTGCATTTAATACAGGTAAAGAGTGCAGAATAAGAGGGCTTCTTAAAGAAAAATGAACAGATTTGTGAGAGCCAGAATTCTTGCTGGTTGGTAGGGGGTCAAATACTTATTTGCAGCAGTAACATACAAATAAATTATTAAAAAAAAAAAATCATACATTGTGATTTCCAGATTTTTTTTTTATTTTTTATTTTTAGATTATGTCTCTCACAGTGGACATGCACCTAAGATGAAAATTTCAGACCCCTCCATGATTTCTAAGTGGGAACTTATTAACTTAATTATTAACTTATTTTCCTCACTGTATATATATATATATATATATATATATATATAGTAATTGATTAAAACAGTTGCATTTTCATTCCTTCTTATGAATTAGATAATGTATCTGTAAAATTATGTTTATGATAGGTGTAACATCTCATCATAATCGTTGAGATGTGCTGCGCTGTGGCAATGAGCCACATTTAGTGACACACAGTGTTTTTGAATAGGTTGTGCAATGTTCACATCATGTTCACAAAATTCATGCATGCCAGAAGTATTGAGCATTTCAAAATTTTCTTTGTGCATTGGCACGCAGCTGCCCACAGCTCACGCACAGTTTCAACAGTTTACGAGTTTACTCGCTGGGACGCCACATTGCTTGCTAGTTTGGGGATCAAATTTGTGCACGTGTCAAGGCACATTTAGTTGAATTGAAAACTTTAAACTGAGCACAGGGGAGAATGTTGATGTGGCCCTGTGACATACTGGCGGGCTGTCCAGGGTGCATCCTGCTCTTGCCCAATGACTGGTGGAACAGGCTCCAGCCCACCTTATTTGCAATAAGCATGTATAGAAACTGAATGAATTGAATTTACTCTGTTACTTGCTAAATATGCAAATCAGATCATTGTTGCTATGATAACTGTTCTTCCTACTGTTGCTAAATATGTGCCAGGTTAGTTTGGGCCCAATGGCATAGTTCAGCCCACAGAAACAAGATAGTATGCTATGCTAACAAGCTGAAAACTCTTGGGACCATATTGACAAAGCATCTCAGAGTCCTCTCAGAGAGCTCCCAACTTATTCTAAAGATTCCTAGCAAGGAATCTTAGCGTAAGAGTCATCATGGAAGTGTCTGAGAGCAACTCTGAGCAAGGAGTGGATAGAAACTTTTATCTTTGTGAGGAAGTGGGGTTGACCCCGTTGACTGCAACTGTGACTGATAAGTAAGAACTACAATGTTCTTATATTGTGGTACTTGTGTGATCATGCGCATGGTAAGACATTAGATGGAACATGTGGAACACTGTGAAAACCTGTCAGGAATATAGTATGACCTTGAAAACTGCACAGTTTTCCCAGTGGGCCCCCTCTGTTAAGGCCACCTGTACTGCAGACTAAAAGTGTCCACATCATAGGGGTGGCCTTTGTTGAAGTGGGAGACAAAATTCCAGCATGTGTACAGTACTCAATAACATACTGTATTGCTACAAGCATGAAGTATGGGGGAAAACATCACAGATTTATTGACTACAGTCAGAAACAAAACATGTCTTCTACTCAAAGTTCAAAACATCACAGCACAAGAACTGGATCCTTTAAAGTTATAGAAATGATGTAAAATCAAAACAAGATCAGTCCACAAAACAGTTAAGCACATGAAATCTTTAACTGTTTAACTACATCTGTTGCTGTTGTGAAAGTGTAGGAACACGGACCCACAACAGGGGGCGTAAAATGAACGGGCAATGGATAAGCCAAACAGTAACAATTTAATGTTGTGAAGTGCACAACGGAATACAGACAAATACAGTTTTAGTAGTACAGAGTGACGTGTGGGCAGGCTTGAGGATAGGAGACGTCCGTCCAGAACCGAGCCGGATCCCACACGGCCTTCACCTCCAACGGACCTGAAGAACACCGGAGCCGCCAAGTCCTGGATCCCCAGGTGGCCACCGTCTCCAGCTGTCAGACCTGGTACTGCTGGCAGAGAACAGAAACAGTATCGATGAGTGTGAGTTCGCACACTCAGTAATTCCACAGTCTGTGTTCCTTTGGGAGGGAGCACCTCCACCTCCAATCACACACTTGTGCAGCTCCTGTATAACCACTTATCTGGTTGGGGTGTGAAGCGAAGCCGTCGCTGATCACACCAAACGCCAATCCCTCAGATAAGGCAACACCACAGGAAAACGGCTACAAAGAAGTTCAGACTATAAGTCAGTGTTACGTTCAGCAGAGAAATTACCTCTTCTGGTAAGTGATTTCTTGGCGAGGAGGTGGAGTTGCAGTCCGGCCTTTATGGTGATGGTGATGAGTTGGATGAGTGACAGCTGGTGCTGATGATAAGTGACAGCTGTCACTCCCAGTGGCTACGACGCCCTCTCGTGCTTGAAGCCCGCACTTCAAGCAGGGCGCCATCTGGTGGTGGTGGGCCAGCAGTACCTCCTCTTCAGCGGCCCACACAACAGGACCCCCCCTCAACGGGCGCCTCCTGGCTTGTCCGGGTGCCGGGTGTAGAAGTCGGCCAGGAGGGCCGGGTCCAGGATGAAGCTCCAGGATGAAGCTCCTCTTCACCCAGGAGCGTTCTTCGGGTCCGTATCCCTCCCAGTCCACTAAGTACTGGAACCCCCGGTCCTTCCGATGGACGTCCAGGAGCCGGCGCACAGTCCAAGCCAGCTCCCCGTCAATGATCCGGGCAGGTGGCGGCGCCGGTCCAGGGGCACAGAGTGGAGAGGTATGGCAGGGTTTGAGGCGTGACACATGAAAGACCGGATGAATCCGCAGTGAAGCTGAAGCTGCCAGCTTCACTGCGGCTGGACTGAGGACTTTAAGGATGGTGAAAGGTCCTATGAATCTGTCCTTGAGTTTTTGGGATTCCACTTGCAGGGGGATGTCCTTTGTAGATAGCCAAACCGCCTGCCCGGGCTGATACGTAGGGGCCCACACAACAGTTGCCTTGCAAACATCGTGTAAGGGTTTGAGTTTTGCGAGGTGTTCTGTTTTATTTTGTTCTTTTGTGTTATTAGTTATTTTTGCATCTCATTGGGTTTGGTTGGTTTCTTCTCTTGTGGGTTTTTTCTGCTTGGGTCTGCCTGTCTTTGTTTCTCTTGTCTCTCTCCCTTGGATCTTGGTGATGGGTGTTTCTCTCTCTCTGGCCATGCCCTGGTTCTGGTGCTTACCATGCACACCTGTTCCTGATTTGCTGATTACCACCTGCGGTTATTTAAGCTTACTGGGTGTGTTTGTTCCTCACCAGTTTGTCAAGCCTTGTGCCTTCATTCCAGCTCTCTTCCTGCATTCCATAGTCTTGCCTGCCTCTTTCTGCGTACTTGACCTCCAGCCTGTTGCTTCGACCACGCCTGTTTGCCTGATGATTTTTCTACTGCTGCTTTTCCTGGACTGATTATTTGTGACCTCTGCTATTCTCAACAGTAAAGCCTTCTAAAAACCAGAGCTGTTTGTTTGAGTCGTGCATTTGTGTCCTGCAATTCAAAAGCCAACATTCGGGTGAGTCAAAATTCAGTTTCTCCTTCCTCAGCACAAAATGTGATTTTGGCTAAATTAATATCTGACCATTCATCAGTATCCGTGTCTGCATTTGTTGATTCTGGTTCTGGTTCTGATGCGAACTTGATTTTGTCTTCTCTGGCCAGGTCTCTACACCTTAAACTGTATGAGCTCTTGTGCCCTCTGCTGGTGCGTGCTGTGGATGGTCATGAATTGGGTTGCATTACCCATAGCACTCAGTTAGTTCAGATGATAATTTCTGAAAACCCCTCCAAATCGATCAGTTTTCACGTTTTTGATAAGATGTCTCACGCAGCTATTTTGGGGCATCCCTGGTTACAAAAACATGGTCCCAATTTCGACTGGGTTAAGGGGGAGATTACTTCTTGGGGGCCTGCTTGTAAAAATTCATGTCTGTTTAAACCTGTGTGTGCTCAGTCCACTTCCAACCCAGACCTCGTGGGGGTGCCATTGTGCTATCACGACTTGGCACCAGTGTTTAGTAAAAGGAAAGCTAAATCATTGCCGCCTCACTGGGAATATGAATGTGCGATAGAACTCCTCCCCAGGGCAAGCCCACCTCAAGGGAAGCTCTTTTCTCTGTCGGCTCCTGAACGCAACGCAATGAATGAGTACATTCAAGAATCTCTTGCTGCTGGTTTAATTAGACCATCATTGTCACCTGCAGGAGCGGGGTTCTTTTTTGTAGAAAAGAAGAACAAATCCCTCCACCCATGTATTGATTATCGGGGGCTCAAGGACATTATGGTAAAGAACCAATATCCGCTGCTACTCATCTCTGCTTTTGAGCTTTTAGAAGGAGCAAAAATATTCACGAAACTCGACCTATGCAATGCATATCATTTGGTTCATATAAAGCAAAGTGATGAATGGAAAACTGCTTTTATTATGCCCTCAGGACACTACGAGTACCTGGTCATGCCTTTTGGTCTCACTAACACCCCAGCGGTCTTCCAGAACCTGGTTAATGATGTGCTGTGCGAATACCTTAATAATGTTGTTTTCATTTATCTAGACGATATTCTGATTTTTTCCACCGATCTAGAAACCCACACCCGCTACGTCCGCACTGTTCTGCAAACCTTGTTGCAAAACAACCTATTCGTTAAAGCTGAAAAATGTGAGTTCCACAAACCCACTGTATCATTCCTTGGATTGGTGATTGCAGAGGCCGAGATTAAGATGGACCCTGAGAAGGTTGCTGCCATGCAGGATTGGCCAGTTCCTACCATCTGTAAGGAAGTCCAAAGGTTCCTGGGCTTCGCCAATTTCTACTGAAAATTCATCTGTAATTTCAGCACAGTCGCAGCTCCACTTCATGAGGTCACATCATCCCTCTGGCCGTTCATGTGGACACCAGGGTGTGACGGGTCCTAAAGGGTCCTAAAGCATTGCTTCATCGTGGCCCATGTGCTGCTCCTCCCTGACCCTGCTTGACAGTTCGTAGTTGAGGTAGATGCTTCTGATACTGGTGTTGGAGCTGTCCTGTCACAAGTGAAAACCTCAGGCAATAAGTTGTACCCGTGCGCCTTTCTGTCAAAAACGTTGACTGCTGCCGAATGAAACTACTGCATCGGTGACAGTGAGCTGTTGGCAGTTAAAGTGGGCTTGGAGGAGTGGCGCCACTGGTTGGAGGGGGCACAGATTCCCTTTTTGGTTTATACCGATCACAAGAACCTAGCATACCTTAGAACAGCTAAGCGGCTTAATGCTTGCCAGGCCAGGTGGGCCATTTTCTTCAGCCGTTTCAACTTCGTAATCGTTTACCGACCTGGCTCTAAGAATGGCAAGCCTGATGCGTTGTCACGGCAGGGCGACCCGGTCAACACGCCGGCCAATCTATTTTACCAGCATCTTGTTTTGTGTCAGCAATAACGTGGGACATAGCATCTAGGGTCAAGTCTGCCTTAGGCAATATTCTGGTTCCTCCAGGTTGTCCCCAGGGTAGGATTTTTGTTCTGGCCGTTCTCAGGGGGACATGATTAGGTGGGGACACGACAGTCAGTTCTCTTGCCATCCAGGAATCAAGAAGACAGAGTTTGTTGTTCAGCAGAGGTTCTGGTGGCCCAGGATGTTAAAAGATATTACTGAGTATGTTAATGCTTGCTCAACATGTGCCATTCACAAGTCCTCTAACCATCCGCCTGTGGGCTCATTAATGCCACTGCCTGACCCTACTCGTCCCTGGTCACATATCACTTTGGATTTTGTAACTTGTCTGCCACCTTCTAGAGGAAATACTGCTGTTTTAACCATGGTAGATAGATTATCCAAGATGGCTCACTTCATCCCTCTGCCTAAACTTCCCTCAGCAAAAGAAACTGCTGAAGTAATGCTCACAAATGTGTTGAAGCTACATGGATTTCCACAAGATATTGTGTTTGATAGAGGGCCACAGTCTGTGTCTAACTTCTGGAGGGAATTCTGCCATTTCCTCGAAGTCACTGCCAGCTTAACCTCGGGTTACCACCCTCAGGCCAACGAACAGACAGAGTGTCTCAATCAAAAGTTAGAGAAAGGACTCCAGATTCTCACCTCCCAGCATCATGGCTCATGGTCTGCTCAACTGTCATGAATAGAACTGGCACACAATAGTCTTCCTTCTGCATCCTCTGGTTTTTCTCCATTTCATGTTGTTTACAGTCATCACCCTCTGTTTCTGTCCACAGCACTGGATTCTTCTATTTCCTTTGCCCTAGGACTCATCCTGCGGTGCCAATGAACCTGGGAGCAGGCACGTAGAGCCCTCTTATGGTCCTCAGTGGCCTGTAAGATGGCAGCCATTCAAAAAAGATCCTCTGCACCTGCATATGAACCTAGACAGAAAGTATGGGTCTCGACATGTCATCTTCCTCTTAAAGGACTGCCCAGAAAACTGGCTCCTAGGTTCGTTGGTCCAATCCCAGTTTCCAAAGTTATTAATCCAGTTTCTGTTTGCCTCCGCCTCCCAAAGACTATGCGCATCCACCCTACCTTTCATGTTAGCCACATCAAGCCTGTTCATTCCAGGCGTTGTGCCCTATAGCCGTTCCTCCGCCTCCCACCCTGTGCATGGATGGGGGCCCTGTTTTTACCATGCGATGGCTCCTGGACTCTCCCCGCTATCGTGGGGTTGAATGTTTGGTTGACTGGGAGTGTTATGGCCCTGAGGAGCAGTCGTGGATTCCCTCCCGCTTCATCCTTGATCCTGCTCTGGTCTGTGAGTTTCATGCCTCTCGTCCTGCTGTGCCTGGGCTGTTTGCGGTTGGCCGTGGGGGGGGGGGGGGGGGGGGGGTGTACTGTCAGGGTTTGAGTTTTGCAAGGTGTTCTGTTTTATTTTGTTCTTTTGTTCTGTCAGTTATTTTTGCATTTCAGAGGGTTTGGTTGGTTTCTTCTCTTGCTGTTTTTTTCTGATTGGGTCTGTCTGCCTTTGTTTCTTTTGTCTCTCTCCCTTGGATCTCGGTGATGGGTGTCTCTCGCTCTCTGGCCATGCCCTGGTTCTGGTGCTTTCCATGCACACCTTTTCCTGATTTGCTGATTACCACCTGCGGTTATTTCAGCTCACTGGGTGTGTTTGTTCCTCGCCAGATTGTCATGCCTTGTGCCTTCATTCCAGTTTTGTTCCTGCATTCCATAATCCCGCATGCCTCTTTGTGTGTACTTCACCTCCAGCCTGTTGCTTAAACCACGCCTGTTTGCCTGATGATTTTTGTACTGCTGCTTTTCCTGGACTGCTTACTTGTGTACGGGCCTCTACTATCCTCAATAGTAAAGCCTTCTAAAAATGAGAGCTGTTTGTTTGAGGTGTGCATCTGTGTCCTGCAATTCCTGACCATCCAGCCTGATACATCATGCATTACCATCAGGACATGACGCAAGAGTTTCTTCCTGTCGTACATCTTCAGCATTTGTATGAATGTTGTTGATGTGCATTTTACCAACGCTGAACTCAACAGATAACTTTCAGGAACGTTCTCCTTTCTCATTCAGACGAATGACTTTCACCTTTTCTTCCATCGTTAAAGGTTTTTCTTTCCAAGATGTGGACGTTTTGCCAACACGACCCATTTTTTTTCTTTTTTTTTGGTTCTATTGTTCACTGGAGTAATCTCGCAAGCTCATGTTCACTGGAGAGCTTTGTCGCAACTTCTGCGGGAAAACCCAGTTGGGAATTTCCATGGTATGGCCACTGTTGAGGGGATTTCCATCCTTTTGAGTGGGTTTCTGACCGTGTTTGAGGGGTGGCCTCTCTTGAGAGGTGAAATTAATATAAGACAGTTGTTGCAGTAGAAATGTGGCCGTATATGAGGGACCACTAATGAGGGGGACCACTGCTTTCCTACTGTGTTCATTAAAATATTCTAAATGCAATGTGGACTTTATGATCTTTGCCTGAGGGTGATGGGGACCAACTCTGAGGAAATGCTCTTCTGTCATGTGAAATCATGGATCCAACTCTACTGTTATAAGTAAAGTTGGTGGAGAGGTGGGGCCTCGACCAAGAAAGTACTGATTAAGGTTTGCTGTGGATCTGTATGAAATTAGCCTGGCATAGCCAGACTATTCACATTTCATTTCCAAGGGGCAGTACCATCGGACACAAACAAAACTGCTTCTGTATGTTACTGGATAGACAAACCACCAATCAGAGCAAAGAAGCATGTGGCATAGGCCGAGTGACGACAACAACTGATGAATTAAACTGTTCCTGAATCCCGTCAGGAACTACATCTTTCTTACAAAGGAAGGCTTTTATAGCTCATCACTGTTCTTCTTTTACAGACTTGATCTTGTCCTTGTTGTTCAAAACTGAAGTGAGAGCTGTTTCAAATCAGCCATGTGGAACAGTGGATCTTCAGCACTCCTCAATAAATCATTGCATAAAGCTGAGAAGAAATGGTCATGAATAGGAGGGGGACCAGACCCGTTCACAAAGCAAATTTTATTCATAAAGTGAATTACATGTCTGGTTTACCATGTTAAGATGAAATAGTAAATGAACTAGCAATACAGTAAAATCGATACACCTCTGGGTACAAACAATGGACTTCATGCAAGAACCACTTCTAGAAAAAGATTTGTTCATAAATGGAGTGTGACTGATTTAAGAGAACTTCCTGCATATGGCTGTAAAAGTGATGAAAATAATGCTTATGTTTACTTTGTCCGATTACTTATGGCAACTGAAAATAGAGTTACTACATATGCAAATGTCCATGATTCCTTGATGATTGATGTGAAGTTTTTGTTAAACCTTTCAAATTAAAGATGAAAATTTACACTACACACACACCTTGGTCATTTTGTTCTAACTCCATTGTGTTGCTAAACAAAGGCACATTTACAAAGATTTTTTCACTGTCCAAATAATTACAGATTTCACTGTACATTAGAATGTTTTCTTAGCTGGTTGCAAGTACTCAGCAAACACTTTTGTCATTTTGCCAAAATGGTGACTTTAAATTGTGGCCTGTATCTGTCCTTGATTGTTTGTGTCCAGGAGTTGGGAGGACACACTGGGTGACTGACTGAATGGGGGAGCCTGGGCCAATTGCTTCTGCTTGAGCAACAAAACATCAACTGCTGCTTGAGTCATACTGGGACTTTCTAATAATACAATAACATGCTTTTGGAGGGCGGTATGCATTTTCAGAGGCCCGACATTCATGACCAGTTGCCCAAAATGACAGATATTCACCCTCGTCTAACTCGGGCGAATATTTGTCATTGCGGGCGAATGGGCGTGGACGGAGGGACTCAGAAAATGCATACCGCACAACAACAGCATGTTATTTGCATTATTATCACTTTTTACTGAGATACACAACACATAACGCGTGCATAAAAAGTTGGCTCACTTTAACTTTTGTTGTGTCGGCTGGCACGCGCGCTGCTCTCCAAATTCGGCAGCGCATCCTCATCAAGCTGGCTGCTCATGGCTGCTGTTGTCATACTATCCATGAGAAAATCATCCGGAATATCCATATTGGGACCAACACACACTTCTCGCCTTTTTAGTTTTTTTTTTTCCCCTTCTACGTACAGTTCTTGGGCTGTGCGCTATGACGTCATTTGTTTATGCACAGCGGGCGAGTATAACCAGGTAGCGTCAACGTAAATCTACGTTACCGGCCTAGCAACGCCTTGGTAAAGTGATAATAATAATACAGTAACATGCTTTTGGAGGGCGGTATGCATTTTCAAGCAGCCCGACGTCCATGCCCAGTCGCCCAAAATGACACCTATTCGCCCGAGTTAGACGAGGGCGAACAGCTGTTATTGCGGGCGACGTCATGGATGGAGGGACTCAGAAAAATGCATACTGCACGACAACAGCATGTTATTTGCATTATTAGCACTTTACTGAAATACACAACACATAACGCGTACATAAAAAGTTGGCTCACTTTAACTTTTGTCATGTCGGCTGGCACGCGCTGCTCTCCAAATTCGGCAGTGCGTCCTGATAAAGCTGGCTGCTTTGGGTGCTGTTCATTGTCATACTATCCATGAGAAAATCATCTGGAATATCCATATTGGGACCAACACATACTTCTTGCTTTTTATCTTTTCCTCTGTGGACAGTTTTTTTTTTTCCTCTGCGGACAGTTCTTGGGCTGCGCGCTATGACGTCATTTGTTTACACACAGTGGGCGGGTATAGCCAGATAGCGTCGACGTAAATCTACGATACCGGCCTAGCAACGCCCCAGTAAAGTGATAATAATGCTCAATATTGGTTTTATTTTGGGGTGGCATGGTGGCTCGGTGGTTAACACTGTTACCTCACAGCAAGAAAGTCATGGGTTTGTTTCGCACCTGTGGTCTTTCTGTATGGCGTTTGCATGTTCTCCCCGTGTTTGCATGGGTTCCCTCTAGGTGTCTTCCTCCCACATCCAAACCCTCTAGTTTAGGTGGACTGGAAAGTTTAATTTGTCCATAGGTGTGCATGCAGGTGTGAATGTGTTTGACAGACTGGCGTCCTGTTCAGGGTGTACTCTGCCTCATGGCCTATGACTGCTAGGATAGCTTCCAGCCTCCCCATGACTTAATTGGAGTAGGTGGGCATAGAAAATGCATGGATGAATGTTTTTATTTTGATTTAGAGTAGTTATTAGTAAATGTTTTGAAAGACTTTATCTTGCATTTTGGTATTCATTTGTTCTGTCTTCAAGTCAAGTATGTCAAATAGGGGGCTTATCCGGGATCTGACACCAGGCGCTTTCACATCAGGCGCAAGAATTATGAAAGGTTTCAAATAAATGAATTAATGAATTTTTTTTAATTCACAGCCATGAGGCCTGGACGAGCCAGTGATTGTTTGTGTCCATGTGTTGTGAGGAAAGACTGACTGTTTGGCTGAGTGGAAGAACTTGGGCCCATTGCTTCTGCTTCAGCTGCAAAGTGTCATCTGCTGCCTGAGTCAAACTGGGACTCTCCATTGCACATTTTGTTTTATTATGTTTCAGGTATAAATAAATGTTCCAAAAAAACACTTCATCCTGGATTTTTGCATTTATTTGTTTGTTACATTTGGCTTGAAGATATGACAAATCAGTTAAAAAAAAAAACAGGATGAGGGGCTGTGACAAGTATAATAAGAATAAAAAAAGCAATGAATAGGATCAGTTAAATGGGTTATATTGGGTCACTGTGCAAGTATTTCTCATTATCCATTCAATTATAACATTTTCACTTTAAGCATGCATTTTCTATCTATCACTATCGCTACATGTCAATAGGCTGTACATTATGGTAATAGCACCACCTGTGTGTGTGTGTGTGTGTGTGTGTGTGTGTGTGTGTGTGTGTGTGTGCCAGCACAGCGAGGCAGAGTGTCAGCATGTGTGTCAGAGTGAAATATAGATGGAGGAGGCCGGCGTGTGCGAGGGTCAGCGAGGTGCAGTGTAACTGTCGACAATCACAGCCTTATTTACCTGTCAAAAACACTATCATCCCACACAGCCCCAGCCAAGCAATTTCTGCTGTCTCTTCCTCCCTCCTCTTCCTCACTCTCTTTCTCTCTCTTTCTCTTTCTACCTCCAATTACTACCCAGAGGGCTATTTCTCTCAAGGATAAAAACACTCCCCGCGAGCCCTCCCTCTTCTTTCCGATCTCCCCTTCTCTCTCTCTCTCTCTCTCTCTCTCTCTCTCTCTCTTGCCATTTCCCCCTCTCTCTCTCTCTTTCCCACTTTTCCACTTTCTTTTCCTCTGCTGAGAGTTGGAGAGTGGAAATGAACAAGCTGTAAACACACACCACTTATCACGCTGTATGGCGTTGTGTATTTGTTGGTGAAAGTGGGAGAGGTGAAGGCTGTGGTACACGAGGCCAGAGGTGTGAGCTATCTTTCCAGAGGGACAGACGTGAAATAAAGATTCACCGCAGGTTGAAAGGCAGCTTGATCAATGTGCTGTTGTTCACTCAATATACACTTCTCCAAAACTGCAACTTCTGAATGGTCCACAACTGCAGAGTATATTGGATTCTTTTTTTCTTTTTTGAGCCATGAAAAATTTGTAAGCTGTTTTCTGCACTGATAGTGAGGCCTTGAAGCAAACGGACAGACTAGAAGGCAACAGGTGTGATCTGTACCTATATGTTCAACATCAACACACTGGACCCCATGCAAAAATATATTCTGAAAGTCAAATTTCTCATATCTTTTTGAGAATGATGGATTTATATGAATGTGCTACACTGGATTCACCTAACTCTTATGAAGCCAGATAATCTTATACAAATAATGAAAGTTTATGAGTTCAATGGCACGAATATTTCATGAGGTGAAAGCTGGAATGTTGAATGTTCCATTCAACATTCTAGCTTTCACCTCATGATATATTTGTGCCATTGAAAGAATGTAAAAACATTAATTACTTGTTTTATATAACAGCTAAAATAGATCCTTGTCATTTTATATTATTTAAATGTATAAACAACAGAAAAGGGTGGTCAACAGACCAACACAAACTTTAAATAGGTGTCCAAAATTGCTTTCAGTCAACTTGCAAAAACAGTTAGATTGTTCAAAACAATTATAACAATGAAATCTGTGATGCCGTGCACTGACTTTGTGTACTTCCAAAAAAAACAAACAAACAAACAAAAAAAACATCAGTCCAGCGAAAAATCACATCAGAAATGAGTCCAGCTCTTCATCTTAACTTCATCCTCATCATCCTAACAGTTCTTCATGCCTTCAGACAGCTTACAGTGGATTTGTTTTTTGTGTGTGTGTGTTAGAAGAATTAGCTCCTTCAAATCACCATCCGACAGCAAAACAAACTCTGCCATGTTTAGCTAAATCCCACACACACTAGTGGGCGGTGGTTGCAGCATGCAATGGTACAAAATGTATGGAACCAAAATGCACGGTAAATGCAACTCAACACAAATGGAACGAATAAGCCATGTCACCTGACATACAAAGCACCAATCAAATGACAAGGATCCACTCAGCCATTATGTAATAAAAATCACTGAATGGTTGATGCAACATTTTTTTTACTTTTTGAATGAAAACTTAAAGTCCACAATGCAAATACATCTTGATTATTTGATTTAGTTGCTATTGTAGTGATGTACAGAGGCAAAATTACAAAATGCTGGGCAGCACAGTTGCTTAGTGGTTAGTACTGTTGCATTACAGCAAGAAGGCCATGGGATCACAGACTGGCATTGTGTCCATGCTGTACCACGCCTCATGCCCGATGATTGCTGGGACTGGCCCCACCGTGAAACTTAAGTGGAGTGGGAGGGTTTAAAAAAATGAATGAATGCCCAAATTCTTATGGACCTCAGTGTATCAAAATACTTTTTTGAGCAAATTAATATTTGTATACAAGAACAAATGACATGGCATTTTGAAAGTACTTTATTTTATGAATTAGACCAATGACTTTTAAAGTGTGAGCAAACTACTGCAGGTGGGGCATGAATTAGCATGAAAAATAATCATTTAATAAATGTCTTTGATTTTCACTTTTGTAATAAAGTATAAAATTACTTTTAAATATTTGATCATTTTTAAAATGTAGCCAGAAACAGTAAAACAAAGTTATGAGATGCAAATTATGCATCATTCTTTATTTATCTGATGTAGTTTTACATTTTTTGTTAATACAGAAAATAATTTTGTATTTCAAATTAATTTAAAACAAAGCATAAACTGGAAAACAGTATATATATACCAGGGTGTTGGGCATAGGGATCCATGGGCTCTAGGTTGGGTAGTGTCAAAGGTGGTAATAAATTAAGCAAAGTTTTCTATCATGAGTTGGAATGGTGTGTGAGCCCAGAATGTTTTTAGAACCTTAGACCTCAACAATTTTTAGAAGAGCAACTCAACCCTTTTATTTCCTGTCAATTATGTAATTTTTTCATGCTAATTTACAGTCTTTATGTATTTGTTCTGATTACAAATTGTTTAGGTTCTTGTTATCATATACATGCTATTATTATTATTATTATTACTTCTATTTTGTCATTTGAATTTTCAATGGACCACAATGGAAATAAGTGTTTTCATTTTCTTGTGTCATCATGTATTTTTAATAGATTTACAATTATATTATGTACTTATGAGCTTACTAAATAAAATCATGCACACACACACACGCACTCATGCTCTTAATACAAAGATGAGTTACTGACTCTGCTGGAATGGCATGTTAGTCCAGAATGTAATTAGCAATGTTAGCTAATATCTGTTGTTTCTCCAAAAATATTTGTCCTATCAACGTTCATTCATCTTTGACCCAAAATACATAAGCAACAACAACAGCAAAAATCAGCTGTCCCCAGTCACACACACACAGAGCTTTTTGTTTTATTCTACATTCTGTTGCAAGCAGGTGCTTTTCATTTTTACACACCCACAAACTGAGATCATGGTTGTTGGAAGTGGATGCTTATAATTTTTACACAAACACAAACAGAGACGGTGGTGGAAGACATAAAAAGAAATACTCTTTTCACTCATGGCAACAGCAACATGACATGTCAATAAACTGACTTAACCAATTGCACTACAACAAAACAATGTTAAACAAAATGAACCACAATAACAATTTTTAAAATCCCAAACCCCTGAACTCCCATGGTGCATTGCAGCACAATGTCTATTGTTTACTGGCTAACTAATATACAAATAATGAATGTTTATGAGTTCAATGGTACAAATATTTCATGAGGTGAAAGCTTCGCTTCGTTGAATGGTTTGTTCCAGCTTTCACCAAATTAAATATTTGTTCCATTGAAAGAAAGTAAAAACATTCATTACTTGTTTTATATAATGGCTAAAATAGATCATTGTCATTTAACATTCTATTAATTTATAAACAACAGAAAAGCGACTTACATTTTGGCGTTCCACTGCTGCTAAAGTCATATTGTGACGTGTAGTCCAGTGCTTCAAAATTCCATAAAAAAAGAAAAAAAAAGACTTTGTGTAGTTCCTCAGTCCAGCCAAAAAGTATGTCAGCGTTTCATGTGAACAGTTCTTCATGTATCCAGATGGCTTACAGCGGAGTGGATTGTGTGTGTGTGTGTGTGTGTGTGTGTGTGTGTGTGTGTGTGTGTGTATGTGTGTGTTACAAAAATTAGCAGCGTCAGTTATCTCAATCAAATCGTGTCGTTGTCCCCTGAGCGTGCGCGCACACACACAACCAGGTCAGCGCTTTTGCGCACGTGTACTACCAAAAAAAAGACTGTGTACATTCTCAGTGCAGCAAAAAAAAAAAAAAAAAAAGACATCTTTCTTCCTGCTAACAGCCTCCAGACAGACAGCACAGTGGATTTGTTTTGTGTGTGTGTGTGTTACAAGAATTAGCAGTGTCGGTTAGCTCAATCAAATCATGTCTCGGTAGTCGTTGTCCCCTGCACACGTGTGCACACACACAGCCTGGTTGGTGCTTGTGCGTGAAATCAGAAATTAGTCCGGCTTTTCATTCCAACTTCCTGCCAACAGCCTCCAGACAGCACAGTGGATTTGTTTTGTGTGTGTGCACGCGCGTGGTGTGCGTGTGTCCGCGTGCACGCGTGCATGATTATGTGTGCACGTATGTGTGCATGCACGAGCACGTGCGCGCATGTCCATGTGCACACGCACGTGTGTTTGTGCGTGTGTGCAGAGTGCAATGGTACTAAACATAAGGAACCAAATTTACACTCTAAATGGAACCAAGCCGCACCCTAAATGCAATGTAACACAAATGGGATGATTTAATCCATGTTATGTGACATACAAAGCACCAATCAAATAGCAAGGAGCCACTCAGCTGTTACATAAATGTATATAGTGCATTCTGAAAGTATTCACAGTGCTTCACTTTTTCCACATTTTATGTTACAGCCTTATTCCAAAATGGAATAAATTCACTTGTTTTCCTCAGAACTCCACTCACAATATCCCATAATAATGACATGAAAAAAAGCTTTTTTTGAAAATTTTGAAAATTTATTAAAAATAAAAAACTAAGAAATCACATTTACATAAATATTCACACCCTTTGCTCAATCCTCTGTGGATGCACCTTTGGCAGCAATTACAGCCTCAAGTCTTCTTGAATATGATGCCACAAGCTTGGTGCACCTATCTTTGGGCAGTTTTGCCCATTCCTCTTTGCAGCACCTCTCAAGATCCATCAGGTTGGATGAGGAGCATCGTTGCACAGCCATTTTCAGATCTCTCCAGTGATGCTGGCTGGGTCACTCAAGGACCAAAGGAGGACAAAGGAGTTGTCCTGAAGCCACTCCTTTGATATCTTGGCTGTGTGCTTAGGGTTAGTGTCCTGCTGAAAGAAGAACCGTCGCCTCAGTCTGAGGTCAGAAGCACTCTGGAGCAGGTTTTCAATCAGGAAGTCTCTGAACATTGCTGCATTGCTGCACAAAGGTCCACTTTAAAAGTTCCATAACAAAGCCGTCCACTTTCTTCTTCTTGTTCATTTTTACTCTCTTATCTTTTGAAAGCACTTAATATTGTGGATGGTAGGGGTTGTTGTGTGGGCCGCTGAAGAGGAGGTACTGCTGGCCCACCACCACCAGATGGCGCCCTGCTTGGAGTGCGGGCTCCAAGCACGAGAGGGCGTCGGAGCCGCTGGAGGTGACAGCTGTCATCCATCAACACCACTATAAAGACCGGACTGCAACTCCACCTCCTCGCCGAGAAATCTTCTACCATACAGGTAATTTTCTCTGCTGACTTAAACTCGAGTATTAGTCTGATCTCTTTTTGCAGCCGTTTTCCTGGGACGGATACCCTGTCTGCGGAGTTGGCGTTTGGTGTGGACTGCGACGGCTTTGCCTCACACCCCACCCAGATAAGTGGTTATCTCAGGAGCTGCACGAGTGTGTGATTGGAGGTGGAGGTTCTCCCTCCTTAACTGAACACAGACTGTGGGATTACTGAGTGTGCAGACTCACACTCATCCAGAACTGTTTCTGTTTTCTGCCAGCAGTACCGGGTCTGACTGCTGAAGACAGTGGCCACCTGGGGCGCAGGGCTTGGCGGCTCCGGTGTTCTTCAGGTCCGTTGGTGGTGGGGCTTGTGTGGGTTCCGGCTTTTCTCTCACCGGACGTCTCCTATCTTCGAGCCTACCACACGTCACCTTTTGTCGGATTGATGTAACACATATTTGTATCTGTCTGTATTACGTTGTGCACCTTCACAACATTAAATTGTTATCTTTTGGCTATTCCATTGTCCGTTCATTTACGCCCCCTGTTGTGGGTCCGTGTCACGACACTTCCCCAACAGGGGTGCCAAAAAAAAACGATTCACATCCGAATTGCGATTCTTATTTATTAAGATTCTGAATCAATCCAAAATCTCTAAGAATCGATTTTTAAAAAGCATTTTTTTAAACATTTTCTTGCTTACTCGCTGCGTGTACTGTTTGTCAGGCAACGGCCTCTGTACTACAGCGTCCCTACGAGGGGAGGGTCCGGCGTGCTTCAAACATTCGTGAGCTGCAGCTTAGCATGGCGGACAAAGAGACACATGCTACGTCATCACCCGGAGCTAAAAGAAGTGGAGCAGCGGTCTCTGCTGACTACTGTCCAGCGCACACTCCATCACTTCACTAAACTGCCAGCCAACTGTGAACGAGCAAAGCAGATAAATTTACATCTTTAGAATCACTTGATTAACCTTGGAAAGCTGCATTTTCTTAAACATAAACATTTTGTAAGTAATATAACTATTTCTCAGGGCTCTTTCAATTGAAAATCAATTCTGAATCGAATGGTCACCCCAAGAATCGGAATCTAATTGAATCGTGAGTTGTTGTAAGATTCACATCCCTAGTGGATGGCCAAAACAGGCTAAAAGCTACCACGTGGTCCTTTGTTCTTCATGTTCTCTGTTAGTTCAGTACTTTTGGCAACTTTTGATAGCAACGTGCCAGCCTAACTTTTTAAGACTTGTCAAGTTTTTCACTTTTAGACAGCTTCCTAGTGGAGTTTGTCAGAATAAGAGCAAATTTCCAGAAAAGTGTCTTTTTCCTTTCCTGTAATTTTACAGCATCGCGTTCAAAAAACTTTTTTAAATTTACAAAGACTTTTAATCTGGTCCCACAGGTTTTTGAAGACACCAGAGTACAATTTTTAACAAACACTTAAATGGACTGCATTTATATAGCACTTTTCCATCTGAATCAGATGCTCAAAGTGCTTTACAATTATGCCTCACATTCACCCTGATGTCAGGGTGCTGCCATACAAGGTGCTCACTATACACCGGGAGCAATAGGGGATTAAAGGCCTTGTCCAAGGGCCCTTAGTGATTTTCCAGTCAGGCGGGGATTTGAACCCATGATCTTCTGGACTCAAGCCCAACACCTTAACCACTAGACCATCACATTAACCTTAACTTAACCCTCCATCCGTGGGTCAGCGAACCAACCACAGATCCACAGAACCATCAGGCTGTCCTGTCGGCAAATCAAGTCGAAACAAGGTCTGGTGTCATTGGGGAAAACCAGCTGTTCAACCCCAAAACCAGGCAAGCTCAGGCCGAACCCGGCAAGGTGCCCCACTTTGGATGGAGCAGCTCTCATTTATAGAAATCTGGCCAATTTTCTTAAATCCTCCAAACCGTGACTATCCAGGGTTGGGACCAGGAAGCAGAGTTGTAGTCTTACACACCTCTCTGCAGCTTCTCTCCCCCTGTCATCCCCTCATTACCCCATCCCTGTAGAGACGGTGCCTGCTCCCAGACCACCAATAACCAGCAAAAATCTTTTTAAGCATAAAAATTCAAAAAGAAAAAATAATATAGCACCTTCAACTGCACCACAGGCTAAAACAGTTAAATGTGGTCTATTAAACATTAGATCTCTCTTCTAAGTCTCTGTTAGTAAATGATATAATAATTGAAAATATTGATTTATTCTGCCTTACAGAAACCTGGTTACAGCAGGATGAATATGTTAGTTTAAATGAGTGAACACCCCCGAGTCACACTAACTGCCAGAATGCTCGTAGCACGGGCCGAGGCGGAGGACTAGCAGCAATCTTCAACTCCAGCTTATTAATTAATCAAAAACCCAGACAGAGCTTTAATTCATTTGTAAGCTTGACTCTTAGTCTTGTCCATCCAAATTGGAAGTCCCAAAAAACAGTTTTATTTGTTGTTATCTATCGTCCACCTGGTCGTTACTGTGAGTTTCTCTGTGAATTTTCAGACCTTTTGTCTGACTTAGTGCTTAGCTCAGATAAGATAATTATAGTGGGCGATTTTAACATCCACACAGATGCTGAGAATGACAGCCTCAACGCTACATTTAATCTATTGTTAGACTCGATTGGCTTTGCTCAAAATGTAAATGAGTCCACCCACCACTTTAATCATACCTTAGATCTTGTTCTGACTTATGGTATGGAAATTGAAGACTTAACAGTATTCCCTGAAAACCCCCTTCTGTCTGATCATTTCTTAATAACATTTACATTTATTCTGATGGACTACCCAGCAGTGAGGAATAAGTTTCATTACAGTAGAAGTCTTTCAGAAAGCGCTGTAACTAGGTTTAAGGATATGATTCCTTCTTTATGTTCTCCAATGCCATATACCAACACAGGGCAGAGTAGCTACCTAAACTCTGTGAGTGAGATAGATTATCTCGTCAATAGTTTTATATCCTCATTGAGGACAACTTTGGATGCTGTAGCTCCTCTGAAAAAGAGAGCCTTAAATCAGAAGTGCCTGACTCCGTGGTATAACTCACAAACTCGCAGCTTAAAGCAGATAACCCGTAAGATGGAGAGGAAATGGCGTCTCACTAATTTAGAAGATCTTCACTTAGCCTGGAAAAAGAGTCTGTTGCTCTATAAAAAAGCCCTCCGTAAAGCTAGGACATCTTACTACTCATCACTAATTGAAGAAAATAAGAACAACCCCCGTGTTGTGTGGGCCGCCAGAAGAGGAGGTACTGCTGGCCCACCACCAGAGGGCGCCCTGCCTGAAGTGCGGGCTTCAGGCACGAGAGGGCGCTGCCGCCCCACAAGAGCGGCCGGGGTGACAGCTGTCACTCATTGGCTATGACAGCTGTCACCAATCATCTGCTCCTCACCCCTAATAAAAGCAGGACGATGCCTCCACCACATCGCGGAGATATCGTTCTACCAAGGAGGTAATGTTCTCAGCCTGAGTGTTATCACTACTAACGTTGTTTCAGTGAATACGTTGTTGCAGCTGTTTTCCTGAGGAACCGGCGTGTGCCGCGACTGCTTCGCTCTGCATCCCGCCAGTTAAGTGATTGACAGTAGCTACACGAGTGTGGATGAGAGGTGGAGGTGGAATAACCACCATACTTGTTACGGGGTGTACACACACCCACACCTGACTGTTTTTGCTCTTCGCCAGCAGTACCAGATCCGACACGCGGAGACGGTGGCCACCTGGGGACTCGGAACTTGGCGGCTCCAGTATTCTCCTGGTTCGGTGGCGGAGGAAATCGTGTGGTTCCGGTTCTTCTCCAGACGGACGTCTCCTATCGTCGAGCCTGCCCACACGACACCTTGATTGATTGATTCTGTATTCGTTCTATAATCTGCTGTGTGTAGTTGTGGCATTCACAACAGTAAAGTGTTCGTATTTGACTTCTTCAATTGTCCGTTCATTTGCGCCCCCTGTTGTGGGTCCGTGTCACTACACTTTCACAACACCCAGGTTTTTTTTCAGCACTGTAGCCAGGCTGACAAAGAGTCAGAGCTCTATTGAGCCAAGTATTCCTTTAACTTTAACTAGTAATGACTTCATGACTTTCTTTGCTAATAAAATTTTAACTATTAGAGAAAAAATTACTCATAACCATCCCAAAGACATATCGTTCTCTTTGGCTGCTTTCAGTGATGCCGGTATTTGGTTAGACTCTTTCTCTCCGATTGCTCTGTCTGAGTTATTTTCATTAGTTACTTCCTCCAAACCATCAACATGTCTATTAGACCCCATTCCTACCAGGCTGCTCAAGGAAGCCCTACCATTAATTAATGCTTCGATCTTAAATATGATCAATCTATCTTTATTAGTTGGCTATGTACCACAGGCTTTTAAGGTGGCAGTAATTAAACCATTACTTAAAAAGCCATCACGTGACCCAGCTATCTTAGCTAATTATAGGCCAATCTCCAACCTTCCTTTTCTCTCAAAAATTCTTGAAAGGGTAGTTGTAAAACAGCTAACTGATCATCTGCAGAGGAATGGTCTATTTGAAGAGTTTCAGTCAGGCTTTAGAATTCATCATAGTACAGAAACAGCATTAGTGAAGGTCTGTAAGGATTGTCTTACAGACATAAAGACATGGATGACCTCTAATTTCCTGCTTTTAAACTCAGATAAAACTGAAGAATTGTACTTGGCCCCACAAATCTTAGAAACATGGTGTCTAACCAGATCCTTACTCTGGATGGCATTACCCTGATCTCTAGTAATACTGTGAGAAATCTTGGAGTCATTTTTGATCAGGATATGTCATTCAATGCGCATATTAAACAAATACACTCAACAAAAATATAAACACAACACTTTTGGTTTTGCTCCCATTTTGTATGAGATGAACTCAAAGATCTAAAACTTTTTCCACATACACAATATCACCATTTCCATCAAATATTGTTCACAAACCAGTCTAAATCTGTGATAGTGAGCACTTCTCCTTTGCTGAGATAATCCATCCCACCTCACAGGTGTGCCATATCAAGATGCTGATTAGACACCATGATTAGTGCACAGGTGTGCCTTAGACTGCCCACAATAAAAGGCCACTCTGAAAGGTGCAGTTTTGTTTTATTGGGGGGGATACCAGTCAGTATCTGGTGTGACCACCATTTGCCTCATGCAGTGCAACACATCTCCTTCACATAGAGTTGATCAGGTTGTCAATTGTGGCTTGTGGAAGTTGGTCCACTCCTCTTCAATGGCTGTGCGAAGTTGCTGGATATTGGCAGGAACTGGTACACGCTGTGGTATACGCCGGTCCAGAGCATCCTAAACATGCTCAATTCGTGACATGTCCGGTGAGTATGCCGGCCATGCAAGAACTGGGACATTTTCAGCTTCCAAGAATTGTGTACAGATCCTTGCAACATGGGGCCGTGCATTATCCTGCTGCAACATGAGGTGATGTTCTTGGATGTATGGCACAACAATGGGCCTCAGGATCTCATCACGGTATCTCTGTGCATTCAAAATGCCATCAATAAAATGCACCTGTGTTCTTTGTCCATAACAGACGCCTGCCCATACCATAACCCCACCGCCACCATGGGCCACTCGATCCACAACACTGACATCAGAAAACCGCTCACCCACACGACGCCACACACGCTGTCTGCCATCTGCCCTGAACAGTGTGAACCGGGATTCATCCGTGAAGAGAACACCTCTCCAATGTGCCAAACGCCAGCGAATGTGAGCATTTGCCCACTCAAGTCGGTTACGACGACGAACTGGAGTCAGGTCGAGACCCCGATGAGGATGACGAGCATGCAGATGAGCTTCCCTGAGATGGTTTCTGACAGTTTGTGCAGAAATTCTTTGGTTATGCAAACCGATTGTTTCAGCAGCTGTCTGAGTGGCTGGTCTCAGACGATCTTGGAGGTGAACATGCTGGATGTGGAGGTCCTGGGCTGGTGTGGTTACACGTGGTCTGCGGTTGTGAGGCTGGTTGGATGTACTGCCAAATTCTCTGAAAAGCCTTTGGAGATGGCTTATGGTAGAAAAATGAACATTCAATACACGAGCAACAGCTCTGGTTGACATTCCTGCTGTCAGCATGCTAATTGCATGCTCCCTCAAATCTTGCGACATCTGTGGCATTGTGCTGTGTGATAAAACTGCACCTTTCAGAGTGGCCTTTTATTGTGGGCAGTCTAAGGCACACCTCTGCACTAATCTTGGTGTCTAATCAGCATCTTGGTATGGCACACCTGTGAGGTGGGATGGATTATCTCAGCAAAGGAGAAGTGCTCACTATCACAGATTTAGACTGGTTTGTGAACAATATTTGAGGGAAATGGTGATATTGTGTATGTGGAAAAAGTTTTAGATCTTTGAGTTCATCTCATACAAAGTGGGAGCAAAACCAAAAGTGTTGCGTTTATATTTTTGTTGAGTGTATGTAGGACTGCTTTTTTGCATTTGCACAATATCTCTAAAATTAGAAAGGTCTTGTCTCAGAGTGATGCTGAAAAACTAATTCATGCATTTATTTCCTCTAGGCTGGACTATTGTAATTCATTATTATCAGATTGTCCTAAAAGTTCCCTGAAAAGCCTTCAGTTAATTCAAAATGCTGCAGCTAGAGTGCTAACAGGGACTAGAAGGAGAGAGCATATTTCACCCATATTGGCTTCTCTTCATTGGCTTCCTGTTAATTCTAGAATAGAATTTAAAATTCTTCTTCTTACTTATAAGGTTTTGAATAATCAGGTCCCATCTTATCTTAGGGACCTCATTGTACCATATCACCCCAATAGAGCGCTTCGCTCTCAGACTGCAGGCTTACTTGTAGTTCCTAGGGTTTGTAAGAGTAGAATGGGAGGCAGAGCCTTCAGCTTTCAGGCTCCTCTCCTCTGGAACCAGCTCCCAATTTGGATCAGGGAGACAGACACCCTCTCCACTTTTAAGATTAGGCTTAAAACTTTCCTTTTTGCTAAAGCTTATAGTTAGGGCTGGATCAGGTGACCCTGAACTATCCCTTAGTTATGCTGCTATAGACTTAGACTGCTGGGGGGTTCCCATGATGCACTGAGTGTTTCTTTCTCTTTTTGCTCTGTATGCACCACTCTGCATTTAATCATTAGTGACTGATCTCTGCTCCCCTCCACAGCATGTCTTTTTCCTGGTTCTCTCCCTCAGCCCCAACCAGTCCCAGCAGAAGACTGCCCCTCCCTGAGCCTGGTTCTGCTGGAGGTTTCTTCCTGTTAAAAGGGAGTTTTTCCTTCCCACTGTCGCCAAGTGCTTGCTCACAGGGGGTCGTTTTGACCGTTGGGGTTTTTCCATAATTACTGTATGGCTTTGCCTTACAATATAAAGTGCCTTGGGGCAACTGTTTGTTGTGATTTGGTGCTATATAAATAAAATTGATTTGATTTGATTTGACATATACTGTATTTCAGAAGGTGGGGGGGGACATACCATATTCTGTCCCCCCTGGTTGAAAAGGTGGGGGGACATGTCTCCCCTATCCCCCACCAAATTGCACCCATGCTTATGTCATATTTTTATGCCTGTTAAACAACAGTAAAATTATATAATCTGTTTTTAATTTGCATAAACTGGATAAATTTAGGTTTCAACTGCTCTGCATCAAAGATATATTGGTTTTAAAGTGATTTTTATGGCTTTTGACATGGTTTAAGTCTAAAAGCTGATATTACTATTTACTAGATTTTTTTATGCCTGTAAAATTAAAGTAAATTTATATAATCTGTTTTAAATTGCCATATAATAGGGACAATGGGCCTGATTTACTAAGATCTCATGTAATGAGTATTAAATTGTGTGAGTGTTGTAAAATTTTCAGTTAGTGAACATTTTGCAGGTGATTTAGTAAGAATAAATGTGCAAAGGACAGCAGATATAGACAGTGACATATAAATGACGATTTTGCATATGTTAATGACCATAAGTGGAATTCATTCAGTCACTTGTAGGTATGTGCAAAATCAGACAAACACACACATTTTAATTGAAAATGTTATTTATTGAACATTTGCCAAATCCAAAATGAATGTGAATTGAAAGTTGTTTGTCTGCTTTTTCGAGAGAGGGACTCAGTGTGTGACACAAGCCCGTTTTCAGCACCTCTGCCATGGAAATTCCGTGGATTTTGCAGGTTTGCTTGGGTTTTGTGTGGCCAAGTGGTTAGTGTGCTTGATTTCAGAGCAGAAAGTTCCTGTTTCAAAACTACTCTGCCAGTTTTCTGTCTAATGTGAAAGTGCATCTGGTGTAAAACCTGTGCCAAGTCAACATGCAGATTTATCTGTGATGACCCTGAGGGGACAAAAAAAAAAGAAAAGGAGAAGCAAGAGGAACTTAGTTTCTGTGTTGTGGGTGCACACATTTTCTCCTCTCCCGCTGGTTTGTTTAGCTGAACAGTGGCTGTCACCCACCACCACCTCCCTGACATATCATGTCAAAAGCATCGTTTTGGTTTATGGAACAAATGGTGAGCGATTTTATCAGAGCGAAGTGAAAATTGACAGGTTTGGGGATAATGAACAGAGCTCCACAGACAAAACAAAATACACCCGGAATCCGGTCTGAGCTTTCAGACCAAACTGGATTAGCAAAAATCATATTTCAAACCACTTGAGGCTTGAAACAGATTTGAAAAAAAAAAAAGGATTTCATGCAATTTCTGACTGTACAGTTTGGCAAAAAAAAGGAATCAGATTCAGACTGGATATGCACATAAATCAGATTTTTACTGTTAGTTTGAACAAAGCCAAATGGATTTGTGACCATTTTTAATTTGTAGGTAGAGCTACCGGGTGGAGCTGCCCTGCTGTGTGAGCCCTGAGCCGCTGTGTGTGGCACTGGACAAGCAGATAGAGCACATTGATGTCAAATGTCCAGACTACAGACACAATCACAAGCCTCTTACATTTCTTTTGGGCTTGATAAATCACACTGAGTGTGCTAATTTAACATATTGGCATGTTCTCCTCAAAGCATTTTGTGCACTTGGGTAGACACACCTCAAACTGCCTATTTATTATGTCAAACATATTAAATGGACAACATGATATTTTGCACATTTGAAAGACGTACAGAGTAAAATCACCAGTGTAAAACTAACACTGGTGATTCTACTGTGTAGTCCTCAGTGTGTAACATCAGTAGATCAAGTTGCACTTTTTTGGGGTGGGGGGTGGTATGGAGACCGCACACATTTTTTTTACATCCACACTTTATTAAATCAGGCCCAGTGTATCTTTAACTACTCTGTGTCAATGACAAGTTGCTTTTAGATGCTTTTAAAAGCCTTTAAGCATGTTTTTTCCAGATGTTATTATTTCACTGGTTTTGTACCTCGAGAACAACGTTAACACATTATATATTCTATTTAAATCTATTCATAGTTACTTGATCACTCTTCTTGGGGGCATTTACCAAGTCAGCTGGGAAATCTAATCCCTTCAGTGTGTCCTAGGTCTTCCCTGGGGCCTCCTCCTAGTTGGACGTGCCTGCAAGACCTCCCTAGGGAGACAACCAGGGAACATCCTCACCACATACTGGAACCACGTCAACTGGCTCATTTCAATGAGAAGAAGCAGTAGCTCTACTCCAAGTCCCTCCCGGATTTTCATGCTTCTCACCCTATCCCGGAGTAATTTCCCCCATGTGTTATCCATGACCTTGTTCTATTGGTCATTACCCAACCTTCATGGCCATAGGTGAGGATAGTAGCATAAATTGACTGATGAATCAAGAGTTTTGCCTTCTGGCTCAGTTCTTTCTTCACCATGATGATCAAGTACACTGTCTTAAAACATCAGACAGAGCCCCAATCCATCTATGAATCTCACTTTCCAACATACCCCCATTTGTGAACAAGACCCTGAGATACTTAAACTCCTCTACTTGGGGCGATAAATCTCCCCTGACCCAGAGGGGACAATCCACCTTTTTCCTACAAAGGATCATGGTCTCAGATGTGGAGGTGCTGATTCACATCCCAGTCACTTCACTCTCTGCCTAAAATCTGCCCAGTGCACATCAGCATTCACTGACTGATGAAGTCAACAGATCCACATCATCTGCAAAAACAGAGATGCAATTCCAAGGTCACAGAGCTGGACACCCTCCAGTGCATGGGTGCGCTTTGAAATCCTGTCCATGAACATCACAAACAGGATTGGTGACAAAGGGCAGCACTGGTGGAGTCCAACAACTATGGGGAAGAGGTCTGATATGATACTGAGAATGCAGCTACTACTTTGGTTGTAAAGAAACCAGATTGCGCGTTGCAGTGGTTCTGGTACCCTATACCTCAGCAGCACCTGCCCAGAGGACACCTCGAGGGACCTGGTCATACACCTTTTCTCAAGCCCAGAAAATACATGTAGACTGGTTGGTCATATTTCCAAGCCCCTTTCTGGTATCCTTGCAAAGGAAAAGAGCTCATCCACCATTTCACCAGGAACAGGATGGAACCCGCATTGCTCGTCCTGCATCTGCAATTCGACTAACAGTCTAAGTCTCCTGTCTAGTACTCTGGTGCAGGCTTTCTCATGGAGGCTGAAAAGTGTGATTCCTTTATAACTGGGACACATGCTCCTGTCCCCTTTTTTAAAGCTAAGGACCACCATCACAGTTTGCCAATCCAGAGGTACTGTCCCCGGCTTTAATTTAGCCAATTCAATTTATTTTATTCATACAGCGCCAAATCACAGCAAAGTTGCCTCAATGCACTTCACATGAGTAAGGTCTAACCTGAAAACAGCAGAATCAGCCGGCCGGAAATAACTGCACCTAATCTGTGAGTTCGCCAACAGTAAAACAAAAGGGAAGCAGACAGAATACTAAGGTGATCGTCAGCAGCTAGCCTGAATTTCAGTAACAAACCCAGAAATTCAATGAAGTGAGGCCAAGATCTGTTCCGTTGCTAATAAGATGAAATAGAAGGATAGGAAGCATAGTTCCATATGCCAGTATGCTAGCCATACAAGAGGGAAAATAGATGTGTCTTTAGTCTGGACTTGAATGTCTCTATGGAATCTGACTGTTTTATCTCTGCAGGGAGATCATTCCACTAAACAGGCCTGTAGACTTTTATTTGCCATAGGGACACAAAGAAGTCCTGTACCCTGGCAATGCAGTACACGGGGCTTAATTAGGTCAGCTAAGTAGGGAAGTGCCAGTGTGTGAATAATTTTATAGGTTAGTAATATAACCTTAAAATCAGTGACAGGAAGCCAGTGAAGAGATGCCAAAATTGGTGTAATGTGGTCAAACCTTCTGCTTCTTGTCAAAATTCTAGTAGCAGCATTTTGAACCAATTGGAGACCCCTAATGCTGGACTGTGGTAAACCAGAGAATAGAACATTGCAGTAGTCCATTCTAGAAGAGACAAATGCATGAATCACAGTCCCTGTTGGGGAAAGTGTAATGCACGGACCCACAACAGGGGGCGCAAATGAACGGTCAATAGATAGTCCAATAAATACAATTTATTGTGGCAAATGTGCACAACAGGTCGAATACTGCTTTTAGACAGTCAATTACAAAATACAACAGGTGACGTGTGGGCAGGCCCGAGGGTAGGAGACGCCTATCCAGAGAAGAGCCGGGGCCCACAAGCTTCCGCCGCCAACGAAGACCTGCAGTACACTGAAGCCGCCAAATCCTGAATCCCCAGGTGGCCTCTACTTCAGCTGTCAGATCCGGTACTGCTGGCAGAAACAAAAACAGGTTAATGGTGGGTGTGTGGACACCCAGCAAGCAGTCAGCAACTCACAATGTTTATCCACTTGGAGGGAACGCCTCCACCTCCAACTCTGGAACCAGTTAACGGCAGAGCCTGAACTACTACTTATCGTAAGTGGAATGAGGAGTGAAGATCGTCACTCCCCCACCGTCCACAAACCCAGCTCCAGCTGCAAGTAGAGTTCCAGGTACTCCTGCAAAAAGTTCAGAACAAACAAGGTATGTGCGTTCGGCACAGAAACAACGGCTCAGAGAATTACCTGAGTGGTAAACTGATATTTCGGCAGAGATGTGGTGTCTCCTCCAAGCTTTTATAGTGGTGATGATGGTGATTGCTGACAGCTGTCAGTCCTGGCTCCTGGGTAGTGACTGCGCCCTCTGGTGCCTGAAACCTGACTACAGGCAGGGCGCCCTCTGGCGTTGGCCAGCAGTACCTCCTCTTCGGGCGGCCCACACAACAGGACCCTCCCCTCAACGGGCACCTCCTGGCGCCTGACCAGGCTTGTCGGGGTGCCGCCGGTAGAACTCGGCCAGGAGGGGTGGATCCAGGATGAAGCTCCGTTTCACCCAGGAGCGTAACATTCCCAGTCCACCAGATACTGGAGACCCCGACCAGGAGCGTAACCTTCCCAGTCCACCAGATACTGGAGACCCCGACCCCTCCGGCGAACATCCAAGAGCCTGCGGACTGTCCACGCAGGCTCCCCGTCGATGATGTGGGCAGGAGGCAGCGCCGGTCCGGGGGTGCAGAGGTCCGAGGTGTGGTACGGCTTCAATTTTGAGACATGAAACACGGGGTGAATCCGCAGTGAAGCTGGGAGTTTCAGCTTCACTGCGGCTGGACTGATGACTTTAGTGATCTTGAAGGGTCCGATGTATCTGTCCATGAGTTTTGGTGACTCCGTGTTGAGAGGAATGTTCTTGGTTGAAAGCCAGACCTCCTGCCCGGGCTGATAGTCTGGGGCCGGGGCGCGTCGGCGGTCTGCATAGCTCTTCGCCCTCGTCCGGGCCTTCAGCAGGACAGAGCGGGCTGTACGCCACACCCGACGGCACCTCCTGAGGTGGAACTGGATCGAGGGAACCCCGACCTCTCCCTCCACAGCCGGGAACAGTGGGGCTGGTACCCAAAACATGCTTCAAATGGGGAGAGGCCGGTTGCTGACGAAACCTGACTGTTTTGAGCGTACTCGATCCTGGCCAGATGTTGACTCCAGGCCGTCGGGTGCGTGGAGGTCAAACACCGTAGGGCCTGTTCTAGCTCTTGATTAGCCCGCTCTGCTTGTCCGTTGGTCTGGGGGTGGTACCCGGATGAAAGGCACAAGGTGGCCCCCAGTTCCCTACAGAAACTCCTCCAGACTTGCGAGGAGAACTGGGGACCACGATCCGAGATGATGTTCGCAGGGATACCATGCAGACGTATGACGTGGTGGACCAGGAGGTCTGCAGTCTCCTGGGCCGTCGGGAGCTTTGGGAGGGCCATGAAGTGGGTCCACTATCGTCAGGATGGTTGTCATTCCCTGGGACGCAGGGAGACCCGTGACGAAGTCCAGGACGATGTGGGACCAGGGGCGATGAGGCACTGGCAGCGGCTGGAGGAGTCCCTTCTCCGGTTGGTGGACTGCCTTGCCCCTGGCACAGGTGGTACAGGCCCGGACATACTCCTGGATGTCGGCTTTCAAAGACGCCCACCAGAACCGCTGCCGAACGACGGTCCTTCGCACCCCTGGATGGCAGGTGAGCTTAGAACCGTGACAGAAGTCCAAAACTGCAGTCCTAGCGTCTGGTGGGATGTACAAACGGTTAGGTGGTCCACCGCCGGGGTCTGGGTGACATGTCAGGGCCTCCTTGACGATGTTCTCCACGTCCCACGTCAGTGTGGCGACGATAGTGGACTCCGGGATGATGTTTTCTGGTGGATCCGAATACTCCGCTTTGACTTCTTCTTCATTCACCCGGGACAGTGCGTCTGACCGCTGGTTCTTGGTCCCGGGGTGATAGGTGATCCTGAAGTCAAAGCGGCCAAAAAAAAGAGACCAACGGGCTTACCTGGGGTTCAGACGCTTAGCGGTCCGGATATACTCCAGGTTCCGATGGTCGGTGAAAACCGTGAATGGAACCACAGCTCCCTCCAACAAGTGTCTCCACTCCTCCAGGGCCTCCTTCACCGCCAGGAGCTCCCGATTGCCGACATCATAATTCCGCTCTGCTGGTGTCAACCTGCGGGAGAAATAGGCACAGGGGTGGAGAACCTTATCGGACTCCCCGCTCTGGGACAGCACGGCTCCTATCCCTGAGTCAGAGGCATCTACTTCCACAACAAACTGGCGGCTAGGATCAGGCTGCACCAGAACTGGCACAGTAGAGAACCGGCGTTTCAACTCCCTAAACGCGGCTTCGCACCGATCCGACCAGGTGAAGGGAACTTTTGGGGAGGTCAGGGCTGTAAGGGGACCAACAACCTGACTATAGCCCTTGATAAACCTCCGATAGAAATTAGCGAAGCCGAGGAACTGTTGCAGCTTCCTACGGCTTGCCGGTTGGGGCCAATCTCTCACCGCCACTACCTTGGCCGGATCAGGGGCGACGGAGTTGGAGGAGAATATGAACCCCAGGAAGGACAAAGAAGTACGGTGGAACTCGCACTTCTCGCCCTTCACAAACAGCCGGTTCTCCAACAACCGCTGCAGGACCTGACGTACATGCTAACATGGGTCTCAGGATCCGGGGAGAAGATGAGGATATCGTCTAGGTATACGAAGACGAACCGATGCAGGAAGTCCCGCAAGACGTCATTTACTAATGCTTGGAACGTTGCGGGGGCGTTAGTGAGGCCGAATGGCATGACCAGGTACTCAAAGTGACCTAACGGGGTGTTAAATGCCGTCTTCCATTCGTCATCCTTCCGGATCTGAACCAGGTGATACGCGTTCCTAAGATCCAATTTAGTGAATATTTTGGCTCCATGCAGGGGCGTGAACACTGAATCCAACAGGGGCAACGGGTATCGGTTGCGAACCGTGATCTCGTTCAGCCCTCTAAAATCAATGCATGGACGGAGTCTGCCGTCCTTCTTGCCCACAAAAAAGAAACCAGCACCTAACGGGGAGGCCGAGTTCCACATCAACACGGCAGCTAAAGAGTCCCGGATGTAGGTCTCTATCGATTCTCACTCGGGGCGTGAGAGGTTGTACAGTTTACTGGACGGATACTCAGCGCCCGGGATTAAATCAGTGGCACAATCGTACGGTCGATGCGGGGGAAGCGTGAGTGCCAGATCTTTGCTGAAAATGTCAGCAAGATCGTGGTACTCAACTGGCACCGCCGTGAGATTGGGGAGGACTCGAACCTCCTCTTTAGCAGTCACACCGGGTGGAACCGAGGATCATAAACACTCCCGGTGGCAGGTTTCGCTCCATTGAGCCACAACCCCAGACGGCCAATCGATCCGGGGATTGTGCTTACTAATCCATGGATAGCCCAAAATAACTCTGGAGGTAGAAGGTGTCACAAAAAACATAATCTCCTCCCTGTGATTCCCAGACACAACCAGTGTTAAGGGCTGTGTCTGGTGTGTGATTAATGGAAGAAGGGTGCCATCTAGTGCCCGTACCCTCACTGGTGAAGGAAGAGCCACTAGAGGGAGCCCTACTTCTGTAGCCCATCTGCTATCTAGCAGATTCCCTTCTGACCCTGTGTTGATTAGTGCTGGGGCTTGAAGGGTTAAATCCCCACAGAGGATCACAACTGGGATTCGTGCGGATTTTCGTGTATTACCCGCGTGTGTGTTATGGCCCACCCTTAGCCCAAGCTCTAAGGGCAAGCATTGATGTTTAACCGCTTGGGGCATTGTTTCTGCAGATGCTCGTCAGAGCCGCAGAAAAAGCACTCTCCGCGGGCCAGCCTCCTCTGTCTGTTTTCTAATTTTATTTTGGCCCTGCCCGTGTCCATAGCTTCGTCAGCAGGGGGAGCTGTCGTCACACGGAGCATTCTGGCTCTGGAGTGTGGGGAAGGCGGGGCTGCTTCGGACCGGGAAGGGAGAGGGGCGGTGTGTGCCCGGCCACGTC
This sequence comes from Thalassophryne amazonica, assembly GCF_902500255.1. Taxonomy (NCBI): domain Eukaryota; kingdom Metazoa; phylum Chordata; class Actinopteri; order Batrachoidiformes; family Batrachoididae; genus Thalassophryne; species Thalassophryne amazonica. The sequence goes on from NC_047109.1 coordinate 35,091,002, forward strand.
CTTCGTCTCGGTCCCGTCGACGTTCTTCCAATCGGTTGTCTAAACGTATGACTGAATCAATAAGCCCGTCTAAATCCTGCAGCTCATCTCTACCCACCAGGTGCTCCTTCAGGACCGAAGACAGTCCATTTACGAAGGCGGCGCGGAGCGCTACCGTATTCCAGCTGGCCCTCGCGGCCGCGACACGGAAGTCGACTGCATACTCTGCAGCGCTCCGTCGCCCCTGTCGAATGGACAGCAGCAGCGTGGAAGCAGATTCGCCTCGATATGGGTGATCAAACACTTGTCTGAATTCCCGTACGAACCCAGTGTAAGTCGTTAGGAGCCGCGAATTCTGCTCCCAAAGCGCCATAGCCCAGGCGCGTGCCTCACCTCGAAGCAAATTGACAACATAAGCCACCTTGCTGGAGTCTGACGCGTACATTACTGGACGCTGAGCGAAGATGAGCGAGCACTGTATTAAGAAGTCCGCGCACGTCTCAACACAGCCTCCGTACGGCTCCGGGGGACTTATGTATGCTTCAGGGGATGGGGGGGGGGGGTCCGTTGAATGACCACTGGAGGGTCCCTGTTCTGCAACAGGTCGGCAGGAGGAGGAGCGGCAGCCGCGCCCTGTGCACGTGCTTCCACCTGTGCGGTGAGAGCCTCCATCCTACGATTGAGTAGTACATTCTGCTCGGTTACCAAATCCAACCGAGCAGTGAAAGGGGCCAAAAATTGCTGCAACTCACCCATTATTCCTCCTGCAGAAGCCTGTGCACCTTGCGTCTCCATTGACTGTTCAACAGGTGGGTTGTGCCCCTCGGGATCCATGACGTTGGCCGACATATCCTGTGGGGGAAAGTGTAATGCACGGACCCACAACAGGGGGCGCAAATGAACGGTCAATAGATAGTCCAATAAATACAATTTATTGTGGCAAATGTGCACAACAGGTCGAATACTGCTTTTAGACAGTCAATTACAAAATACAACAGGTGATGTGTGGGCAGGCCTGAGGGTAGGAGACGCCTATCCAGAGAAGAGCCGGGGCCCACAAGGTTCCGCCGCCAACGAAGACCTGCAGTACACTGAAGCCGCCAAGTCCTGAATCCCCAGGTGGCCTCTACTTCAGCTGTCAGATCCGGTACTGCTGGCAGGAACAAAAACAGGTTAATGGTGGGTGTGTGGACACCCAGCAAGCAGTCAGCAACTCACAATGTTTATCCACTTGGAGGGAACACCTCCACCTCCAACTCTGGAACCAGTTAACGGCAGAGCCTGAACTACTACTTATCATAAGTGGAATGAGGAATGAAGATCGTCACTCCCCCACCGTCCACAAACCCAGCTCCAGCTGCAAGTAGAGTTCCAGGTACTCCTGCAAAAAGTTCAGAACAAACAAGGTATGTGCGTTCGGCACAGAAACAACGGCTGAGAGAATTACCTGAGTGGTAAACTGACATCTCGGCAGAGATGTGGTGTCTCCTCCAGGCTTTTATAGTGGTGATGATGGTGATTGCTGACAGCTGTCAGTCCTGGCTCCTGGGTAGTGACTGCGCCCTCTGGTGCCTGAAACCTGACTACAGGCAGGGCACCCTCTGGTGTTGGCCAGCAGTACCTCCTCTTCGGGCGGCCCACACAACAGTCTCTGCATCAACCATAGGCAGGATCGAAAATGCAGGTTGTGCATTTAGCAGAAGTTACAAGTTTTCGTCAGCACACCCAGTGAAATATCAAATTCATTAAATCTAGTAAACTTCCATGCAACATTGTATAGTTGTGTCAGCCATAACAGCCCAACAGCATCCAGAGATTTCAGCATCTCAGCGCAAATCTTGTCCACTCTTGGTGACTTGCCACTAAGTAGTTTTATTGACTACCTCAGTGGCTTTCGCTTGGGAGATGGCACCAGATCCATCCGAGTTGTTCATCCCTACCTCCTCAAATGAGGGCATGTCAGTAGGGCTAAGGAGATCCTCAACATGTTCCTTCCACCACTTGACAATATCCCCTTCCAGGTTAGCAGTCCTCCACCCTTGTTGAAAGCAGCTGGGGATAAGAAGTGCCACCTTTGCCTGAGGATTTGCCAGAACCACTTTGAGACCAAACAAAAGTCATTCTCCATTGCCTCACCAAACTCTTCATACACCAAGGTTTTGCCTCAGCAACCATTGAGGCTGCAGTCCTTCTGGCCTGCTGGTACCCATCCACTTATTCTGGAACCTCTGTGTCAGCCAGACATGAAACACTTTTTTTTCTTCAGCCTCATGGCTACCAAACCACAGATGTCCACCAGTGGGCTCTTGGGTTTACCTCCTGAGCACTTTGCTCGCAGATGTGTCATCATTTCTGTGGGCAGGATTCATGCAAAAATTAGCGAGATCCTTGCACCTACGAAAGCCGCGCTCAACATTTGCAAGAGTGTTGCATGGCATTTGAGTGGCACTCATACGATATGTATGTGGACGACTTGCAACTTTTGGCTTTAGTTTCACCACCAGTCCGTGTGACATTCAGCCGACATTTGAGTGACACGCGCTAATACGTACCAATTCAGTGAAATTTAAACTAAAAAATTGTCACTAATTTGTGTGTTCTGTTGCTAATTTGTGTCTCCAGCTAGTCCCCAACAGTCGCAGCCCAGTGACATATCACCCTAAGGAAGGAAAAAATAACTTGTTCAATTGGCCAGACAGACGGACTGATTTGGAAAACGTGCAGCAGGTTTGGATGATAAGGAATGCAGATGTAAATGTAAATTCAACCAAGCACGTCTTGGAAAGGTGGAGGGAGTATTTTGAAGAGCTGTAGAATGAAGAAAATGAGGGGAAAGCAAAACTGGATGATGGGGAGGAAGGGAGTGAATCAGGAAGTGCAACGGACGAGGACAGCTATGAAAAGGACGAAGACTGGAAAGGCAGTTCTTCGAGACCAATCAGTGGAGGATTTGAAATGTTTAGCAGAGATGATGGTTGGATTTTTAACCAGGCTGTTCAATAAAATCTTGAAAAGAGAGGACTTATGAGGAGTGGGAGAGGAGTAGCTATCGTCAGATTTAAAGTTGCATGCTAACGGCACTCTCGGCAGTTGTCAACAGCTTAATCACCAGGTTCACTTAATGTGTGATTACTGAAAAGATGATCAGTACATGACTTAACTGTTAGGTGACCTACCACAGTACTGGAACATAGGACATAGACACCAAACCGACAATGGCTGGTTCAGGCTCTGGGAGGGGGCCTAATCAGGAATCTTAAATCGCACACAGAGCCACCTATGCTTCACCCCTTCATGCATACTAGGCTCACTGTACCACTGCTGTCAATATGGCAACACCCAGATCATTGCTCAGACACGAGCTTCATGTCAGGCGTTCTATAGAAACCTACAGGTGATGTCATATGGGCTTGTCCAGCTTTTCTGCCCTCTATGGTTGTGCCTCTGCTCTAAGTTTACCATAGGGGCTCTGTGCACTACTTTTGGCATTTGCTTTCTTGCTGTAATTTGATATGCGATGGCAGTGTAATTCTATCCTGCTGTTATGGTGCTGCCTTCAAGCACTCTCCTTAATGCACCTTAATGTGTACGCAGCTGCTGCTGATTGGCCAATGAGCTCCTCCTTTATTAGGCTCCCTCCACTAAATGTCAGTGCTAGTCACTGTAGCTTCAGCCATAATATTAGCGCGCATTATGCCCTGTTCCACATTGGTATTACGCACCGTAATTCATAGGGTTCGAAGCCCAGCTAGTCTACACTGGCTTCTTACTTTGAATTCAAGTGACTCAACATTTAAATTCTGAGCTGTGAAAAACACTGCCAAACTGCTACTCTTGCGGTGTGGTTTCTTGGGTTACATAGGCAGCATCCATTCATTGTGTTTTGAGTCATAGTTTCATGGTATCTTCACTATAAGATGTTAGACTGGACACCAGTCCTTTTCTTTTGTCTGGTAGCTGCTTAGCGGGCATCTTTACAACTTCAGGCCAGGTTGAGGTTTGCTCTCCAGCACACTGGACTTGCCTCAGACCTGTGGCTCTGAATCACAGTACACGTACATAATCGGTGCTGTATCTTTTCAAACTCTGGTGGCAGTGGTTACTTAGCCCTACATTTATGAGTACTAAAATATATTGTCTGAATGTGGAGATTTGCCAAAGGTGCTGGGGTTTGTTTTGTTTTTTTGCTCTTTCCAAATACTGGTCGCAGTGGCATATTCACTCGAGTGGTTGAACTTTGTTGCAGCAACTTGCACTGCTTGTCCAAGCAAGAAAATGGGCCCAAGCAGTGTTTTCTTTTACCACTGCCTGCCTATCGTGTTGAAGCATGGAGGTTCATGCTCATGCCGGCACAGTTGTATCTTTCTCTATCCTGTCTTACATTGGTTTGTACAGGGAATCCGGTGCAGTGGTGATCCAGCACACTGGTGCTGGGGTAGCCTGGAAGCCCGGCTAAAAGAACAGCGCATGCAGCATCTGTTCACTTTTTGTCCTGTGTGCAAATTTAGCTTGTCTGTCCAGTACCCGGTTCAGGGGGCCCGGCAGGTGTCTCTGTACTTGGTACTAATACTCTGCAATCTCTCCTTGTCTTAGCATGTCCTCTGCCTGGATGGAATATAAAGGACCTACTTGGCATCCTGCATTCAACAGCCTAGTACCAGATTTACTGGATGCCGCAACAGGTAAGTGAACACGCACTCTCATTCTCCACTTGTGTCCTCATGCAGTGTTCGGTGGGAGGAACCTTGCAGGTGCTCTGATCCGGCACAGTATTATTTGTCTAGCAACATCTCAACACATGCTGGCTGCCTAAGGATCACATAAAGCAACTGCATGCATGTAAAATAAACACACAAAAAACAAACAAAAATAACAACAACAACAAAAACAGAACAAAAAGCACTACTAACGGGGTTAGTGACCCAAGACTTCAGCTGTCTTTCTACATATGCGATGGTGGCCATCCAAAACTAATTCAACCTGCACTTCTATCGGCATGGATTGCTATAGAGGCACATACTGTAGTACCAGCTGAACACAGTGTTAAGCTATTTTGTTTTCTTTGCATGCCTCCTTCCACAAACATAGTTTCTTCCTGATTGCTAATCCTTTTACAGGTAAGTAGGGATGATCTTCTGATCTGTATTATAATGATATCTTGTTTTCTTCCTCAGGTTCCAGGTCCTGATGGAGTGCCAGGAAGGGTATACCTCGGGTTCAAAACCATTTGGGGGTGGGGGGTGGGGTCTTTGATGGAAGGATTCGTTCTGGCACCCCGTCGTGCAGCAGAAGGGACCAGCCCCAAACTAAAGACAGCCTTTTCTGTTAAACTTGCATCTGTGAATAAATATTGAGCTCTGTTTCACCTGAGTCTTGGTGGTAGAATGTAGGGTAGCATAGGATCTGCCAGCAAGGCTCAGGTTTCAGCTTCCCTTACATTCACTAATTGATAATGTCTGTGTCAGTAATCAGACACAGTTGGTAGTAATTTAGTGTTTAACCATAACCAATAGGAATCTGTTACATCATTTAAAGATGGCAATTCTGACTCACCTGTCTTCATTCGCAGACATGTCCGAGAAATAGCCACATCCTCCCGACTGCCTCCTATTGATCCCTGGTGTGTCTCACTCTCTGTCGCTTCTTGTTGGTCCCCATCTTTCTATGGCCTTGCATCTGCATCCTATTCTTTACTCTATGGCTCCTGTGGTGACTTGGTTGCTGTCCTGCATGTGCCCTCCTCCATCCCACCACCACCAGTTGGTCCTTCTCTGGCGCCGGGGATAGGCTTCACCCCTGCCTTCTTCAATGGCAGGATTCGTTCTTGCACCCCGTTGTCCAGGAGAAGGGCCAACCCCAAACTATAGACAGCCTTATCTGTCAGACTTGCATCTATGTATACATGTTCAGCTCAGTTTCACCTAAGTCTTGATGGTACAATTGCACTAGTAGTGCTTTTTAAGCATAAGATTGATGTGCTGAGCTGTAGTTGATAAGTTACAGCATGAATTTGGGAGCTAAAGAGAGAGTAGCTAAAGCTAGGCTGAGTGAACAGGAGATCTGCAAGGAGCAAAATAATTTTATTGTATGTTTATGGATTGAGAGAAAGTTTATAATGGGATGCAAGAGTTGTGGTATTGTATAAGGAAGTTTGGAGCATCAGGAATGCATGTGAGGGTGGTGCAAGATATGTGTCCAGATAGTGTGACAGCAGTGAGATGTGCAGTAGGAATGACAGATGCATTCAAGGTGGAGGTGGGATCAACACTGCACCTTTTCTTGTTTGCAACAATGATGGACAAGTTTATGGATGAGATCAGACAGAAGTCTCCATGGACCATGATGTTTGGAGATAATATGGTAATCTGTTATGCGAGTAGAGCGCAGGTTGAGTCTAGCCTGATGAAGTGGAGATATGCTCTGAAGAAAAGGGGAATAAAAGTCAGTCAGATAAAGACTAAGCATATGTACGTGAATGTACGTGAATGGAGCGTGACAGAATGGTGACTTTACAAGGATAGAGATCTTGAAAGTACAGTATTTGATACACTGTCAATTTTGCAAGTTTTCCTACGTATCTATAATTTTGTTCTAAAATTCTGGAAAAGGTGGTTTATATATTCTGCAACACTCCATTACTTTGAACATTTAACCCCAAATTTTTAAATCCATCTACAGTGGGGAAAATAAGTATTTAATACACTGCTGATTTGGTAAGTTTTCTCACCTACAAAGAATAGAGAGGTCTGTAATTTTTATCGTAGATACACTTCAACTGTGAGAGACAGAATCTATAAAAAAAAATCAGAAAATCACATTGTATGATTTTTAAATAATTCATTTGGATTTTATTGCATGAAATAAGTATTTGATACAATAGAAAACAGACTTTAATATTTGATACAGAAACCTTTATTTGCAATTACAGAGGTCAGACATTTTCTGTAGTTCTTGACCAAATTTGCACATACTGCAGCAGGGATTTTGGTCCACTCCTCCATACAGATCTTCTCCAGATCTTTCAGGTTTCGGTGCTGTCCCTGGGCAATACTGAGTTTCAGCTCCCTCCAAAGATTTTCTATTGAGTTCAGGTCTGCAGACTGGCTCAGCCATTCCAGGACCTTGAAATGCTTCTTACAGAGCCACTCCTTAGTTGCCCTGGCTGTGTGTCTCGGGTCATTGTCATGCTGGAAGACCCAGCCACGACCCATCTTCAATGCTCTTACTGAGCGAAGGAGGTTGTTTGCCAAAATCTCCCAATACATGACTCCATCCATCCTCCCTTCAATACGGTGCAGTCGCCCTGTCCCCTTTGCAGAAAAGCACCCCAAAGTATGATGATTCCACCCACATGTTTCATGGCTGGGATGCTTGTGTTTCTTCCATTTCCTAATAATTGCGCCAATAGTTGTTGCCTTCTCAGCAAGCTTCTTGCCTATTGTCCTGCAGCCCATCCCAGCCTTGTGCAAGTCTACAATTTTGTCCCTGGTGGCCTTACGTCCCAGTCACATGGCACTAACGAAGGACACTAAAGCCAAAATGAAACAAGAAATCTGCACTTACGTTGACTTTCGGAGACATCATTTAACCGTTGTCCAGCTTTGTTCCTGTAGCTGGCGCTTTGTAAGAATTTTCAAACTGATGAAAAATGTGAACAAATCGTGATGGCAGCCTCAATTCATCCGTGTTCCGTTTTGCTTTCTGTGTTGATGGTTCCTCATCGTTTGCGTAGTTCCCGTAAAGTCAGTGTTCCGTTTGATTGTCATCCAACCTCCCAAGTCCAACCTCCCAAGTTCAACGTCTTGCATGAACATTGACAATATCTGAACGGATCAATAACTACAGATCAGATGAGCTGAACGTGACTCATCCATGTGTGGGACAAAAAGCAACGTTTTCATACAGAAACAATAGTGGCCAGAACGTTTTATCAACTACTGTAGGCATTTACAGACACTGCAGCCATCTCTCGCTGGAACATGTGTGTGCGCACACATTGTAGTGAAGACAAACCTGTTGTCAAGACAACCAGATCTCGCACCAGCAGCTGCCGCGGACACCACAGGCTGGCTGCAGAAATGATCACAAGCTGGCACTTGGTCTGATATCCTCTGTGAAGTCACGTCATTGTGAATGTTTCGTTTGATTTTGTTTAATGCGTCAAGATCGCCCTTCACTTTGGTTTTCTTTTGTTAGTTTCAGTTTTGTTTCATTCTTTTATGTGCTCTGGACTTGCAGGCTTTTCAGTGATGGGAGAAGTGCAGGCTCATTCGTCCACTTTTTCTTGGCAATTCGTGACTTCGTTCAGCTATCTCCGTGTGCTGTGTGACTGGGCCTTTAGACAGCTCTTTGGTCTTGGCCATGGTCAATAGGTTGGCGTGTGACTGACTGAGTGTGTGGACAGGTGTCTTTAATACATGAAGAAGTTCAAACAGGTGCAATTAATACAGGTAAAGCGTGCAGAATAGGATGGCTTCTTAAAGAAAAACTAACAGGTCTATGAGAGCCAGAATTCTTGCTGTTTTTCTGTTTTTTGTTTGTTTGTTTGTTTTTAGATTCTGTCTCTCACAGTTGAAGTGTACTTATGATAATAATTGTAGACCTCTCCGTTCTTTGTAGGTGGGAAAACCTGCAAAACTGGCATGGGGTGAAATACTTATTTTCCCCACTGTAGATAAATTTAAAAACTTGGGGTTAACTGTTCAAAGTAATGGAGTGTTGCGGAATATAAACCACCTATTCCAGAATTTTAGAACAAAATTATAGATTTGATAGCAACCTATAATTTTTCAATACACTGGGGTCAAGATTAGATTTCTTAAGTAATGGTTTAATCACTGCAGATTTGAAACATTTAGGAACAGATCCAGAGGTTAGTGACAGATTAACAATTTCCAACATAGTAGGCCCAAAAGTGGGCCATTGGTCCTTAAACATTTTTGTTGGTATAGGATCAAATAAGCAGGTTGTGTTTTTAGCAGACATTACAAGTTTCGACAGCACGCCCACTGAGATAATCTCAAATTTGGTAAATCTAGGTAACATATCAGTGATGCACCAACCTCAGTAACATGGTGTAGTGTCTGGATTAAGTCATGCTAGGATATGTTTAACCTTCTGGGGTCCAAGGGCATTTTTTGTACAGTTCACTCACCTGGCATAAATATTTTATTATTGCTGTTAACAGCTCTCCCTGCATCCAACAATCAAGTTTTATGTCTTTTTTTTTTCAGGACAACCTGTTCTTTCATAATATATATGCTTTTGTTGTGTTTTATAAGTGTAATAAAGGTTTACAATCACAAATAACAAAGAGAAAAGTAAAGCAGAAAATAATTTCCACACACATTTATTCAAAACACACAGCAAACTAGAATAAACAACTGTTTTTGACACTTTATAAAGGTAATTTGAGGTCTTGTGTGAAAGACTGTACAACAAAAAAGTTCAAACAATAAACACAAATGCACATTTTGAACAATATATACAAAATGATCTATGCATTTATGCTCCAGTCTGAGGAGCGGCCCCTCTCCCTCACCCCATTGATATGGTAAACAGTGCTTTACGCCAGAGGGAGAGAGCCACAGAGTAATCCAGTAATATTCAAATGCAAACAAGTGGAGCAATCCTGATAGTTACACACTCTTTGTTTGAGCATGTGAGATTGTCATGCGAGGATCTCCGTCTGCTTTCACTTTCGCTGTGCGTAATGGCGCAGGGCGCTTTGGAGGAGTTAGGGGGCTATTCAAACAGGCCAACTAGCAAGATATCACTCCTAAAAACGATCTTTGGTTTATCACATGAGATAAATCTGCCCTACGCTTGGATTTTGGAAAACCAATGTGACGGTGAACCTTTTTCCGATAGGACACTCACATTCCGCACGCCATCACACAGCTTCTATGAGGAGTACAAAGATGGCCGACAGTGGATTGAAAGTCTGCAGAGTTAACTTTTCAGCAAAAAAAAGAGTAAGTTTCTATCTCATATCATTAAAAAGTTATTTATAATTAAGTAAAGCTTGGTCCCAGCCATCATATACGATGGCGTCGGCCCCAGAGGGTTAACCTAATGTCATCTATTTTTGTCTTGAAGTATTCTAAGAAACCATATGCCTTAAAAGGAGAAAGGACTTACAGGTGGTTGTCCATGAATAAGTGTTTCCACCATGTCAAACAGGAACTTTGACTTATGATTATTTTTGTTGATTAAATCAGAGTAATCTGCCTGCTTTGTAGCTAGTAATGCATACTTACGTCAGTCTGCTAAATGCCTCATCATTACCCCGGGAGGGGACCAGAGAGACACATCTTTCTGGCAAGATCACAAGTCCTCACTGTGTCCATTTTTGTGACCTCAGAGTGTCTCATCCTAATATCATTGGTGCCAACGTGAATAACTATATGGCTATATCTAGTGTCATGTTCCTTTGTCTATCTGCACTTATGCAACATCAGCACCCTAAAGTGAGAGCCAATGTTGGGTGCTCTGGCCCCAGGAATACATTTGATGTCTGCTGGCGTCTGTAATCTAATTTTAGTGATAGAATCCCCTGTCACTAATGCACAGTGTTTTGGCCTGGAGATAGGGGTAGAAGTCACCTGTGGACTTGGAGAGCTAACAACAGTTATGTCCCTGGCTAAAAAACAGTTCACTGTTCGCAACGGCAATTGTGATCCGGGTGCCATAATATTGCACCAAGCCCTACATGACTTCTTCCGCCTAACAACCATCAAAACCCGTTGTCTTTTGTCTGCTAAGCTAGTGCTCACGGATGCACTAGTCGGCCCAACAGTAACCCTGTCTGGGGTGCCCGTAATATCTAACTCCACTTAGCTAAGAAACTGCTCTAGCTTACGGACACAGCTCTCTAAAAGAGACACCCTATCTGTCAGCATCGCAAGATTAATGTAGAGAGTAATGTAATATAGTTTGTGCATCATAAAATCCAAGCGAGTAGCCAAGCTAGTTCAAGCTAGCGACTGACAGAAATGCTAACCACTTCTAAGATTCACACAGGAGTAAAATAATTACCTAAAATTTGTAACGGTTACAATTAAAAATAGCAGAAGTGTTGTAGACAGGTAACAGAAATACAAGAAACTATTACAACCTTGTATTAATTAGAAGAGCATCATTCAAACCAGCAGTCCATCCGAGAGAAAGTTGCCAGATCCATAAACAGTCTGAGAAACACTTTTCAGTTGGAATATGATTTTAATTTAAAATATGTTTTCCCAATATACTCACAGACTACTTTGGGTCACTCACAGACCAGCACTGGTCTGCGAAACATTGTTTGAGAAAGGCAATTTTAGAGCAGTTTTTTGGTGAAGTTATCGCTGTCTGCCAGGAGACAAATATGCGGGTTATGTACAAATTTTTGGATATTACTTTTGTATGATTTACTACAAATTTTTTAAGAAGACAAATTGTATAGATAGATAGATAGATAGATAGATAGATAGATAGATAGATAGATAGATAGATAGATAGATAGATAGATAGATAGATAGCAGTAGTATCTCATCTTCCCTTTTCCCTTTCCTTCCATCTTCCCATTCTCTTTTATCAAGTCAACAGTCTGCCCCTCCCCTCCTGCCTGCCCTTGCCCTCCCCCTCCCTCCCTCCTTCTCTCTCTCCCCCCTCTCTCTCTCACTTCAATCTCAAGTGTTTTCAATTTTATTCTAGAGTGGAATTAACTACCCCCGATGTCAAATTGCCGACGAAATCGATAATAATATCTTTACAAAAGAGGATATTCCAGTCTCTCGCGTCGGCTTTTGAAAAATGGAAAATTTAGCCGAGATTGATTCATTAGTTGACACGTTATAGGACGGTATAAGTATTGATCGTGGCCTGTCATGTCCCATCTCGGCTAATCGAAGCTGAGGCGCTCTGTCGATGGGCGCATTTTTCATAATTCCGTCGCCGGAGAGAGAGAGCAGCCGGCAGAGGCGACTGCGAGGCACGGGGAGAGAGGAGGAGAGAGGAGGAGAGCACGAGGGGGCAGGAGAGAGGAGGAGAGCGCAAGGGGGCAGGAGAGATGAACTGAGGGGGAGAGGAGGCAGGGGGCAAAGAGTGGAGAAATGGAGTGAAAAAGAGGTGTGGGGTGAGGAAAAAGGAAGGCTTTGTGTGTGAGTCCAGCCCGGTGGCCTTCGGGCGGAGACGCGGAGGAGCCACAGGGAGGAGGTGCTGCGTTAATGCTGCAGGTATTGGGGCGTAGATAATTAATGCATTAACTAATTAAAGTCAAACGGTGGAGATAACGAGGTGGAGGGATGTTAGAAAAAAGGGGGGACGCAGCGAGGAGAATTAGGGTGACAACAGGGGGAAGAATGGGTTTTAATAGCGACTGAGGAGATGGGGAAAAAGGAGAGAGGGAGCATGAGGCAGACCAGGAGGAGGTGGGGAGGGGGGCTGTGGAGAAATAAATAGAAATTGAACGGCTCGGGTGCGAGCACGAGAGGAGTTCTGAGGCGGAAAAAAATATATATAAAGAGGAGTGAAAGGAGTCAAAACGACAATGATGGAGAAACTTTTGATAGTTGTGCAGTTTGTTTGGAAAGTTGGCACTGGAGCTCGGGAGTTCTAAGTCCATGTAATGTGGCTTGTCTGACAGTCTGATCATAACTCACACAGATCCAGAGGTCCTGCCCATCACAAACAGCAGGATGGTGGAAAGAAATGGAGTCTGTCAGTCGTTGTTGGATACCGGCCATAGCTCATCAAAGAGCCACCACACAAAGAGACTAAAACCTGTGCTGGACTTGGGTCTGTTGTTCTCAGAAGTTCATTCTTCATGTTGTTCATTGTTCATTATTATCAGGTTGTCCTAAAAGTTCCCTGAAAAGCCTTCAGTTAATTGAAAATGCTGCAGCTAGAGTACTGACAGGGACTAGAAGGAGAGAGTATATTTCACCCGTATTGGCTTCTCTTCATTGGCTTCCTGTTAATGCCAGAATAGAATTTAAAATTCTTCTTCTTACTTATAAGGTTTTGAATAATCAGGTCCCATCTTATCTTAGGGACCTCATAGTACCATATCACCCAATAGAGCGCTTCGCTCTCAGACTGCAGGCTTACTTGTAGTTCCTAGGGTTTGTAAGAGTAGAATGGGAGGCAGAGCCTTCAGCTTTCAGGCTCCTCTCCTGTGGAACCAGCTCCCAATTCAGATCAGGGAGACAGACACCCTCTCTACTTTTAAGATTAGGCTTAAAACTTTCCTTTTTGCTAAAGCTTATAGTTAGGGCTGGATCAGGTGACCCTGAACCATCCCTTAGTTATGCTGCTATAGACTTACACTGCTGGGGGGTTCCCATGATGCACTGAGTGTTTCTTTTTATTCACCTCTTTTTGCTCTGTATGCACCACTCTGCATTTAATCATTAGTGATTGATCTCTGCTCTCTTCCACAGCATGTCTTTTTCCTGATTCTCTCCCCTCAGCCCCAACCAGTCCCAGCAGAAGACTGCCCCTCCCTGAGCCTGGTTCTGCTGGAGGTTTCTTCCTGTTAAAAGGGGGTTTTCCTTCCCACTGTCGCCAAGTGCTTGCTCATAGGGGGTCGTTTTGACCGTTGGGGTTTTTCTGTAATTATTGTATGGCTTTTGCCTAACAGATCACTCGGGTGACCCAGAGGGAATAAGAACAGCCAAAAGAAGAGGACATCCTACAACAATCTTCAAAGATTTGTCAATAAATGCTAAAACAAAGGCGAACTGGTAATAACCCAAATGCAGGACGCTTATCATAATTTTAATAGATTAACACACAGAGAGTAAGCAGAAACCAAAAACACCAAAGAGTCCAAGATCACACAAAAGCACAAGCAAACAAGAAGAACAGATGAGGGCTGTAAGAATTCTGACTTTTAAACTGTGTGGTCTTTGTGACATCTTAAGGTAAGATTTACACAAAAAGTTGCAAAGGAAGTCTAATTATGTAATCTTGAATTAAATAAAGTAAGGGTCTGCAATTCTGGTTTCAGTCCTTAGCTCAAGGACACATGGCATACACAAAATATCACAAATCGAATTCACCGTCCATCTGTTCATGGGAAGCCCTTTCTGCTGTCTGAGGTTCACAATTATATCAACTGTTCCCTGACCCAGACACTTAGTTTAAATTAAATAAATAAATTCATTCACTCATGAAATTCCATTCAGCATATTTTGAGATATCTTGACTGCAGGCAGACAGAGGCATAGGGGGCATAACCTCTTCTGCCTCTCCTCTAGTGGTTAGTAGGGGTAATTAGAGGACACTCCAAATGAGCAAACCTCCAATAGTGGTAAAGCTGAATTTTTTTCCTATGAAAGCTACACAGCATCATAAGATTAAACAAACACATCAAAGATAGACATAATGTTGAAGAAATTCAACTATGGTAGCATGAGCTAGTGTCACGCTTCACTGCATCCAAGATACCATGGAACCACCTTGGTACCTTGATGTCACCTACCCAGACAGACAAGCAGCCATCCCCACATTTTATCCTGCTATCGGCCACAGTCAGGTGAAGTGCGGGTGTCCCCTTGGCCTCCTCCAGCTACCAGGGTTCCCTCAACATTCAGGCACGTGTTGGATTATGCATAGAGAAACCCAACACATGGCCCAAATGTCAAAGTGGTACCCAAGGATCCTCCAAAGACATTAGGTGAGACATATTAACCAAAGACATCCTGTAGTTACCTGAGGTCACTGTGTAGCAGAGGTGGGTAACCCTGACTTGAGTGAGTAAAAGTCCAACCATGTATTGTTTCTATCTGTTCACCTAAACCAGGTGATGTGACTGATTAGCTCATCAATCTGCCTGAAGAGGTGAACTAACTAGAATCAGCTGGTTTAGTGGGTGGACCGAACAAATAGATGGTATACAAATAATGAATGTTTATGAGTTCAATGATACGAATATTAAATATTCATACCATTGAAAGAATATAAAAACATTCATTATTTGTTTTATATAATGGCTAAAGTAGATCCTTGTCATTTTATATTACACTCAACAAAAATATAAATGCAACACTTTTGGTTTTGCTCCCATTTTGTATGATATGAACTCAAAGATCTAAAACTTTTTCCACATACACAATATCACCATTTCCCTCAAATATTGTTCACAAACCAGTCTAAATCTGTGATAGTGAGCACTTCTCCTTTTCTGAGATAATCCATCCCACCTCACATGTGTGCCATATCAAGATGCTGATTAGACACCATGATTAGTGCACAGGTGTGCCTTAGACTGCCCACAATAAAAGGCCACTCTGAAAGGTGCAGTTTTGTTTTATTGGGGGGGATACCAGTCAGTATCTGGTGTGACCACCATTTGCCTCATGCAGTGCAACACATCTCCTTCGCATAGAGTTGATCAGGTTGTCAATTGTGGCCTGTGGAATGTTGGTCCACTCCTCTTCAATGGCTGTGCGAAGTTGCTGGATATTGGCAGGAACTGGTACACGCTGTCGTATACGCCGGTCCAGAGCATCCCAAACATGCTCAGTGGGTGACATGTCCGGTGAGTATGCCAGCCATGCAAGAACTGGGACATTTTCAGCTTCCAAGAATTGTGTACAGATCCTTGCAACATGGGGCCGTGCATTATCCTGCTGCAACATGAGGTGATGTTCTTGGATGTATGGCACAACAATGGGCCTCAGGATCTCGTCACAGTATCTCTGTGCATTCAAAATGCCATCAATAAAATGCACCTGTGTTCTTCATCCATAACAGATGCCTGCCCATACCATAACCCCACCGCCACCATGGGCCACTCGATCCACAACATTGACATCAGAAAACCGCTCACCCACACGACGCCACACACGCTGTCTGCCATCTGCCCTGGACAGTGTGAACCGGGATTCATCCGTGAAGAGAACACCTCTCCAACGTGCCAAACGCCAGCGAATGTGAGCATTTACCCACTCAAGTCGGTTATGACGACGAACTGGAGTCAGATCGAGACCCCGATGAGGATGACGAGCATGCAGATGAGCTTCCCTGAGACGGTTTCTGACAGTTTGTGCAGAAATTCTTTGGTTATGCAAACCGATTGTTTCAGCAGCTGTCCGAGTGGCTGGTCTCAGACGATCTTGGAGGTGAACATGCTGGATGTGGAGGTCCTGGGCTGGTGTGGTTACACGTGGTCTGCGGTTGTGAGGCTGGTTGGATATACTGCCAAATTCTCTGAAACGCCTTTGGAGACGGCTTATGGTAGAGAAATGAACATTCAATACACGAGCAACAGCTCTGGTTGACATTCCTGCTGTCAGCATGCCAATTGCATGCTCCCTCAAATCTTGCAACATCTGTGGCATTGTGCTGTGTGATAAAACTGCACCTTTCAGAGTGGTCTTTTATTGTGGGCAGTCTAAGGCACACCTGTGCACTAATCATGGTGTCTAATCAGCATCTTGGTATGGCACACCTGTGAGGTGGGATGGATTATCTCAGCAAAGGAGAAGTGCTCACTATCACAGATTTAGACTGGTTTGTGAACAATATTTGAGGGAAATGGTGATACTGTGTATGTGGAAAAAGTTTTAGATCTTTGAGTTCATCTCATACAAAATGGGAGCAAAACCAAAAGTGTTGCGTTTATATTTTTGTTGAGTGTATATTAATTCACAAATAACAGAAAAGGGACTTACATTTTGGTACCTCCTCAGTGCAGTGAATAAAATAATGTCAGAAATTAATCCAGCTTTGGTGCGTCACTGCTACTTTGACATCTACAATCCAACACAACCTTTAAATAGGAGTCCGCCATGCCATGCATGAAATCATCGTCCATCAGCAAAACAAACTCCACCATGTTTGTTTTAAAGCTAAGCCCCGCCCGACTTGTGTGAGCATGCATGCGGTGTGCGCTCACACAAGCGGGAAGACAGTTGTGCGTGTGTGTACTACCAAAAAAATAAAAGAGATACAGTGCAGTGAAAAAAAATCACGTTAGACAGCTTACAGCACAGTGGATTTGTTTTGTGTGTATGTGCGCGTGCATGCGTGTGTGTGTGGGTGCGCGTGTGTGTGGGTGCGCGTGTGTGTGTAGGTGTGCGCTGAATGCAACGGTACCAAACATTTGGAACCAAATTTGCACTCTAAATGCAATGCAACACAAATGGGATGAATAATCCATGTCACGTGACATACAAAGCACCAATCAAATGACAATGACAATGTCAGCTTGGGACTCCGGCAAGGACGGTCGCATTCCTCCCCTCTCCTCTCCTCTCCTCCTCCCTCTCCCCTTGTGTCTCTACACTCCCCTCACCCTGGCTTCCTCCCTGCCACCTCAAAGGCAGTGCAGTTGTTACTGCTGCAGCCTTCAGCTCCCCAAGCTGGGCAGCGTGGGCCCCTCCTGCTGTGGCCTTCACCCACTTTGCCTCAGTTCGGATGATGGACTGCTTCAAGTTTAGTGCACATAAACAATGTCAAATGTATATGTGTTGTCTTTAAGTTTGACATGTGCCATTAGTACATTCAACTAGTAATAATTGTGGATTAATTGCTGTATTTTGTCTGACGTAATTGGAGTGTAAACTTAATTTTGTTGTTGTTGCACTTGTGTAATGACAATGACAATAAATCTCATCTCATCTCACAAGGATCCACTCAGCCATTATATAATAGGACTGGGGTTACCCACCTCTACTGGTTACCATCCAAGTCTCACAACCATAGGTACAGTAAGACAGATGAAGAGGAAAAGCATTTTTGGTTCAGATCTTGATCACCATCAAAATCAACTCCTCCCCAACTAAATGTGCTCCCCCAGAGAAAATATCATCAAAATATTTACTGTCATCATGAACAATTAAGAAGATAGACTTGGATAGTGCAGTCCA
This sequence comes from Thalassophryne amazonica, assembly GCF_902500255.1. Taxonomy (NCBI): domain Eukaryota; kingdom Metazoa; phylum Chordata; class Actinopteri; order Batrachoidiformes; family Batrachoididae; genus Thalassophryne; species Thalassophryne amazonica. Next base: position 35,108,836 of record NC_047109.1, read on the forward strand.
CGGCTAATATAATAGAACCCCATCTCGTGAGATGGGGTTCTATTATATTATACCCGTCTACACCAAGTTTGTGATACCATCACGAAATGGAATATAATTTGGTGATGTGTTGCAAAAGAATTTGGTGATGGTATTATGATATTTGAGATAACATGAGGGATGGGGGGTGGGGGAGGGGGTCACTGGGGTTATGGTTAAAATTAGTGAGCAAAGGATGATCGTGTCAGGAAAATGTAATACTTTTCTTGACCGTATCAAGAAAAAAAAGAAAATGAGAGACTGTGCTGCATAATAATAGGCACCCAAAAAATATACAGACAGCTTTTTATGACATCATATGTCAGACCTTTGTGAGGTCATGAGGCTGGCTTTTATACCTGCCTCATGAAACCAACTAATGAAACCAAAACGTTTCTACCCTCACTGTATCATTCCTCAAATCCACACTTTTCTTTTTAAGTTACAGTGTGCACACTCCATCAGACATAACCTCTGTCCTCACGGAGTCAGTGTGTCTACAACAAACTCCCAGTTTGTCCTGAAAGTCCTCGCAGTGCATCATTTTCTCTCTCTTAATTTTTGTTGTTGTTTATTGTTCATTTTCACTCCATGTTGAACCAAACATCGACGCTCCACTTCCTTCTTCTTTGTTTTCCTTTTTTACTTTTGGAAGTCACGTGACTCTCCATCCTTTAATTGATTTTGATGAGCAAACACGCGCGGTGCGAGGAAGTCTTGTGCGCGCTGTGGGACAAACTCCGAGCTCACCCCAAATCAGCAACGATAAAAGTGGAGCCGAAATGGGTTGTGGGATGGAATCAGGAGAAATGAGATACACCAAATTAGAAGAGATTGGCTTGATGGACTTGGATTAGAAGGAAAAGAGGTATATGGGGAGGGGATGACGAGAAAAGGAGGAGTGAGTGCATATGTGGAAGATGGGGGAGGAACAGGGGGAGGAGGGGGGGGGGAGCGGTCTCGGTACTTGGCAGTCTCTGGGTATCTCAGGTTCTCTCCGGCCGGGAAAGCGGTCGATATTTAATTGTTATTGCTCGCGTGGAACGCACGGAAGCGGGGCCTGTACGAAAATTTCTCATTTATTTGGTATTCTTGTTTTCTCTCCTTTTCCTCCTCTCGGCGTGGTGAGCTGGATAAAGGAGGCGGCGGTGGTCCTGGGGCCAAACGGAGAGCCTGGTGATGAGATGTGTGTGTGTGTTGGGGGGGGGTGTCTGCTCTCAAGTTCAGTTTCTGTCCCCGCAGACGCATCATGTTCACCTTCTGTCACCCCGACCCCCCCAACACCCCCCCCCCCCCCACACACACACACACTCACTCCATCTACACCTCCACCTGCCCAAAATAAAAAATCCGTCATTTTCATCAAATGTCCAGCTAAATATTATCTACACTTCGTTCCCAGAGATCGAATCTGATTTAAGGGCGACGGGATTCGCCATCTGTTTTCAAATTTCATTCCTCCGTGAACTTTATTTTCCCTCCACTTTGGACAAAATTATAACCCAATCGATCCTCTTTTCTGGCCACCACCCGTCTACATATATTTTCCTCAGCGCGCGCGGGTCAATCGTGCCACATGGCACAGAGCGCGCGGCGTGCGGCTGATAGAAACTCGAACGCAGTCGGGCTGGTGTGAGGTTTGAGGTGCCTCCTCTTCTTCCTCCCCCCCTCTCTCTGCGCTCTCACCCCTCTCTCGTCGCTTTCTTTTTAGTCTCTCCTTCCATTTACGTTGTGATCGGATCTTTTTTTAAACTTCTCTTTGCTTCAAGGACAACTTTTGTCTGCGCGCTCGCACTCATTTTATTTTTGCTTTCGTTTTCCCCCTTCTAGTCGTTCTCACTTATTGCGCATATTAAACACTCACACGTGATGACAGTGTCAACTCGTCGCTCGTGTAGTTTTTAATGTAGGACCTGGGAAGCAGCGCGCACGCCCCCGGGATTCCCGCGGCGACCAAAGTGGAGGCTACCGGGCGCAGGTCACTGAAGACGCATCGTGAAGGTAAGCGTGATGCTCCCCTCTTCTCTGACGGACAGGTGGATGTTTAAATTGAGAAATAAGATTCTGGTGAGAAACACGCGCGTGCATCCTTGCAGAATTTGATTGATCCCTCGCTTTGGGTCCACGCGCCGGAGCCGTCCCGCGGCGCGCGGTGCGCACTGAGCTCCTTTCGTCTTTAAAGTGAAAACACGTTCGGCAGTGAGGCTTCAGGGCCCGAAGACGCTGAGGACAAACAAATACGAGGTGAACCAACACGTCAGGAGGCGCAACCTTAAGTTTGGGAGTGACGAAATCCACTCAGAAAGTTGTCAAAACGGGACAGGTGAGCATGCGTGCAGCATGCGTGCAGATATGCGCATGAGATATGATAAAAAGGGCGCTTTAAAAAAAAAAAATTGCGTAATCGTGCTGATGATTGAATAAGCCTGTAAAAACAGCTTGGCAATAATTACAGTGCATCAATTCTGGACACTTTACGCATTTACTTTCAATCACTGTTCATCACAACATTTGATTTTAAAAAATGTTTTGTCCAGCCCCACTTTTCTCAGGTCCTTCCATCCATCCTTCCATCGCACAACAGGTACTTTCACCTCCAACCTCCTGCTCAAGAACATTTGGACCCACAGGAATCAAACTGCCAACCCTTCACGGACAGCTGGTTCTTCTGTCTGAGCCTCATCTGTTGTTACTCTTTCAAGAAGACGTTTCTGTTGTCATTTTGAACTTCTGTTCACTTTCAGCTGGCAGTCACTTACATTTTAGAGCTAGTTGCTCATTAACCAACAGGTTGGTGGTTTGATTCCTAGCTACTTGTGTTCAAAGTGGAAGGAAGGTCTTGTGGTCAGTTGACTGATGAAGTCTAACAGTTCAGATGTGTCAAGGAATAATACAGACATATTCCCTTATTAGATTCACCATAAAATCAATGTAGAATTTACTACTGAAGAGTAAAATGACTGACCCAAACAAATGAACATCCGGCCTTAAATTTACATATTTTTTTCATCTCATTTGTCTCCACATTTTGATCATTTACACTGTTAGAGAAAACAACATGTCATCCCTTACTGTAATGTCAGAGCCATATGTAAGACACAGTTATGTATCATTGCTATCTCAGACGGCACGCGTCTGTCACGTAAATGTTTCATGCTTAAAGTTAAGCAAATCTTCCATATTAAATTACTGAAATATTATGACTCATTGAACAAATGTGCAATTACCCACTAATGCTCACTGTGATGCAGAATGGACTGTGTGGCTTAGTTTCAAACTAGAGCGGCACTCAGAGGGTGTACCTCAAGGCCCAATAATCTGGGACTTTTAATGAAACACACTTGTAGCCCTGTCATCCACAGTTATTAGTATTCACAATACTTTCTAATGTTTATTTTACAGCATGTCTGGCTGAACTACTCCTTGTGAATTGGCTGTTCTGGAGCATGTTTGACTGACAGGATTCACAAAGACAAATGCACTGTATTTTTGTCTGATGCAAATGCTAAAAGTGCTTTACAGTGATACATCACAGTCGCACACTAACATACTGATATCAGTGCACTGTCATGCAAGGTACTCAAGTAACCCACTGCTCCCTCGCTCTCTCTCTTTCACTGTACATACATACACACACACACACATATATATATTTATATATATATATATATATATATATATATATATATATATATATATATACATACACACATACATATATATATATATATATATATATATATATATATATAATCCATCCATCCATTTTCTTCCGCTTTATCCGGAGTCGGGTCGGGGGGGAAGCAGCTCAAGCAAAGCCGCCCAGACCTCCCGATCCACACACACTCTCCTCCAGCTCCTCTGGGGGGAACCCCAAGGTGTTCCCAAGCCAGCCCGAGAGATGTAGTCCCTCCAGCGTGTCCTGGGTCTTTCCGGGGCCTCCTCCCAGTGGAGATGTGCCCAGAACACCTCTCCAGCGAGGCGTCCAGGGGACATCTGGAAAAAGATGCCAGAAAACACCTCACTGACTCCTTTCGACGTGGAGAGCAGCGGCTCGAGTCCGAGCTCCTCCTGAGTGACTGAGCTCCTCACCCTATCTCTAAGGGAGCCCCCAGCCACCCTGCGGAGGAAACTCATCTGGCTGCTTGTACTCGCGATCTCGTTGTTTCGGTCATGAGCCAAATCTCATGGACCATAGGTGGGATCGGAACGTAGATCGATCGGTAAATCAAGACCTTTGCCCCCCTACTCAGCTCTCTCTTCACCACGAGGTCCGATACAGCGACCGCATCACTGCAGATGCTGCACCGATCCGTCTATCGATCTCACACTCCATCTGTCCCTCACTCGTGAACAATACTCCTCCACTTGAGGCAAGGACACTCCACCTATCATATATATATATATATAATATATATATATGTATATATATATATGTATATATATATATATATATTATATATATATATATATATACATATATATATAGATACTATTATAATATATATATATATATATATATATAGCCGTGGGATCCATGGGTTCTAGATTGGTAGTCTTTATAAAAATAGGGTAGCGGCCATTTTTCAAGGGTGGTAATAGATATGCAAAATTCCGGTAATGATTTTAACTGAAAGTGCAGGAAATAAAATGAGAAATTTTGTGATAGTTTTATTTTTGTTGATGTCATGTTTTACAACTGTCAAGGTTGAGATATTTCCTTTGTTCGAGCTTGTCTGGTTACCAGGGACTGATTAATGGGGATAACAACATCCATTGTTCACTGTTGTTACCTAATACCCTTAATTTCTCCAAAAATATAGTCCCATCAATTTTCCGTTTTTTGCAGTGTTCATCCTTGACCAAAAATACATAAGCATACCAAACAGCAAATGTCAGCTCTCCCCCGGTTTTCTCCGTGATTGAAGTTACATACACACGTACACAGTGGCCACTTCCCCAATCATATATATATATATATAATATATATTATATATATATATATATATATATATATATATATATATATATTATATATATACACACACGAGTATACTATATGTGTATGTGTGTGTGTGTATGTACATACACACACACACGTACATTCACTACAATATTTAAAATAAAAAAAAATAAAAAAAACTTCAGAGTTCACATCTTAATCGCAGTTAATACCAAAATTTAACATGCTCTTCCTTTTGATCAGACTGACCGTTTCTCCAGGTTTCACGGATATCGCTGAGTTATTATAATTAAGTGTATATTTTATTTGTTTTCAAATTCACCACCGAGTTTTGTGGGATTGGTTGACAACTAAATTATGACATATCACATTATCACATTTCTTTTCTTAGAGTGTGAAAAACCATGGAGATATTGTTCAAATAACAAAAATATCTCAACTTCATGCATTAAAAAACACTAATCAAGAACCCACAAACATCCTGATTAAAACCAATATTTTAAATGATAATTTCAACATACTGTGTTGAGATCGTCTAGGACTGTTTAAACCATAAGCTCCATGTCAGTAACAATGCTGAAGATGGTCACAGAGTTCTTTAGCACACAGGTCCCCAAACACATCATGGTTGTTAATTTTACAAAAAGTCTTTTGCATCATTAAGCTGCCATCTTTAAGTGGATGCAGCAGATTTTGTGTTTTTATCCACCAGCTCAGTGTTGCAATGCTGTTTTGATGCATATTAATTATTATCATATAAACTACTGGTAAAAATCTGCCTCTCCTCCTGTGCTGTGCTTCTCGTTCCTCTCCTGGCATCCAATAAGCCATTTATTTCTGTCAGGATTTTCACTGATGTTACATTGTTGGGTGACAGACACTTGTTAAAGTGAGATAGCGCCGGTTGTTTTTGTCGGTTTACGGCGCCAGAACAAAATGTGCAGCTCGTTTTTACAAGCTTCGACTTTGAAATGAGCGCTCTCACCTGTTATCCATGCATGCAGAAGAAAAACAAGCAGCTGGCACCGCTGCAGATGTTAAATGATAAATGTCTGTTAATGACAGCTTTAAAATATTAAAATCAATAATCACAGCATGTTGGAGCAATTTGGCAAGCGCACTGCAAATCTCCTCAGCTGTGTTCGTAAAATAGAGCACAATATAAATATATGCAATAATTTTCCTGTAAGCAACCACTATCTTTGCAAATTATAGGAGATAGAATATATTAATTTGAAAACTTAGTTTTTAACTGTACGAATGTAAGTTTTGAGTTTGTGCGGCATGTGGGTAGTTTTTTTTTTTTTTTTTTGCTGAAAACATGCAGATTTGGGTTTGCAGAAGATGCTGATAATTTGAGGGGGATAATTGCATTTCTTGGAAACCTTTCACATATTCATAAGCTATATTAATGTATTTGAGGTTTTTGTTTAACATGCAGTGTTTGTTAAATGCAGAAAGACCTCTTCTGAATTAATCACATTTTAATAATTTCTGTGAGTGCATATGATTTTATAGGTTGCCAATACTAAATGTCCCATTATTTAGTGTGCTGGGTAATTCTATGGTAACAGGATAATAGGGTTACAATGACAGCAAGATCTGGCCATATTTTAACTCATCATAGAAAATGTGGTCTGTTTGTAATTACGTTACCATATAATTGCCATGCTGTCAGTTTTAGAATGACTCATACATCACAAATCTAAATTCTTCGAGGGCCATTGAAATTCACTGAAATGCTCTTTAAGTGACTGAAGTGCAACACGGCCGTGCTTAAGACCACATAAACCGGAGTATGGGAAATTTCCTCTTTTGTCAAGTGGGAATTGTTTGAATTTCCTGAGTTTGACAAACCACCGGATTCACATGTAATCCGTACACTGTGAGCGTGATCCTCCCTGAGACCTCCTCAGTCTGAATCCCTCAGATGATCCGTCAGGTGGATACTCGGATCTCGCTGCAGCTTGGATCGCTTTGGGCTCTCCTACTGTCACTGCAGCAGTCAGGTCTCGCTGAAAGAACTTTTCCTATGACATTCATAATGTGTTAATCAATAGTTTTGCGTTTATTCCAAATCGCATTATATCCGCACCCTCAATATGAATCAAGGCTCTACGAGGGCGCGCTGAGAAGGGTGCGCCGCTCCATCGATTATTAGCTTCTAACTCCCTGCCATTTGTATTGTCCGAGATGCTCTGTTTCGGAGGTATTCAACAATCACTAAGCAGGGGAGCCAATATTTATAGAGGCTTGAAGAGGTTCATTATAGTTCCACAGGGGATGAAGCACTTGTATGGAGCTGAGCGGTGCTCGTCCACATGCACTGAGCATTTGACAGAATAGTCAATGGCTCCAATCATCTGCTGTATGGCTGCACTGATGTTCATAACTGTTATGGGTTAAAGAAAAACACATTAATGGAGGCTTCCTGTTCATCAGTATAATCCTTTTATCAAAGGTCAGCGTTAATACTCCATAACCCGTCTGGTGACGGTGATGAACGGGGGTTCGATTCTACCTGCTGAACTGAGCTGGCAAAACCCTTTATTTATTCAAATTTGTAATAATGCATCTAAGCCGTTACATTTTAAGAATTTGTGTCTTTTGGGTAAGTGATGGTCTCCAGGTTTAAGTGGCAAGACCAGTGGATCCTTGGTTTGATTCCCCATCAGACAGGAAAATCATTATGGTCCCTTGAGCAAGGTCCTTAATTCCCCACGTTGTTCCTGGTGTGCAGTTGAGGGCTTTTGCACGGCAGCACACTGACATTACTGTGAACAGGTGTATGTGAGGACATCATGACCCTGCATGTCGTATGAAGAGGCGATACAGGGTGTTGTTTTCACTTGTGTGTGTCTGTGGACAAGATAAATAAAAATAGTTGGACAGATTTCCTTCCAACTTGCTGGTAATATTACTTGGATGGATATCTAGAGGGTGATTACATTTTTGCAATAGTTTGGCTAAAGACCTGAAAATCGCTTTTTTCTTTTGTTTCTTTCAACAACTAAGAGGCCCAGATGAAATGATCTAAAGCATATATTAACCATCAAAATCTTTGTGATTGATTGGTATGAATGACTTTGTAATGAGTCACATAGAAGTCATATGATGAAGTCATACATAGTCAAAAACACCTCGCCAGACGTATTTACTTGTACATTCATATTGTGGGTGTGGAGAGTGTCCAGGATATGCATCAGCCCTCTGATACCTCTCATTCTAATGTACTTTGATCTTGGGGTGGGAAACATAACCTAAAATTAACATCATGGAATTGTTCAATTTTGTGTGTGTGTGTGTGTGTGTGTGTGTGTGTGTGTGTGTGCGTGTGTGTGTGTGTGTGCGCGCGCGCTGGGGAGGGGGTTGTCTATTAATAATCTGAGTTCAAAGGATTTGAGGTGTATTTCTACTACATATGTCATAGAGGTTTCAACAATCCCGTGTCAGTCCTAAATCTTGTTTATAGCAAGAGATTGTCTGTGAAAACACTCAGAATTCCAGAACTTTGGACATGTTCAACATTAAACAATATGACCCATTTAATAATTATCTTATTTTAGCAAGTGCTTAACCTGGACAACAGTAAAACTAGCATATAATGGATTCAGGTGAACCATTGAATTTTGTCCATTATAATCGAAATGCACTATATGTATAAAATGGGCAAAATATGTATAATATGGACAAAATCCGTTATATGTACAAAATGGACAAAATCCGTTATATGTATGTAATGGATTAGTTACAGGCAGGAGGTGCAGAATGATCAATGGGGAATCCCCAGCACCAATTAGGCTTACGGATTTCTTTGATTAACCCTTTGGAGTCGTCTGACACGGAGAGTCGTCAAAATCACATGACCGAATTAAGCAGCCATCCAATCAAATCCACCACACTCTGAGTCTCCATTTGAATGTGTGTTGAAAGTGTGAACTTGAAGCTATATGGCAGTGTTTACATTTTGTTGATAGGCCCAGTAAAACTTGAATCATGATTAATAATTTTTGTCATGCTTTTTCCTGAATATTATGGTAATGTATGGAGCACATTTGATGTTGCACACGTGTGAACGGGAGTTCCTCTTTTTCTCCTCTCTGGCCAGAGCAATTACAAGGGACAAAAACATGACTTCCCCTTTATCATTGGTGGAAAAACACAACCTAAACCCAGGGGTGGGCAATCATGTGCCATGAAGGGCTGAGACACTGCAGGTTTTCCTTGCTACCAATCACCTCAGCAAGTGATTTCATTAATGATCAGGTGTTTATGTTCAGGGGGAGAAGCTCATCAGCAACCCACCTACTGAGGTGATTGGTTGCAAGGAAAACCTGCAGTGGCTTGACCCTCGTTGCCCACCCCTGACATAAACCAATCAAAATCACCAACCCACGTGGGTTGGTTGCTGAGGAGATCTCGCCAAAAGCCACCAAAGACAGACTAAAGTGCCAACACTGCTTCCGGGTGGACAACAGGAGTAGTGACACTCTTGTGGGGTCAGGACTGTGTCCCCTCTGTCTTGTATTGGACAGGAATGCTTTTTTGAGTAGCACAAGTAATTTGTGTGGCAACAAATTGTTTTGTAAATAGTTGTACAAAAACACCTGAAGCATTTCCTGCATTTTAATGTAATAGTTTTTGTTTTTTTTTTACATTTGTACATATAATTTTAAAATGTACAATTTACATTTGCATTCAAGTTATAAAATGGTTTGTTAAACATGTTTGTGGTTTTCACAATAAAAAAAAACAATATTTTTTCTATTCAGATTTATGTTTTATGTGAATTTAGGTTTATTGTGTTAATACAATATGTCAGAATGAAAGAAAAACTGTAAAGTCACACAGCTGAGGTTGTGCTGAAAAAAATGACACCAAAACAATGCAAAGTAAACAGTTTTTTAAAGGTAAATAATGAAAAAAGGTAAATCCAAAAGTATTCAAAACTGGCCATTTATACCCTGGACTCCAGAGGATTAAATGCCTGACCTTGAATCAGGACCTGCCTCATTTAACCCTATTCAGGGCTTTTGGGGTCCACTGGACCCCATGGCAATTGCTTTCCTCCTGAATAGGGTTAATGGCCAGGTCAAATTTCTGAACGTGTAAAAAATAAAAAAAAAATGGCTGTCTTAAATAAGCACCAGCATTAAGTGCATTAAAAAGATTACATTTTTACATTTGGACGAGTCACTCTTTTTTCTAAGTCCGCCGTGGACTGGTACCCTTAAAATCCTAAAGCCTAATTTATGCTTCTGTAACTCCGTGGCCATGCAGTGATGGTTAACGTGCGCGTGACCCTTTTAAAGTTCTCCGTCGCATCTATATGTGCTTTGCCACAGGAACAGTGGCTTTTTCTGTATTAATTTGTCCCTCAACGAGTTCCACTTTTTTATACAATCATCAAGCTCCAAACCAACAGTATGATATATGCAATTTCTCTCCATGAATTGCGGGTCATTTGAGCGTCTCTTTTCCTATTTTGTGCTGTGAAGTAATATTTGCGGCCTTTTCTGCCAAATGTATTTGATCCATAATTGAAATGTAATGCACACTGTAAAAACTTTTAAAATATGACAGGAGAGGAAGGAGTGAAACGTAAAAGTGACAATTCACAGCTCTATCCGGTCTCTAATTTAGCAGGTGCATAGGTTCGCAGCCATGCAGAGGGCTGTAATCTAAAGTGGTTTGGTTTGTCACACCCAGGGATATGTCAATCAATCAATTTTATTTATATAGCGCCAAATCACAACAAACAGTTGCCCCAAGGCGCTTTATATTGTAAGGCAAGGCCATACAATAATTACGTAAAAACCCCAACGGTCAAAACGACCCCTGTGAGCAAGCACTTGGCGACAGTGGGGAAGGAAAAACTCCCTTTTAACAGGAAGAAACCTCCAACAGAACCAGGCTCAGGGTGGGGCAGTCTTCTGCTGGGACTGGTTGGGGCTGAGGGAGAGAACCAGGAAAAAGACATGCTGTGGAGGGGAGCAGAGATCAATCACTAATGATTAAATGCAGAGTGGTGCATACAGAGCAAAAAGAGAAAGAACAGTCAGTGCATCATGGGAACCCCCCAGCAGTCTAAGTCTATAGCAGCATAAACTAAGAGATGGTTCAGGGTCACCTGATCCAGCCCTAACTATAAGCTTTAGCAAAAAGGAAAGTTTTAAGCTAATCTTAAAAGTAGAGAGGGTGTCTGTCTCCCTGATCTGAATTGGGAGCTGGTTCCACAGGAGAGGAGCCTGAAAGCTGAAGGCTCTGCCTCCCATTCTACTCTTACAAACCCTAGGAACTACAAGTAAGCCTGCAGTCTGAGAGCGAAGCGCTCTATTGGGGTGATATGGTACTATGAGGTCCCCTAAGATAAGATGGGACCTGATTATTCAAAACCTTATACCTTATAAGGTCCTTATAAGTAAGAAGAATGTGTGTGAAACTTAACACCATATTACCGTGCAGGCAACAAGCAGCATTTAATAATAATAATAATAATCACGGTGGCATGGTGGATTAGTGGTTAGCAGCATGCTTATTTAGGGTCTGCTCCTTTCTCTGCCCCTGACCAAGGCAACGTCTCTGCATCTGGAGCTGGTCTCTGGGCGCTGGGCTGTGGGCTGTGGCTGCTCACTGCTCCTAGTGGTTGAATTGTGTTGAAGTGTAATTAGCATGGGTTAAACGCAGAGGACAAATTTTGTTGTATGTATGTTTATATGTACAATGACAAAATGGCTATATTCTATTCTATTCTGAATTACGGCCTACCTTGTTTAGGTCCTGTGTCTGAGCACGGTTTAAAAAAATAAATGCATTTAATCAAGGAAATACGGTACCCCCTCTCCTCGTATCGGTGTGTGTCAGTGCTGAACTTCATTTCATACCTCTGTTACTGGGCACATCCAGACTGATCTGTCCGGTACATGTGACGGGTTTTTTTAATGGGAATATATTACGATCGGGTGGATTGTTTTGTCCAATGTGAGTGAAAATCTGTTACACAAAATCTGTTATACATCATTACATGGAAAACCATTCAAAAACACTGGGACTTTTGCTTTTGTCTGGTGAGTGCAAATATACAGTTTATACAATGATGGTTTAGGCAAGTTTTACTGTATTTTCATTTTCAAATGTGCTCCTTCAAAGTTAAAATCTTGATAAAAACTTTGTGCATCAAAGGCACGCTTGTTCACACATCACAATCACATTTGAGCCATTTACATGACATGAAAATGGTTTTATCTTTATGTGAAAGTGACTTTAGAGCCAGTTACATCTCTAATAAAAGTATTTCACAGGTGTTTTGGTGTGTGTGTGTGTGTGTGTGTGTGTGTGTGTGTGTGTGTGTGTGTTGTGTGTGTGTGTCTCGCTCAGAATAACAGTGCTGTGGTGCCAATCCAAGCTGACTATGAGCCAAAATAACTATTGATTTTCAAAGTAATCAAAATTTGGCATTATTTATCATTATTTCACCAATGTTATTTTTTAATGGCATGATTTAAAAAAATGTCACCTGGTGGTTGTTCTCATTGTCCTGGCGCAAAAAGAAAGTGATTTCTCACCATGTTGGCATTATTGCACAATCGATGTCGTAGCATACTGTCAGACCAGTGATGACTACGGCAGCTATGTAGCGTCCAATTTGAGCATCTGCATCTCACAGGAGAACACTAAAGAAATAGCATCCATTTATTTTTTGTATTTTTTTTATTTTTATTGGCATGATATACAAAACAGCTTTTCCTTTTTGTATTTGTCAAATTTTTCAATCCAGTGGAAGAATTTGAAAGTTCACAGGAAGTTGTACATTAGCATTTTTTACGTATGTCCTTTCGTCATGCTGAGTTTCTCTTTGAATTGTGTCTGCGCCTAAAACTACCTGTTTGTATTCCCAGTTTTGACGCTACCATCATGTGTATGCTCCGCTCAAAGCAGTGTTCCTTTTGCAAAGTATGGACCTT